>NW_022983326.1:143390-468532 GCF_011762595.2 Tursiops truncatus
CCGTACGCTAACACTAACCCGCGCCCTCACACGTACGCTCCCCCTAAAGCGTTGTCGTACCCTCCCCTGGACCCTAAACCGTCCCCGTCCCCTAACCCTAACCCTAGCCCGAACCCTAACCCTAACCCTTCCCCGAAGCCTGACCCTCACCCGTCCCCTAATCCTAACCCGTACGCTAACACTAACCCGCGCCCTCACACGTACGCTCCCCCTAAAGCGTTGTCGTACCCTCCCCTGGACCCTAAACCGTCCCCGTCCCCTAACCCTAACCCTAGCCCGAACCCTAACCCTAACCCTTCCCGAAGCCTGACCCTCACCCGTCCCCTAATCCTAACCCGTACGCTAACACTAACCCGCGCCCTCACACGTACGCTCCCCCTAAAGCGTTGTCGTACCCTCCCCTGGACCCTAAACCGTCCCCGTCCCCTAACCCTAACCCTAGCCCGAACCCTAACCCTAACCCTTCCCCGAAGCCTGACCCTCACCCGTCCCCTAATCCTAACCCGTACGCTAACACTAACCCGCGCCCTCACACGTACGCTCCCCCTAAAGCGTTGTCGTACCCTCCCCTGGACCCTAAACCGTCCCCGTCCCCTAACCCTAACCCTAGCCCGAACCCTAACCCTAACCCTTCCCCGAAGCCTGACCCTCACCCGTCCCCTAATCCTAACCCGTACGCTAACACTAACCCGCGCCCTCACACGTACGCTCCCCCTAAAGCGTTGTCGTACCCTCCCCTGGACCCTAAACCGTCCCCGTCCCCTAACCCTAACCCTAGCCCGAACCCTAACCCTAACCCTTCCCCGAAGCCTGACCCTCACCCGTCCCCTAATCCTAACCCGTACGCTAACACTAACCCGCGCCCTCACACGTACGCTCCCCCTAAAGCGTTGTCGTACCCTCCCCTGGACCCTAAACCGTCCCCGTCCCCTAACCCTAACCCTAGCCCGAACCCTAACCCTAACCCTTCCCCGAAGCCTGACCCTCACCCGTCCCCTAATCCTAACCCGTACGCTAACACTAACCCGCGCCCTCACACGTACGCTCCCCCTAAAGCGTTGTCGTACCCTCCCCTGGACCCTAAACCGTCCCCGTCCCCTAACCCTAACCCTAGCCCGAACCCTAACCCTAACCCTTCCCCGAAGCCTGACCCTCACCCGTCCCCTAATCCTAACCCGTACGCTAACACTAACCCGCGCCCTCACACGTACGCTCCCCCTAAAGCGTTGTCGTACCCTCCCCTGGACCCTAAACCGTCCCCGTCCCCTAACCCTAACCCTAGCCCGAACCCTAACCCTAACCCTTCCCCGAAGCCTGACCCTCACCCGTCCCCTAATCCTAACCCGTACGCTAACACTAACCCGCGCCCTCACACGTACGCTCCCCCTAAAGCGTTGTCGTACCCTCCCCTGGACCCTAAACCGTCCCCGTCCCCTAACCCTAACCCTAGCCCGAACCCTAACCCTAACCCTTCCCCGAAGCCTGACCCTCACCCGTCCCCTAATCCTAACCCGTACGCTAACACTAACCCGCGCCCTCACACGTACGCTCCCCCTAAAGCGTTGTCGTACCCTCCCCTGGACCCTAAACCGTCCCCGTCCCCTAACCCTAACCCTAGCCCGAACCCTAACCCTAACCCTTCCCCGAAGCCTGACCCTCACCCGTCCCCTAATCCTAACCCGTACGCTAACACTAACCCGCGCCCTCACACGTACGCTCCCCCTAAAGCGTTGTCGTACCCTCCCCTGGACCCTAAACCGTCCCCGTCCCCTAACCCTAACCCTAGCCCGAACCCTAACCCTAACCCTTCCCCGAAGCCTGACCCTCACCCGTCCCCTAATCCTAACCCGTACGCTAACACTAACCCGCGCCCTCACACGTACGCTCCCCCTAAAGCGTTGTCGTACCCTCCCCTGGACCCTAAACCGTCCCCGTCCCCTAACCCTAACCCTAGCCCGAACCCTAACCCTAACCCTTCCCCGAAGCCTGACCCTCACCCGTCCCCTAATCCTAACCCGTACGCTAACACTAACCCGCGCCCTCACACGTACGCTCCCCCTAAAGCGTTGTCGTACCCTCCCCTGGACCCTAAACCGTCCCCGTCCCCTAACCCTAACCCTAGCCCGAACCCTAACCCTAACCCTTCCCCGAAGCCTGACCCTCACCCGTCCCCTAATCCTAACCCGTACGCTAACACTAACCCGCGCCCTCACACGTACGCTCCCCCTAAAGCGTTGTCGTACCCTCCCCTGGACCCTAAACCGTCCCCGTCCCCTAACCCTAACCCTAGCCCGAACCCTAACCCTAACCCTTCCCCGAAGCCTGACCCTCACCCGTCCCCTAATCCTAACCCGTACGCTAACACTAACCCGCGCCCTCACACGTACGCTCCCCCTAAAGCGTTGTCGTACCCTCCCCTGGACCCTAAACCGTCCCCGTCCCCTAACCCTAACCCTAGCCCGAACCCTAACCCTAACCCTTCCCCGAAGCCTGACCCTCACCCGTCCCCTAATCCTAACCCGTACGCTAACACTAACCCGCGCCCTCACACGTACGCTCCCCCTAAAGCGTTGTCGTACCCTCCCCTGGACCCTAAACCGTCCCCGTCCCCTAACCCTAACCCTAGCCCGAACCCTAACCCTAACCCTTCCCCGAAGCCTGACCCTCACCCGTCCCCTAATCCTAACCCGTACGCTAACACTAACCCGCGCCCTCACACGTACGCTCCCCCTAAAGCGTTGTCGTACCCTCCCCTGGACCCTAAACCGTCCCCGTCCCCTAACCCTAACCCTAGCCCGAACCCTAACCCTAACCCTTCCCCGAAGCCTGACCCTCACCCGTCCCCTAATCCTAACCCGTACGCTAACACTAACCCGCGCCCTCACACGTACGCTCCCCCTAAAGCGTTGTCGTACCCTCCCCTGGACCCTAAACCGTCCCCGTCCCCTAACCCTAACCCTAGCCCGAACCCTAACCCTAACCCTTCCCCGAAGCCTGACCCTCACCCGTCCCCTAATCCTAACCCGTACGCTAACACTAACCCGCGCCCTCACACGTACGCTCCCCCTAAAGCGTTGTCGTACCCTCCCCTGGACCCTAAACCGTCCCCGTCCCCTAACCCTAACCCTAGCCCGAACCCTAACCCTAACCCTTCCCCGAAGCCTGACCCTCACCCGTCCCCTAATCCTAACCCGTACGCTAACACTAACCCGCGCCCTCACACGTACGCTCCCCCTAAAGCGTTGTCGTACCCTCACCTGGACCCTAAACCGTCCCCGTCCCCTAACCCTAACCCTAGCCCGAACCCTAACCCTAACCCTTCCCCGAAGCCTGACCCTCACCCGTCCCCTAATCCTAACCCGTACGCTAACACTAACCCGCGCCCTCACACGTACGCTCCCCCTAAAGCGTTGTCGTACCCTCCCCTGGACCCTAAACCGTCCCCGTCCCCTAACCCTAACCCTAGCCCGAACCCTAACCCTAACCCTTCCCCGAAGCCTGACCCTCACCCGTCCCCTAATCCTAACCCGTACGCTAACACTAACCCGCGCCCTCACACGTACGCTCCCCCTAAAGCGTTGTCGTACCCTCACCTGGACCCTAAACCGTCCCCGTCCCCTAACCCTAACCCTAGCCCGAACCCTAACCCTAACCCTTCCCCGAAGCCTGACCCTCACCCGTCCCCTAATCCTAACCCGTACGCTAACACTAACCCGCGCCCTCACACGTACGCTCCCCCTAAAGCGTTGTCGTACCCTCACCTGGACCCTAAACCGTCCCCGTCCCCTAACCCTAACCCTAGCCCGAACCCTAACCCTAACCCTTCCCCGAAGCCTGACCCTCACCCGTCCCCTAATCCTAACCCGTACGCTAACACTAACCCGCGCCCTCACACGTACGCTCCCCCTAAAGCGTTGTCGTACCCTCCCCTGGACCCTAAACCGTCCCCGTCCCCTAACCCTAACCCTAGCCCGAACCCTAACCCTAACCCTTCCCCGAAGCCTGACCCTCACCCGTCCCCTAATCCTAACCCGTACGCTAACACTAACCCGCGCCCTCACACGTACGCTCCCCCTAAAGCGTTGTCGTACCCTCCCCTGGACCCTAAACCGTCCCCGTCCCCTAACCCTAACCCTAGCCCGAACCCTAACCCTAACCCTTCCCCGAAGCCTGACCCTCACCCGTCCCCTAATCCTAACCCGTACGCTAACACTAACCCGCGCCCTCACACGTACGCTCCCCCTAAAGCGTTGTCGTACCCTCCCCTGGACCCTAAACCGTCCCCGTCCCCTAACCCTAACCCTAGCCCGAACCCTAACCCTAACCCTTCCCCGAAGCCTGACCCTCACCCGTCCCCTAATCCTAACCCGTACGCTAACACTAACCCGCGCCCTCACACGTACGCTCCCCCTAAAGCGTTGTCGTACCCTCCCCTGGACCCTAAACCGTCCCCGTCCCCTAACCCTAACCCTAGCCCGAACCCTAACCCTAACCCTTCCCCGAAGCCTGACCCTCACCCGTCCCCTAATCCTAACCCGTACGCTAACACTAACCCGCGCCCTCACACGTACGCTCCCCCTAAAGCGTTGTCGTACCCTCCCCTGGACCCTAAACCGTCCCCGTCCCCTAACCCTAACCCTAGCCCGAACCCTAACCCTAACCCTTCCCCGAAGCCTGACCCTCACCCGTCCCCTAATCCTAACCCGTACGCTAACACTAACCCGCGCCCTCACACGTACGCTCCCCCTAAAGCGTTGTCGTACCCTCCCCTGGACCCTAAACCGTCCCCGTCCCCTAACCCTAACCCTAGCCCGAACCCTAACCCTAACCCTTCCCCGAAGCCTGACCCTCACCCGTCCCCTAATCCTAACCCGTACGCTAACACTAACCCGCGCCCTCACACGTACGCTCCCCCTAAAGCGTTGTCGTACCCTCCCCTGGACCCTAAACCGTCCCCGTCCCCTAACCCTAACCCTAGCCCGAACCCTAACCCTAACCCTTCCCCGAAGCCTGACCCTCACCCGTCCCCTAATCCTAACCCGTACGCTAACACTAACCCGCGCCCTCACACGTACGCTCCCCCTAAAGCGTTGTCGTACCCTCCCCTGGACCCTAAACCGTCCCCGTCCCCTAACCCTAACCCTAGCCCGAACCCTAACCCTAACCCTTCCCCGAAGCCTGACCCTCACCCGTCCCCTAATCCTAACCCGTACGCTAACACTAACCCGCGCCCTCACACGTACGCTCCCCCTAAAGCGTTGTCGTACCCTCCCCTGGACCCTAAACCGTCCCCGTCCCCTAACCCTAACCCTAGCCCGAACCCTAACCCTAACCCTTCCCCGAAGCCTGACCCTCACCCGTCCCCTAATCCTAACCCGTACGCTAACACTAACCCGCGCCCTCACACGTACGCTCCCCCTAAAGCGTTGTCGTACCCTCCCCTGGACCCTAAACCGTCCCCGTCCCCTAACCCTAACCCTAGCCCGAACCCTAACCCTAACCCTTCCCCGAAGCCTGACCCTCACCCGTCCCCTAATCCTAACCCGTACGCTAACACTAACCCGCGCCCTCACACGTACGCTCCCCCTAAAGCGTTGTCGTACCCTCCCCTGGACCCTAAACCGTCCCCGTCCCCTAACCCTAACCCTAGCCCGAACCCTAACCCTAACCCTTCCCCGAAGCCTGACCCTCACCCGTCCCCTAATCCTAACCCGTACGCTAACACTAACCCGCGCCCTCACACGTACGCTCCCCCTAAAGCGTTGTCGTACCCTCCCCTGGACCCTAAACCGTCCCCGTCCCCTAACCCTAACCCTAGCCCGAACCCTAACCCTAACCCTTCCCCGAAGCCTGACCCTCACCCGTCCCCTAATCCTAACCCGTACGCTAACACTAACCCGCGCCCTCACACGTACGCTCCCCCTAAAGCGTTGTCGTACCCTCCCCTGGACCCTAAACCGTCCCCGTCCCCTAACCCTAACCCTAGCCCGAACCCTAACCCTAACCCTTCCCGAAGCCTGACCCTCACCCGTCCCCTAATCCTAACCCGTACGCTAACACTAACCCGCGCCCTCACACGTACGCTCCCCCTAAAGCGTTGTCGTACCCTCCCCTGGACCCTAAACCGTCCCCGTCCCCTAACCCTAACCCTAGCCCGAACCCTAACCCTAACCCTTCCCCGAAGCCTGACCCTCACCCGTCCCCTAATCCTAACCCGTACGCTAACACTAACCCGCGCCCTCACACGTACGCTCCCCCTAAAGCGTTGTCGTACCCTCCCCTGGACCCTAAACCGTCCCCGTCCCCTAACCCTAACCCTAGCCCGAACCCTAACCCTAACCCTTCCCCGAAGCCTGACCCTCACCCGTCCCCTAATCCTAACCCGTACGCTAACACTAACCCGCGCCCTCACACGTACGCTCCCCCTAAAGCGTTGTCGTACCCTCCCCTGGACCCTAAACCGTCCCCGTCCCCTAACCCTAACCCTAGCCCGAACCCTAACCCTAACCCTTCCCCGAAGCCTGACCCTCACCCGTCCCCTAATCCTAACCCGTACGCTAACACTAACCCGCGCCCTCACACGTACGCTCCCCCTAAAGCGTTGTCGTACCCTCCCCTGGACCCTAAACCGTCCCCGTCCCCTAACCCTAACCCTAGCCCGAACCCTAACCCTAACCCTTCCCCGAAGCCTGACCCTCACCCGTCCCCTAATCCTAACCCGTACGCTAACACTAACCCGCGCCCTCACACGTACGCTCCCCCTAAAGCGTTGTCGTACCCTCCCCTGGACCCTAAACCGTCCCCGTCCCCTAACCCTAACCCTAGCCCGAACCCTAACCCTAACCCTTCCCCGAAGCCTGACCCTCACCCGTCCCCTAATCCTAACCCGTACGCTAACACTAACCCGCGCCCTCACACGTACGCTCCCCCTAAAGCGTTGTCGTACCCTCCCCTGGACCCTAAACCGTCCCCGTCCCCTAACCCTAACCCTAGCCCGAACCCTAACCCTAACCCTTCCCCGAAGCCTGACCCTCACCCGTCCCCTAATCCTAACCCGTACGCTAACACTAACCCGCGCCCTCACACGTACGCTCCCCCTAAAGCGTTGTCGTACCCTCCCCTGGACCCTAAACCGTCCCCGTCCCCTAACCCTAACCCTAGCCCGAACCCTAACCCTAACCCTTCCCCGAAGCCTGACCCTCACCCGTCCCCTAATCCTAACCCGTACGCTAACACTAACCCGCGCCCTCACACGTACGCTCCCCCTAAAGCGTTGTCGTACCCTCCCCTGGACCCTAAACCGTCCCCGTCCCCTAACCCTAACCCTAGCCCGAACCCTAACCCTAACCCTTCCCCGAAGCCTGACCCTCACCCGTCCCCTAATCCTAACCCGTACGCTAACACTAACCCGCGCCCTCACACGTACGCTCCCCCTAAAGCGTTGTCGTACCCTCCCCTGGACCCTAAACCGTCCCCGTCCCCTAACCCTAACCCTAGCCCGAACCCTAACCCTAACCCTTCCCCGAAGCCTGACCCTCACCCGTCCCCTAATCCTAACCCGTACGCTAACACTAACCCGCGCCCTCACACGTACGCTCCCCCTAAAGCGTTGTCGTACCCTCACCTGGACCCTAAACCGTCCCCGTCCCCTAACCCTAACCCTAGCCCGAACCCTAACCCTAACCCTTCCCCGAAGCCTGACCCTCACCCGTCCCCTAATCCTAACCCGTACGCTAACACTAACCCGCGCCCTCACACGTACGCTCCCCCTAAAGCGTTGTCGTACCCTCCCCTGGACCCTAAACCGTCCCCGTCCCCTAACCCTAACCCTAGCCCGAACCCTAACCCTAACCCTTCCCCGAAGCCTGACCCTCACCCGTCCCCTAATCCTAACCCGTACGCTAACACTAACCCGCGCCCTCACACGTACGCTCCCCCTAAAGCGTTGTCGTACCCTCCCCTGGACCCTAAACCGTCCCCGTCCCCTAACCCTAACCCTAGCCCGAACCCTAACCCTAACCCTTCCCCGAAGCCTGACCCTCACCCGTCCCCTAATCCTAACCCGTACGCTAACACTAACCCGCGCCCTCACACGTACGCTCCCCCTAAAGCGTTGTCGTACCCTCCCCTGGACCCTAAACCGTCCCCGTCCCCTAACCCTAACCCTAGCCCGAACCCTAACCCTAACCCTTCCCCGAAGCCTGACCCTCACCCGTCCCCTAATCCTAACCCGTACGCTAACACTAACCCGCGCCCTCACACGTACGCTCCCCCTAAAGCGTTGTCGTACCCTCCCCTGGACCCTAAACCGTCCCCGTCCCCTAACCCTAACCCTAGCCCGAACCCTAACCCTAACCCTTCCCCGAAGCCTGACCCTCACCCGTCCCCTAATCCTAACCCGTACGCTAACACTAACCCGCGCCCTCACACGTACGCTCCCCCTAAAGCGTTGTCGTACCCTCCCCTGGACCCTAAACCGTCCCCGTCCCCTAACCCTAACCCTAGCCCGAACCCTAACCCTAACCCTTCCCCGAAGCCTGACCCTCACCCGTCCCCTAATCCTAACCCGTACGCTAACACTAACCCGCGCCCTCACACGTACGCTCCCCCTAAAGCGTTGTCGTACCCTCCCCTGGACCCTAAACCGTCCCCGTCCCCTAACCCTAACCCTAGCCCGAACCCTAACCCTAACCCTTCCCCGAAGCCTGACCCTCACCCGTCCCCTAATCCTAACCCGTACGCTAACACTAACCCGCGCCCTCACACGTACGCTCCCCCTAAAGCGTTGTCGTACCCTCCCCTGGACCCTAAACCGTCCCCGTCCCCTAACCCTAACCCTAGCCCGAACCCTAACCCTAACCCTTCCCCGAAGCCTGACCCTCACCCGTCCCCTAATCCTAACCCGTACGCTAACACTAACCCGCGCCCTCACACGTACGCTCCCCCTAAAGCGTTGTCGTACCCTCCCCTGGACCCTAAACCGTCCCCGTCCCCTAACCCTAACCCTAGCCCGAACCCTAACCCTAACCCTTCCCCGAAGCCTGACCCTCACCCGTCCCCTAATCCTAACCCGTACGCTAACACTAACCCGCGCCCTCACACGTACGCTCCCCCTAAAGCGTTGTCGTACCCTCCCCTGGACCCTAAACCGTCCCCGTCCCCTAACCCTAACCCTAGCCCGAACCCTAACCCTAACCCTTCCCCGAAGCCTGACCCTCACCCGTCCCCTAATCCTAACCCGTACGCTAACACTAACCCGCGCCCTCACACGTACGCTCCCCCTAAAGCGTTGTCGTACCCTCCCCTGGACCCTAAACCGTCCCCGTCCCCTAACCCTAACCCTAGCCCGAACCCTAACCCTAACCCTTCCCCGAAGCCTGACCCTCACCCGTCCCCTAATCCTAACCCGTACGCTAACACTAACCCGCGCCCTCACACGTACGCTCCCCCTAAAGCGTTGTCGTACCCTCCCCTGGACCCTAAACCGTCCCCGTCCCCTAACCCTAACCCTAGCCCGAACCCTAACCCTAACCCTTCCCCGAAGCCTGACCCTCACCCGTCCCCTAATCCTAACCCGTACGCTAACACTAACCCGCGCCCTCACACGTACGCTCCCCCTAAAGCGTTGTCGTACCCTCCCCTGGACCCTAAACCGTCCCCGTCCCCTAACCCTAACCCTAGCCCGAACCCTAACCCTAACCCTTCCCCGAAGCCTGACCCTCACCCGTCCCCTAATCCTAACCCGTACGCTAACACTAACCCGCGCCCTCACACGTACGCTCCCCCTAAAGCGTTGTCGTACCCTCCCCTGGACCCTAAACCGTCCCCGTCCCCTAACCCTAACCCTAGCCCGAACCCTAACCCTAACCCTTCCCCGAAGCCTGACCCTCACCCGTCCCCTAATCCTAACCCGTACGCTAACACTAACCCGCGCCCTCACACGTACGCTCCCCCTAAAGCGTTGTCGTACCCTCCCCTGGACCCTAAACCGTCCCCGTCCCCTAACCCTAACCCTAGCCCGAACCCTAACCCTAACCCTTCCCCGAAGCCTGACCCTCACCCGTCCCCTAATCCTAACCCGTACGCTAACACTAACCCGCGCCCTCACACGTACGCTCCCCCTAAAGCGTTGTCGTACCCTCCCCTGGACCCTAAACCGTCCCCGTCCCCTAACCCTAACCCTAGCCCGAACCCTAACCCTAACCCTTCCCCGAAGCCTGACCCTCACCCGTCCCCTAATCCTAACCCGTACGCTAACACTAACCCGCGCCCTCACACGTACGCTCCCCCTAAAGCGTTGTCGTACCCTCCCCTGGACCCTAAACCGTCCCCGTCCCCTAACCCTAACCCTAGCCCGAACCCTAACCCTAACCCTTCCCCGAAGCCTGACCCTCACCCGTCCCCTAATCCTAACCCGTACGCTAACACTAACCCGCGCCCTCACACGTACGCTCCCCCTAAAGCGTTGTCGTACCCTCCCCTGGACCCTAAACCGTCCCCGTCCCCTAACCCTAACCCTAGCCCGAACCCTAACCCTAACCCTTCCCCGAAGCCTGACCCTCACCCGTCCCCTAATCCTAACCCGTACGCTAACACTAACCCGCGCCCTCACACGTACGCTCCCCCTAAAGCGTTGTCGTACCCTCCCCTGGACCCTAAACCGTCCCCGTCCCCTAACCCTAACCCTAGCCCGAACCCTAACCCTAACCCTTCCCCGAAGCCTGACCCTCACCCGTCCCCTAATCCTAACCCGTACGCTAACACTAACCCGCGCCCTCACACGTACGCTCCCCCTAAAGCGTTGTCGTACCCTCCCCTGGACCCTAAACCGTCCCCGTCCCCTAACCCTAACCCTAGCCCGAACCCTAACCCTAACCCTTCCCCGAAGCCTGACCCTCACCCGTCCCCTAATCCTAACCCGTACGCTAACACTAACCCGCGCCCTCACACGTACGCTCCCCCTAAAGCGTTGTCGTACCCTCACCTGGACCCTAAACCGTCCCCGTCCCCTAACCCTAACCCTAGCCCGAACCCTAACCCTAACCCTTCCCCGAAGCCTGACCCTCACCCGTCCCCTAATCCTAACCCGTACGCTAACACTAACCCGCGCCCTCACACGTACGCTCCCCCTAAAGCGTTGTCGTACCCTCCCCTGGACCCTAAACCGTCCCCGTCCCCTAACCCTAACCCTAGCCCGAACCCTAACCCTAACCCTTCCCCGAAGCCTGACCCTCACCCGTCCCCTAATCCTAACCCGTACGCTAACACTAACCCGCGCCCTCACACGTACGCTCCCCCTAAAGCGTTGTCGTACCCTCCCCTGGACCCTAAACCGTCCCCGTCCCCTAACCCTAACCCTAGCCCGAACCCTAACCCTAACCCTTCCCCGAAGCCTGACCCTCACCCGTCCCCTAATCCTAACCCGTACGCTAACACTAACCCGCGCCCTCACACGTACGCTCCCCCTAAAGCGTTGTCGTACCCTCACCTGGACCCTAAACCGTCCCCGTCCCCTAACCCTAACCCTAGCCCGAACCCTAACCCTAACCCTTCCCCGAAGCCTGACCCTCACCCGTCCCCTAATCCTAACCCGTACGCTAACACTAACCCGCGCCCTCACACGTACGCTCCCCCTAAAGCGTTGTCGTACCCTCCCCTGGACCCTAAACCGTCCCCGTCCCCTAACCCTAACCCTAGCCCGAACCCTAACCCTAACCCTTCCCCGAAGCCTGACCCTCACCCGTCCCCTAATCCTAACCCGTACGCTAACACTAACCCGCGCCCTCACACGTACGCTCCCCCTAAAGCGTTGTCGTACCCTCCCCTGGACCCTAAACCGTCCCCGTCCCCTAACCCTAACCCTAGCCCGAACCCTAACCCTAACCCTTCCCCGAAGCCTGACCCTCACCCGTCCCCTAATCCTAACCCGTACGCTAACACTAACCCGCGCCCTCACACGTACGCTCCCCCTAAAGCGTTGTCGTACCCTCCCCTGGACCCTAAACCGTCCCCGTCCCCTAACCCTAACCCTAGCCCGAACCCTAACCCTAACCCTTCCCCGAAGCCTGACCCTCACCCGTCCCCTAATCCTAACCCGTACGCTAACACTAACCCGCGCCCTCACACGTACGCTCCCCCTAAAGCGTTGTCGTACCCTCCCCTGGACCCTAAACCGTCCCCGTCCCCTAACCCTAACCCTAGCCCGAACCCTAACCCTAACCCTTCCCCGAAGCCTGACCCTCACCCGTCCCCTAATCCTAACCCGTACGCTAACACTAACCCGCGCCCTCACACGTACGCTCCCCCTAAAGCGTTGTCGTACCCTCCCCTGGACCCTAAACCGTCCCCGTCCCCTAACCCTAACCCTAGCCCGAACCCTAACCCTAACCCTTCCCCGAAGCCTGACCCTCACCCGTCCCCTAATCCTAACCCGTACGCTAACACTAACCCGCGCCCTCACACGTACGCTCCCCCTAAAGCGTTGTCGTACCCTCCCCTGGACCCTAAACCGTCCCCGTCCCCTAACCCTAACCCTAGCCCGAACCCTAACCCTAACCCTTCCCCGAAGCCTGACCCTCACCCGTCCCCTAATCCTAACCCGTACGCTAACACTAACCCGCGCCCTCACACGTACGCTCCCCCTAAAGCGTTGTCGTACCCTCACCTGGACCCTAAACCGTCCCCGTCCCCTAACCCTAACCCTAGCCCGAACCCTAACCCTAACCCTTCCCCGAAGCCTGACCCTCACCCGTCCCCTAATCCTAACCCGTACGCTAACACTAACCCGCGCCCTCACACGTACGCTCCCCCTAAAGCGTTGTCGTACCCTCCCCTGGACCCTAAACCGTCCCCGTCCCCTAACCCTAACCCTAGCCCGAACCCTAACCCTAACCCTTCCCCGAAGCCTGACCCTCACCCGTCCCCTAATCCTAACCCGTACGCTAACACTAACCCGCGCCCTCACACGTACGCTCCCCCTAAAGCGTTGTCGTACCCTCCCCTGGACCCTAAACCGTCCCCGTCCCCTAACCCTAACCCTAGCCCGAACCCTAACCCTAACCCTTCCCCGAAGCCTGACCCTCACCCGTCCCCTAATCCTAACCCGTACGCTAACACTAACCCGCGCCCTCACACGTACGCTCCCCCTAAAGCGTTGTCGTACCCTCCCCTGGACCCTAAACCGTCCCCGTCCCCTAACCCTAACCCTAGCCCGAACCCTAACCCTAACCCTTCCCCGAAGCCTGACCCTCACCCGTCCCCTAATCCTAACCCGTACGCTAACACTAACCCGCGCCCTCACACGTACGCTCCCCCTAAAGCGTTGTCGTACCCTCCCCTGGACCCTAAACCGTCCCCGTCCCCTAACCCTAACCCTAGCCCGAACCCTAACCCTAACCCTTCCCCGAAGCCTGACCCTCACCCGTCCCCTAATCCTAACCCGTACGCTAACACTAACCCGCGCCCTCACACGTACGCTCCCCCTAAAGCGTTGTCGTACCCTCCCCTGGACCCTAAACCGTCCCCGTCCCCTAACCCTAACCCTAGCCCGAACCCTAACCCTAACCCTTCCCCGAAGCCTGACCCTCACCCGTCCCCTAATCCTAACCCGTACGCTAACACTAACCCGCGCCCTCACACGTACGCTCCCCCTAAAGCGTTGTCGTACCCTCCCCTGGACCCTAAACCGTCCCCGTCCCCTAACCCTAACCCTAGCCCGAACCCTAACCCTAACCCTTCCCCGAAGCCTGACCCTCACCCGTCCCCTAATCCTAACCCGTACGCTAACACTAACCCGCGCCCTCACACGTACGCTCCCCCTAAAGCGTTGTCGTACCCTCCCCTGGACCCTAAACCGTCCCCGTCCCCTAACCCTAACCCTAGCCCGAACCCTAACCCTAACCCTTCCCCGAAGCCTGACCCTCACCCGTCCCCTAATCCTAACCCGTACGCTAACACTAACCCGCGCCCTCACACGTACGCTCCCCCTAAAGCGTTGTCGTACCCTCCCCTGGACCCTAAACCGTCCCCGTCCCCTAACCCTAACCCTAGCCCGAACCCTAACCCTAACCCTTCCCCGAAGCCTGACCCTCACCCGTCCCCTAATCCTAACCCGTACGCTAACACTAACCCGCGCCCTCACACGTACGCTCCCCCTAAAGCGTTGTCGTACCCTCCCCTGGACCCTAAACCGTCCCCGTCCCCTAACCCTAACCCTAGCCCGAACCCTAACCCTAACCCTTCCCCGAAGCCTGACCCTCACCCGTCCCCTAATCCTAACCCGTACGCTAACACTAACCCGCGCCCTCACACGTACGCTCCCCCTAAAGCGTTGTCGTACCCTCCCCTGGACCCTAAACCGTCCCCGTCCCCTAACCCTAACCCTAGCCCGAACCCTAACCCTAACCCTTCCCCGAAGCCTGACCCTCACCCGTCCCCTAATCCTAACCCGTACGCTAACACTAACCCGCGCCCTCACACGTACGCTCCCCCTAAAGCGTTGTCGTACCCTCCCCTGGACCCTAAACCGTCCCCGTCCCCTAACCCTAACCCTAGCCCGAACCCTAACCCTAACCCTTCCCCGAAGCCTGACCCTCACCCGTCCCCTAATCCTAACCCGTACGCTAACACTAACCCGCGCCCTCACACGTACGCTCCCCCTAAAGCGTTGTCGTACCCTCCCCTGGACCCTAAACCGTCCCCGTCCCCTAACCCTAACCCTAGCCCGAACCCTAACCCTAACCCTTCCCCGAAGCCTGACCCTCACCCGTCCCCTAATCCTAACCCGTACGCTAACACTAACCCGCGCCCTCACACGTACGCTCCCCCTAAAGCGTTGTCGTACCCTCCCCTGGACCCTAAACCGTCCCCGTCCCCTAACCCTAACCCTAGCCCGAACCCTAACCCTAACCCTTCCCCGAAGCCTGACCCTCACCCGTCCCCTAATCCTAACCCGTACGCTAACACTAACCCGCGCCCTCACACGTACGCTCCCCCTAAAGCGTTGTCGTACCCTCCCCTGGACCCTAAACCGTCCCCGTCCCCTAACCCTAACCCTAGCCCGAACCCTAACCCTAACCCTTCCCCGAAGCCTGACCCTCACCCGTCCCCTAATCCTAACCCGTACGCTAACACTAACCCGCGCCCTCACACGTACGCTCCCCCTAAAGCGTTGTCGTACCCTCCCCTGGACCCTAAACCGTCCCCGTCCCCTAACCCTAACCCTAGCCCGAACCCTAACCCTAACCCTTCCCCGAAGCCTGACCCTCACCCGTCCCCTAATCCTAACCCGTACGCTAACACTAACCCGCGCCCTCACACGTACGCTCCCCCTAAAGCGTTGTCGTACCCTCCCCTGGACCCTAAACCGTCCCCGTCCCCTAACCCTAACCCTAGCCCGAACCCTAACCCTAACCCTTCCCCGAAGCCTGACCCTCACCCGTCCCCTAATCCTAACCCGTACGCTAACACTAACCCGCGCCCTCACACGTACGCTCCCCCTAAAGCGTTGTCGTACCCTCCCCTGGACCCTAAACCGTCCCCGTCCCCTAACCCTAACCCTAGCCCGAACCCTAACCCTAACCCTTCCCCGAAGCCTGACCCTCACCCGTCCCCTAATCCTAACCCGTACGCTAACACTAACCCGCGCCCTCACACGTACGCTCCCCCTAAAGCGTTGTCGTACCCTCCCCTGGACCCTAAACCGTCCCCGTCCCCTAACCCTAACCCTAGCCCGAACCCTAACCCTAACCCTTCCCCGAAGCCTGACCCTCACCCGTCCCCTAATCCTAACCCGTACGCTAACACTAACCCGCGCCCTCACACGTACGCTCCCCCTAAAGCGTTGTCGTACCCTCCCCTGGACCCTAAACCGTCCCCGTCCCCTAACCCTAACCCTAGCCCGAACCCTAACCCTAACCCTTCCCCGAAGCCTGACCCTCACCCGTCCCCTAATCCTAACCCGTACGCTAACACTAACCCGCGCCCTCACACGTACGCTCCCCCTAAAGCGTTGTCGTACCCTCCCCTGGACCCTAAACCGTCCCCGTCCCCTAACCCTAACCCTAGCCCGAACCCTAACCCTAACCCTTCCCCGAAGCCTGACCCTCACCCGTCCCCTAATCCTAACCCGTACGCTAACACTAACCCGCGCCCTCACACGTACGCTCCCCCTAAAGCGTTGTCGTACCCTCCCCTGGACCCTAAACCGTCCCCGTCCCCTAACCCTAACCCTAGCCCGAACCCTAACCCTAACCCTTCCCCGAAGCCTGACCCTCACCCGTCCCCTAATCCTAACCCGTACGCTAACACTAACCCGCGCCCTCACACGTACGCTCCCCCTAAAGCGTTGTCGTACCCTCCCCTGGACCCTAAACCGTCCCCGTCCCCTAACCCTAACCCTAGCCCGAACCCTAACCCTAACCCTTCCCCGAAGCCTGACCCTCACCCGTCCCCTAATCCTAACCCGTACGCTAACACTAACCCGCGCCCTCACACGTACGCTCCCCCTAAAGCGTTGTCGTACCCTCCCCTGGACCCTAAACCGTCCCCGTCCCCTAACCCTAACCCTAGCCCGAACCCTAACCCTAACCCTTCCCCGAAGCCTGACCCTCACCCGTCCCCTAATCCTAACCCGTACGCTAACACTAACCCGCGCCCTCACACGTACGCTCCCCCTAAAGCGTTGTCGTACCCTCCCCTGGACCCTAAACCGTCCCCGTCCCCTAACCCTAACCCTAGCCCGAACCCTAACCCTAACCCTTCCCCGAAGCCTGACCCTCACCCGTCCCCTAATCCTAACCCGTACGCTAACACTAACCCGCGCCCTCACACGTACGCTCCCCCTAAAGCGTTGTCGTACCCTCCCCTGGACCCTAAACCGTCCCCGTCCCCTAACCCTAACCCTAGCCCGAACCCTAACCCTAACCCTTCCCCGAAGCCTGACCCTCACCCGTCCCCTAATCCTAACCCGTACGCTAACACTAACCCGCGCCCTCACACGTACGCTCCCCCTAAAGCGTTGTCGTACCCTCCCCTGGACCCTAAACCGTCCCCGTCCCCTAACCCTAACCCTAGCCCGAACCCTAACCCTAACCCTTCCCCGAAGCCTGACCCTCACCCGTCCCCTAATCCTAACCCGTACGCTAACACTAACCCGCGCCCTCACACGTACGCTCCCCCTAAAGCGTTGTCGTACCCTCCCCTGGACCCTAAACCGTCCCCGTCCCCTAACCCTAACCCTAGCCCGAACCCTAACCCTAACCCTTCCCCGAAGCCTGACCCTCACCCGTCCCCTAATCCTAACCCGTACGCTAACACTAACCCGCGCCCTCACACGTACGCTCCCCCTAAAGCGTTGTCGTACCCTCCCCTGGACCCTAAACCGTCCCCGTCCCCTAACCCTAACCCTAGCCCGAACCCTAACCCTAACCCTTCCCCGAAGCCTGACCCTCACCCGTCCCCTAATCCTAACCCGTACGCTAACACTAACCCGCGCCCTCACACGTACGCTCCCCCTAAAGCGTTGTCGTACCCTCACCTGGACCCTAAACCGTCCCCGTCCCCTAACCCTAACCCTAGCCCGAACCCTAACCCTAACCCTTCCCCGAAGCCTGACCCTCACCCGTCCCCTAATCCTAACCCGTACGCTAACACTAACCCGCGCCCTCACACGTACGCTCCCCCTAAAGCGTTGTCGTACCCTCCCCTGGACCCTAAACCGTCCCCGTCCCCTAACCCTAACCCTAGCCCGAACCCTAACCCTAACCCTTCCCCGAAGCCTGACCCTCACCCGTCCCCTAATCCTAACCCGTACGCTAACACTAACCCGCGCCCTCACACGTACGCTCCCCCTAAAGCGTTGTCGTACCCTCCCCTGGACCCTAAACCGTCCCCGTCCCCTAACCCTAACCCTAGCCCGAACCCTAACCCTAACCCTTCCCCGAAGCCTGACCCTCACCCGTCCCCTAATCCTAACCCGTACGCTAACACTAACCCGCGCCCTCACACGTACGCTCCCCCTAAAGCGTTGTCGTACCCTCCCCTGGACCCTAAACCGTCCCCGTCCCCTAACCCTAACCCTAGCCCGAACCCTAACCCTAACCCTTCCCCGAAGCCTGACCCTCACCCGTCCCCTAATCCTAACCCGTACGCTAACACTAACCCGCGCCCTCACACGTACGCTCCCCCTAAAGCGTTGTCGTACCCTCCCCTGGACCCTAAACCGTCCCCGTCCCCTAACCCTAACCCTAGCCCGAACCCTAACCCTAACCCTTCCCCGAAGCCTGACCCTCACCCGTCCCCTAATCCTAACCCGTACGCTAACACTAACCCGCGCCCTCACACGTACGCTCCCCTAAAGCGTTGTCGTACCCTCCCCTGGACCCTAAACCGTCCCCGTCCCCTAACCCTAACCCTAGCCCGAACCCTAACCCTAACCCTTCCCCGAAGCCTGACCCTCACCCGTCCCCTAATCCTAACCCGTACGCTAACACTAACCCGCGCCCTCACACGTACGCTCCCCCTAAAGCGTTGTCGTACCCTCCCCTGGACCCTAAACCGTCCCCGTCCCCTAACCCTAACCCTAGCCCGAACCCTAACCCTAACCCTTCCCCGAAGCCTGACCCTCACCCGTCCCCTAATCCTAACCCGTACGCTAACACTAACCCGCGCCCTCACACGTACGCTCCCCCTAAAGCGTTGTCGTACCCTCACCTGGACCCTAAACCGTCCCCGTCCCCTAACCCTAACCCTAGCCCGAACCCTAACCCTAACCCTTCCCCGAAGCCTGACCCTCACCCGTCCCCTAATCCTAACCCGTACGCTAACACTAACCCGCGCCCTCACACGTACGCTCCCCCTAAAGCGTTGTCGTACCCTCCCCTGGACCCTAAACCGTCCCCGTCCCCTAACCCTAACCCTAGCCCGAACCCTAACCCTAACCCTTCCCCGAAGCCTGACCCTCACCCGTCCCCTAATCCTAACCCGTACGCTAACACTAACCCGCGCCCTCACACGTACGCTCCCCCTAAAGCGTTGTCGTACCCTCACCTGGACCCTAAACCGTCCCCGTCCCCTAACCCTAACCCTAGCCCGAACCCTAACCCTAACCCTTCCCCGAAGCCTGACCCTCACCCGTCCCCTAATCCTAACCCGTACGCTAACACTAACCCGCGCCCTCACACGTACGCTCCCCCTAAAGCGTTGTCGTACCCTCACCTGGACCCTAAACCGTCCCCGTCCCCTAACCCTAACCCTAGCCCGAACCCTAACCCTAACCCTTCCCCGAAGCCTGACCCTCACCCGTCCCCTAATCCTAACCCGTACGCTAACACTAACCCGCGCCCTCACACGTACGCTCCCCCTAAAGCGTTGTCGTACCCTCCCCTGGACCCTAAACCGTCCCCGTCCCCTAACCCTAACCCTAGCCCGAACCCTAACCCTAACCCTTCCCCGAAGCCTGACCCTCACCCGTCCCCTAATCCTAACCCGTACGCTAACACTAACCCGCGCCCTCACACGTACGCTCCCCCTAAAGCGTTGTCGTACCCTCCCCTGGACCCTAAACCGTCCCCGTCCCCTAACCCTAACCCTAGCCCGAACCCTAACCCTAACCCTTCCCGAAGCCTGACCCTCACCCGTCCCCTAATCCTAACCCGTACGCTAACACTAACCCGCGCCCTCACACGTACGCTCCCCCTAAAGCGTTGTCGTACCCTCCCCTGGACCCTAAACCGTCCCCGTCCCCTAACCCTAACCCTAGCCCGAACCCTAACCCTAACCCTTCCCCGAAGCCTGACCCTCACCCGTCCCCTAATCCTAACCCGTACGCTAACACTAACCCGCGCCCTCACACGTACGCTCCCCCTAAAGCGTTGTCGTACCCTCACCTGGACCCTAAACCGTCCCCGTCCCCTAACCCTAACCCTAGCCCGAACCCTAACCCTAACCCTTCCCCGAAGCCTGACCCTCACCCGTCCCCTAATCCTAACCCGTACGCTAACACTAACCCGCGCCCTCACACGTACGCTCCCCCTAAAGCGTTGTCGTACCCTCCCCTGGACCCTAAACCGTCCCCGTCCCCTAACCCTAACCCTAGCCCGAACCCTAACCCTAACCCTTCCCCGAAGCCTGACCCTCACCCGTCCCCTAATCCTAACCCGTACGCTAACACTAACCCGCGCCCTCACACGTACGCTCCCCCTAAAGCGTTGTCGTACCCTCCCCTGGACCCTAAACCGTCCCCGTCCCCTAACCCTAACCCTAGCCCGAACCCTAACCCTAACCCTTCCCCGAAGCCTGACCCTCACCCGTCCCCTAATCCTAACCCGTACGCTAACACTAACCCGCGCCCTCACACGTACGCTCCCCCTAAAGCGTTGTCGTACCCTCACCTGGACCCTAAACCGTCCCCGTCCCCTAACCCTAACCCTAGCCCGAACCCTAACCCTAACCCTTCCCCGAAGCCTGACCCTCACCCGTCCCCTAATCCTAACCCGTACGCTAACACTAACCCGCGCCCTCACACGTACGCTCCCCCTAAAGCGTTGTCGTACCCTCACCTGGACCCTAAACCGTCCCCGTCCCCTAACCCTAACCCTAGCCCGAACCCTAACCCTAACCCTTCCCCGAAGCCTGACCCTCACCCGTCCCCTAATCCTAACCCGTACGCTAACACTAACCCGCGCCCTCACACGTACGCTCCCCCTAAAGCGTTGTCGTACCCTCACCTGGACCCTAAACCGTCCCCGTCCCCTAACCCTAACCCTAGCCCGAACCCTAACCCTAACCCTTCCCCGAAGCCTGACCCTCACCCGTCCCCTAATCCTAACCCGTACGCTAACACTAACCCGCGCCCTCACACGTACGCTCCCCCTAAAGCGTTGTCGTACCCTCACCTGGACCCTAAACCGTCCCCGTCCCCTAACCCTAACCCTAGCCCGAACCCTAACCCTAACCCTTCCCCGAAGCCTGACCCTCACCCGTCCCCTAATCCTAACCCGTACGCTAACACTAACCCGCGCCCTCACACGTACGCTCCCCCTAAAGCGTTGTCGTACCCTCACCTGGACCCTAAACCGTCCCCGTCCCCTAACCCTAACCCTAGCCCGAACCCTAACCCTAACCCTTCCCCGAAGCCTGACCCTCACCCGTCCCCTAATCCTAACCCGTACGCTAACACTAACCCGCGCCCTCACACGTACGCTCCCCCTAAAGCGTTGTCGTACCCTCCCCTGGACCCTAAACCGTCCCCGTCCCCTAACCCTAACCCTAGCCCGAACCCTAACCCTAACCCTTCCCCGAAGCCTGACCCTCACCCGTCCCCTAATCCTAACCCGTACGCTAACACTAACCCGCGCCCTCACACGTACGCTCCCCCTAAAGCGTTGTCGTACCCTCCCCTGGACCCTAAACCGTCCCCGTCCCCTAACCCTAACCCTAGCCCGAACCCTAACCCTAACCCTTCCCCGAAGCCTGACCCTCACCCGTCCCCTAATCCTAACCCGTACGCTAACACTAACCCGCGCCCTCACACGTACGCTCCCCCTAAAGCGTTGTCGTACCCTCCCCTGGACCCTAAACCGTCCCCGTCCCCTAACCCTAACCCTAGCCCGAACCCTAACCCTAACCCTTCCCCGAAGCCTGACCCTCACCCGTCCCCTAATCCTAACCCGTACGCTAACACTAACCCGCGCCCTCACACGTACGCTCCCCCTAAAGCGTTGTCGTACCCTCACCTGGACCCTAAACCGTCCCCGTCCCCTAACCCTAACCCTAGCCCGAACCCTAACCCTAACCCTTCCCCGAAGCCTGACCCTCACCCGTCCCCTAATCCTAACCCGTACGCTAACACTAACCCGCGCCCTCACACGTACGCTCCCCCTAAAGCGTTGTCGTACCCTCCCCTGGACCCTAAACCGTCCCCGTCCCCTAACCCTAACCCTAGCCCGAACCCTAACCCTAACCCTTCCCCGAAGCCTGACCCTCACCCGTCCCCTAATCCTAACCCGTACGCTAACACTAACCCGCGCCCTCACACGTACGCTCCCCCTAAAGCGTTGTCGTACCCTCACCTGGACCCTAAACCGTCCCCGTCCCCTAACCCTAACCCTAGCCCGAACCCTAACCCTAACCCTTCCCCGAAGCCTGACCCTCACCCGTCCCCTAATCCTAACCCGTACGCTAACACTAACCCGCGCCCTCACACGTACGCTCCCCCTAAAGCGTTGTCGTACCCTCCCCTGGACCCTAAACCGTCCCCGTCCCCTAACCCTAACCTAGCCCGAACCCTAACCCTAACCCTTCCCCGAAGCCTGACCCTCACCCGTCCCCTAATCCTAACCCGTACGCTAACACTAACCCGCGCCCTCACACGTACGCTCCCCCTAAAGCGTTGTCGTACCCTCCCCTGGACCCTAAACCGTCCCCGTCCCCTAACCCTAACCCTAGCCCGAACCCTAACCCTAACCCTTCCCCGAAGCCTGACCCTCACCCGTCCCCTAATCCTAACCCGTACGCTAACACTAACCCGCGCCCTCACACGTACGCTCCCCCTAAAGCGTTGTCGTACCCTCCCCTGGACCCTAAACCGTCCCCGTCCCCTAACCCTAACCCTAGCCCGAACCCTAACCCTAACCCTTCCCCGAAGCCTGACCCTCACCCGTCCCCTAATCCTAACCCGTACGCTAACACTAACCCGCGCCCTCACACGTACGCTCCCCCTAAAGCGTTGTCGTACCCTCCCTGGACCCTAAACCGTCCCCGTCCCCTAACCCTAACCCTAGCCCGAACCCTAACCCTAACCCTTCCCCGAAGCCTGACCCTCACCCGTCCCCTAATCCTAACCCGTACGCTAACACTAACCCGCGCCCTCACACGTACGCTCCCCCTAAAGCGTTGTCGTACCCTCCCCTGGACCCTAAACCGTCCCCGTCCCCTAACCCTAACCCTAGCCCGAACCCTAACCCTAACCCTTCCCCGAAGCCTGACCCTCACCCGTCCCCTAATCCTAACCCGTACGCTAACACTAACCCGCGCCCTCACACGTACGCTCCCCCTAAAGCGTTGTCGTACCCTCACCTGGACCCTAAACCGTCCCCGTCCCCTAACCCTAACCCTAGCCCGAACCCTAACCCTAACCCTTCCCCGAAGCCTGACCCTCACCCGTCCCCTAATCCTAACCCGTACGCTAACACTAACCCGCGCCCTCACACGTACGCTCCCCCTAAAGCGTTGTCGTACCCTCCCCTGGACCCTAAACCGTCCCCGTCCCCTAACCCTAACCCTAGCCCGAACCCTAACCCTAACCCTTCCCCGAAGCCTGACCCTCACCCGTCCCCTAATCCTAACCCGTACGCTAACACTAACCCGCGCCCTCACACGTACGCTCCCCCTAAAGCGTTGTCGTACCCTCCCCTGGACCCTAAACCGTCCCCGTCCCCTAACCCTAACCCTAGCCCGAACCCTAACCCTAACCTTCCCCGAAGCCTGACCCTCACCCGTCCCCTAATCCTAACCCGTACGCTAACACTAACCCGCGCCCTCACACGTACGCTCCCCCTAAAGCGTTGTCGTACCCTCCCCTGGACCCTAAACCGTCCCCGTCCCCTAACCCTAACCCTAGCCCGAACCCTAACCCTAACCCTTCCCCGAAGCCTGACCCTCACCCGTCCCCTAATCCTAACCCGTACGCTAACACTAACCCGCGCCCTCACACGTACGCTCCCCCTAAAGCGTTGTCGTACCCTCCCCTGGACCCTAAACCGTCCCCGTCCCCTAACCCTAACCCTAGCCCGAACCCTAACCCTAACCCTTCCCCGAAGCCTGACCCTCACCCGTCCCCTAATCCTAACCCGTACGCTAACACTAACCCGCGCCCTCACACGTACGCTCCCCTAAAGCGTTGTCGTACCCTCCCCTGGACCCTAAACCGTCCCCGTCCCCTAACCCTAACCCTAGCCCGAACCCTAACCCTAACCCTTCCCCGAAGCCTGACCCTCACCCGTCCCCTAATCCTAACCCGTACGCTAACACTAACCGCGCCCTCACACGTACGCTCCCCCTAAAGCGTTGTCGTAACCCTCCCCTGGACCCTAAACCGTCCCCGTCCCCTAACCCTAACCCTAGCCCGAACCCTAACCCTAACCTTCCCCGAAGCCTGACCCTCACCCGTCCCCTAATCCTAACCCGTACGCTAACACTAACCGCGCCCTCACACGTACGCTCCCCTAAAGCGTTGTCGTACCCTCCCCTGGACCCTAAACCGTCCCCGTCCCCTAACCCTAACCCTAGCCCGAACCCTAACCCTAACCCTTCCCGAAGCCTGACCCTCACCCGTCCCCTAATCCTAACCCGTACGCTAACACTAACCCGCGCCCTCACACGTACGCTCCCCCTAAAGCGTTGTCGTACCCTCACCTGGACCCTAAACCGTCCCGTCCCCTAACCCTAACCCTAGCCCGAACCCTAACCCTAACCCTTCCCCGAAGCCTGACCCTCACCCGTCCCCTAATCCTAACCCGTACGCTAACACTAACCCGCGCCCTCACACGTACGCTCCCCCTAAAGCGTTGTCGTACCCTCCCCTGGACCCTAAACCGTCCCCGTCCCCTAACCCTAACCCTAGCCCGAACCCTAACCCTAACCCTTCCCCGAAGCCTGACCCTCACCCGTCCCCTAATCCTAACCCGTACGCTAACACTAACCCGCGCCCTCACACGTACGCTCCCCCTAAAGCGTTGTCGTACCCTCCCCTGGACCCTAAACCGTCCCCGTCCCCTAACCCTAACCCTAGCCCGAACCCTAACCCTAACCCTTCCCCGAAGCCTGACCCTCACCCGTCCCCTAATCCTAACCCGTACGCTAACACTAACCCGCGCCCTCACACGTACGCTCCCCCTAAAGCGTTGTCGTACCCTCACCTGGACCCTAAACCGTCCCCGTCCCCTAACCCTAACCCTAGCCCGAACCCTAACCCTAACCCTTCCCCGAAGCCTGACCCTCACCCGTCCCCTAATCCTAACCCGTACGCTAACACTAACCCGCGCCCTCACACGTACGCTCCCCCTAAAGCGTTGTCGTACCCTCACCTGGACCCTAAACCGTCCCCGTCCCCTAACCCTAACCCTAGCCGAACCCTAACCCTAACCCTTCCCCGAAGCCTGACCCTCACCCGTCCCCTAATCCTAACCCGTACGCTAACACTAACCCGCGCCCTCACACGTACGCTCCCCTAAAGCGTTGTCGTACCCTCACCTGGACCCTAAACCGTCCCCGTCCCCTAACCCTAACCCTAGCCCGAACCCTAACCCTAACCCTTCCCGAAGCCTGACCCTCACCCGTCCCCTAATCCTAACCGTACGCTAACACTAACCCGCGCCCTCACACGTACGCTCCCCCTAAAGCGTTGTCGTACCCTCCCCTGGACCCTAAACCGTCCCCGTCCCCTAACCCTAACCCTAGCCCGAACCCTAACCCTAACCCTTCCCGAAGCCTGACCCTCACCCGTCCCCTAATCCTAACCCGTACGCTAACACTAACCCGCGCCCTCACACGTACGCTCCCCCTAAAGCGTTGTCGTACCCTCCCCTGGACCCTAAACCGTCCCCGTCCCCTAACCCTAACCCTAGCCCGAACCCTAACCCTAACCCTTCCCCGAAGCCTGACCCTCACCCGTCCCTAATCCTAACCCGTACGCTAACACTAACCCGCGCCCTCACACGTACGCTCCCCCTAAAGCGTTGTCGTACCCTCCCCTGGACCCTAAACCGTCCCCGTCCCCTAACCCTAACCCTAGCCCGAACCCTAACCCTAACACTTCCCCGAAGCCTGACCCTCACCCGTCCCCTAATCCTAACCCGTACGCTAACACTAACCCGCGCCCTCACACGTACGCTCCCCCTAAAGCGTTGTCGTACCCTCCCTGGACCCTAAACCGTCCCCGTCCCCTAACCCTAACCCTAGCCCGAACCCTAACCCTAACCCTTCCCGAAGCCTGACCCTCACCCGTCCCCTAATCCTAACCCGTACGCTAACACTAACCCGCGCCCTCACACGTACGCTCCCCCTAAAGCGTTGTCGTACCCTCACCTGGACCCTAAACCGTCCCCGTCCCCTAACCCTAACCTAGCCCGAAACCCTAACCCTAACCCTTCCCGAAGCCTGACCCTCACCCGTCCCCTAATCCTAACCCGTACGCTAACACTAACCCGCGCCCTCACACGTACGCTCCCCTAAAGCGTTGTCGTACCCTCCCCTGGACCCTAAACCGTCCCCGTCCCTAACCCTAACCCTAGCCCGAACCCTAACCCTAACACTTCCCCGAAGCCTGACCCTCACCCGTCCCCTAATCCTAACCCGTACGCTAACACTAACCGCGCCCTCACACGTACGCTCCCCCTAAAGCGTTGTCGTACCCTCCCCTGGACCCTAAACCGTCCCCGTCCCCTAACCCTAACCCTAGCCCGAACCCTAACCCTAACCCTTCCCCGAAGCCTGACCCTCACCCGTCCCCTAATCCTAACCCGTACGCTAACACTAACCCGCGCCCTCACACGTACGCTCCCCTAAAGCGTTGTCGTACCCTCCCCTGGACCCTAAACCGTCCCCGTCCCCTAACCCTAACCCTAGCCCGAACCCTAACCCTAACCTTCCCCGAAGCCTGACCCTCACCCGTCCCCTAATCCTAACCCGTACGCTAACACTAACCCGCGCCCTCACACGTACGCTCCCCCTAAAGCGTTGTCGTACCCTCCCCTGGACCCTAAACCGTCCCCGTCCCCTAACCCTAACCCTAGCCCGAACCCTAACCCTAACCCTTCCCCGAAGCCTGACCCTCACCCGTCCCCTAATCCTAACCCGTACGCTAACACTAACCCCGCGCCCTCACACGTACGCTCCCCCTAAAGCGTTGTCGTACCCTCCCCTGGACCCTAAACCGTCCCCGTCCCCTAACCCTAACCCTAGCCCCGAACCCTAACCCTAACCCTTCCCCGAAGCCTGACCCTCACCCGTCCCCTAATCCTAACCCGTACGCTAACACTAACCCGCGCCCTCACACGTACGCTCCCCCTAAAGCGTTGTCGTACCCTCACCTGGACCCTAAACCGTCCCCGTCCCTAACCCTAACCCTAGCCCGAACCCTAACCCTAACCCTTCCCCGAAGCCTGACCCTCAACCCGTCCCCTAATCCTAACCCGTACGCTAACACTAACCCGCGCCCTCACACGTCACGCTCCCCCTAAAGCGTTGCCGTACCCTCACCTGGACCCTAAACCGTCCCCGTCCCCTAACCCTAAACCCTAGCCCGAACCCTAACCTAACCCTTCCCCGAAGCCTGACCCTCACCCGTCCCCTAATCCTAACCCGTACGCTAACACTAACCGCGCCCTCACACGCACGCTCCCCCTAAAGCGTTTCCGTACCCTCACCTGGACCCTAAACCGTCCCCGTCCCTACCTAACCCTAGCCCGAACCCTAACCCTAACCCTTCCCGAAGCCTGACCCTCACCCGTCCCCTAATCCTAACCCGTACGCTAACACTAACCCGCGCCCTCACACGTACTGCACCCCTAAAGCGTTGTCGTACCCTCACCTGGACCCTAAACCGTCCCCGTACCCTAACCCTAACCCTAGCCCGACCCTAACCCTAACCCTTCCCCGAAGCCTGACCCTCACCCGTCCCCTAATCCTAACCCTGTACGCTACACTAACCCGCGCCCTCACCAGTACGCTCCCCCTAAAGCATTGTCGTACCCTCACATGGACCCTAAACCGTCCCGTCCCCTAACCCTAACCCTAGCCTGAACCTAAACCCTAACCCTTCCCCGAAGCCTGACCCTCACCCGTCCCCTAATCCTAACCCGTACGCTAACACTAACCCGCGCCCTCACACGTACGCTCCCCCTAAGCGTTGTCGTACCCTCACCTGGACCCTAAACCGTCCCCGGTCCCCTAACCCCGAAACCTAGCCCGAACCCTAACCCTAACCCTTCCCCGAAGCCTGACCCTCACCCGTCCCCTAATCCTACCCCGTACGCTAACACTAACCCGCGCCCTCACACGTACGCTCCCCCTAAAGCGTTGTCGTACCCTCACCTGGACCCTAAATCCTCCCCGTCCCCTAACCCTAACCCTAGCCCGAACCCTAATCCCTACACCTGTCCCCGAAGCCTGACCCTCACCCGTCCCCTAATCCTAACCCGTACGCTAACACTAACCCCGCGCCCTCACACGTACGCTCCCCCTAAAGCGTTGTCGTACCTCACCTGGACCCTAAACGTCCCCGTCCCCTACCCTAACCCTAGCCCGAACCCTAACCCTAACCCTTCCCCGAAGCCTGACCCTCACCCGTCCCCTAATCCTAACCCGTACGCTAACACTAACCCGCGCCCTCACACGTACGCTTCCCCCTAAAGCGTTGTCGTACCCTCCCCTGGACCCTAAACCGTCCCCGTCCCCTAACCCTAACCCTAGCCCGAACCCTAACCCTAACCCTTCCCGAAGCCTGACCCTCACCCGTCCCCTAATCCTAACCCGTAAGCTAACACTAACCCGCGCCCTCACACGTACGCTCCCCCTAAAGCGTTGTCGTACCCTCCCCTGGACCCTAAACCGTCCCCGTCCCCTAACCCTAACC
Organism: Tursiops truncatus; assembly: GCF_011762595.2. Classification (NCBI taxonomy): domain Eukaryota; kingdom Metazoa; phylum Chordata; class Mammalia; order Artiodactyla; family Delphinidae; genus Tursiops; species Tursiops truncatus. The sequence goes on from NW_022983326.1 coordinate 172,024, forward strand.
CTAGCCCGAACCCTAACCCTAACCCTTCCCCGAAGCCTGACCCTCACCCGTCCCCTAATCCTACCCGTACGCTAACACTAACCCGCGCCCTCACACGTACGCTCCCCTAAAGCGTGTTCGTACCCTCACCTGGACCCTAAACCGTCCCGTCCCCTAACCTAACCCTAGCCCGAACCCTAACCCTAACCCTTCCCCGAAGCCTGACCCTCACCCGTCCCCTAATCCTAACCCGTACGCTAACACTAACCCGCGCCCTCACACGTACGCTCCCCCTAAAGCGTTGTCGTACCCTCCCCTGGACCCTAAACCGTCCCCGTCCCCTAACCCTAACCCTAGCCCGAACCCTAACCCTAACCCTTCCCCGAAGCCCTGACCCTCACCCGTCCCCTAATCCTAACCGTACGCTAACAACTAACCCGCGCCCTCACACGTACGCTCCCCCTTAAAGCGTTGTCGTACCCTCCCCTGGACCCTAAACCGCCCCGTCCCCTAACCCTAACCCTAGCCCGAACCCAAACCTAACCCTTCCCCGAAGCCTGACCCTCACCGTCCCCTAATCCTAACCCGTACGCTACACACATAACCGCGCCCTCACACGTCACGCTCCCCCTAAAGCGTTGTCGTACCCTCCCCTGGACCCTAAACCGTCCCCGTCCCCTAACCTAACCCTAGCCCGAACCCTAACCCTAACCCTTCCCCGAAGCCTGACCCTCACCCGTCCCCTATCCTAACTCGTACGCTAACACTAACCCGCCCCCTAACACGTACGCTCCCCCTAAAGCGTTGTCGTACCCTCCCCTGGACCCTAAACCGTCCCCGTCCCTAACCCTAACCTAGCCCGAACCCTAACCCTAACCCTTCCCCGAAGCCTGACCCTCACCCGTCCCCTAATCCTAACCCCGTACGCTAACACTAACCCGCGCCCTCACACGTACGCTCCCCCTAAAGCGTTGTCGTACCCTCACCTGGACCCTAAACCGTCCCCGTCCCCTAACCCTAACCCTAGCCCGAACCCTAACCCTAACCTTCCCCGAAGCCTGACCCTCACCCGTCCCCTAATCCTAACCCGTACGCTAACACTAACCCGCCCCCCTCACACGTACGCTCCCCCTAAAGCGTTGTCGTACCCTCACCTGGACCCTAAACCGTCCCCCGTCCCCTAACCCTAACCCTAGCCCGAACCCTAACCCTACCCTTCCCCGAAGCCTGACCCTCCACCGTCCCCTAATCCTAAACCGTACGCTAACACTAACCCGCGCCCTCACACCTACGCTCCCCCTAAAGCGTTGCCGTACCCTCCCCTGGACCCTAAACCGTCCCCGTCCCCTACCCTAACCCTAGCCCGAACCCTACCTAACCCTTCCCCGAAGCCTGACCCTCACCCGTCCCCTAATCCTAACCCGTACGCTAACACTAACCCGCGCCCTCACACGTACGCCTCCCCCTAAAGCGTTGTCGTACCCTCACCTGGACCCTAAACCGTCCCCGTCCCTAACCCTAACCCTAGCCCGAAACCCTAACCCTAACCCTTCCCGAAGCCTGACCCTCACCCGTCCCCTAATCCTAACCCGTACGCTAACACTAACCCGCGCCCTCACACTGTACGCACCCCCTAAAGCAGTGTCGTAACCCTCCCTGGACCTAAACCGTCCCCGTCCCCTAACCCTAACCCTAGCCCGAACCCTAACCCTAACCCTTCCCGAAGCCTGACCCTCACCCGTCCCCTAATCCTAACCGTACGCTAACACTAACCCGCGGCCCTCACACGTACGCTCCCCCTAAAGCGTTGCTCGTACCCTCACCTGGACCAAAAACCGTCCCCGTCCCCTAACCCTAACCCTAGCCCGAACCCTAACCCTAACCCTTCCCCGAAGCCTGACCCTCACCCGTCCCCTAATCCTAACCCGTACGCTAACACTAACCGCGCCCTCACACGTACGCTCCCTCTAAAGCGTTGTCGTACCCTCCCCTGGACCCTAAACCGTCCCCGTCCCCTAACCCTAACCCTAGCCCGAACCCTAACCCTTAACCCTTCCCGAAGCCTGACCCTCACCCGTCCCCTAATCCTAACCCGTACGCTAACACTAACCCGCGCCCTCACACGTACGCTCCCCTAAAGCGTTGTACCCTCACCTGGACCCTAAACCGTCCCCGTCCCCTAACCCTAACCCTAGCCCGAACCCTAACCCTAACCTTCCCCGAAGCCTGACCCTCACCCGTCCCCTAATCCTAACCCGTACGCTAACACTAACCGCGCCCTCACACGTACGCTCCCCCTAAAGCGTTGTCGTACCCTCACCTGGACCCTAAACCGTCCCCGTCCCCTAACCCTAACCCTAGCCCGAACCCTAACCCTAACCCTTCCCCGAAGCCTGACCCTCACCCGTCCCCTAATCCTAACCCGTACGCTAACACTAACCCGCGCCCTCACACGTACGCTCCCCCTAAAGCGTTGTCGTACCCTCACCTGGACCCTAAACCGTCCCCGTCCCCTAACCCTAACCCTAGCCCGAACCCTAACCCTAACCCTTCCCCGAAGCCTGACCCTCACCCGTCCCCTAATCCTAACCCGTACGCTAACACTAACCCGCGCCCTCACACGTACGCTCCCCCTAAAGCGTTGTCGTACCCTCACCTGGACCCTAAACCGTCCCCGTCCCCTAACCCTAACCCTAGCCCGAACCCTAACCCTAACCCTTCCCCGAAGCCTGACCCTCACCCGTCCCCTAATCCTAACCCGTACGCTAACACTAACCCGCGCCCTCACACGTACGCTCCCCCTAAAGCGTTGTCGTACCCTCACCTGGACCCTAAACCGTCCCCGTCCCCTAACCCTAACCCTAGCCCGAACCCTAACCCTAACCCTTCCCCGAAGCCTGACCCTCACCCGTCCCCTAATCCTAACCCGTACGCTAACACTAACCCGCGCCCTCACACGTACGCTCCCCCTAAAGCGTTGTCGTACCTCACCTGGACCCTAAACCGTCCCCGTCCCCTAACCCTAACCCTAGCCCGAACCCTAACCCTAACCCTTCCCCGAAGCCTGACCCTCACCCGTCCCCTAATCCTAACCCGTACGCTAACACTAACCCGCGCCCTCACACGTACGCTCCCCTAAAGCGTTGTCGTACCCTCACCTGGACCCTAAACCGTCCCCGTCCCCTAACCCTAACCCTAGCCCGAACCCTAACCCTAACCCTTCCCCGAAGCCTGACCCTCACCCGTCCCCTAATCCTAACCCGTACGCTAACACTAACCCGCGCCCTCACACGTACGCTCCCCCTAAAGCGTTGTCGTACCCTCACCTGGACCCTAAACCGTCCCCGTCCCCTAACCCTAACCCTAGCCCGAACCCTAACCCTAACCCTTCCCCGAAGCCTGACCCTCACCCGTCCCCTAATCCTAACCCGTACGCTAACACTAACCCGCGCCCTCACACGTACGCTCCCCCTAAAGCGTTGTCGTACCCTCACCTGGACCCTAAACCGTCCCCGTCCCCTAACCCTAACCCTAGCCCGAACCCTAACCCTAACCCTTCCCCGAAGCCTGACCCTCACCCGTCCCCTAATCCTAACCCGTACGCTAACACTAACCCGCGCCCTCACACGTACGCTCCCCCTAAAGCGTTGTCGTACCCTCACCTGGACCCTAAACCGTCCCCGTCCCCCTAACCCTAGCCCGAACCCTAACCCTAACCCTTCCCCGAAGCCTGACCCTCACCCGTCCCCTAATCCTAACCCGTACGCTAACACTAACCCGCGCCCTCACACGTACGCTCCCCTAAAGCGTTGTCGTACCCTCACCTGGACCCTAAACCGTCCCCGTCCCCTAACCCTAACCCTAGCCCGAACCCTAACCCTAACCCTTCCCCGAAGCCTGACCCTCACCCGTCCCCTAATCCTAACCCGTACGCTAACACTAACCCGCGCCCTCACACGTACGCTCCCCCTAAAGCGTTGTCGTACCCTCACCTGGACCCTAAACCGTCCCCGTCCCCTAACCCTAACCCTTAACCCCGAAGCCTGACCCTCACCCGTCCCCTAATCCTAACCCGTACGCTAACACTAACCCGCGCCCTCACACGTACGCTCCCCCTAAAGCGTTGTCGTACCCTCACCTGGACCCTAAACCGTCCCCGTCCCCTAACCCTAACCCTAGCCCGAACCCTAACCCTAACCCTTCCCCGAAGCCTGACCCTCACCCGTCCCCTAATCCTAACCCGTACGCTAACACTAACCCGCGCCCTCACACGTACGCTCCCCCTAAAGCGTTGTCGTACCCTCACCTGGACCCTAAACCGTCCCCGTCCCCTAACCCTAACCCTAGCCCGAACCCTAACCCTAACCCTTCCCCGAAGCCTGACCCTCACCCGTCCCCTAATCCTAACCCGTACGCTAACACTAACCCGCGCCCTCACACGTACGCTCCCCCTAAAGCGTTGTCGTACCCTCACCTGGACCCTAAACCGTCCCCGTCCCCTAACCCTAACCCTAGCCCGAACCCTAACCCTAACCCTTCCCCGAAGCCTGACCCTCACCCGTCCCCTAATCCTAACCCGTACGCTAACACTAACCCGCGCCCTCACACGTACGCTCCCCCTAAAGCGTTGTCGTACCCTCACCTGGACCCTAAACCGTCCCCGTCCCCTAACCCTAACCCTAGCCCGAACCCTAACCCTAACCCTTCCCCGAAGCCTGACCCTCACCCGTCCCCTAATCCTAACCCGTACGCTAACACTAACCCGCGCCCTCACACGTACGCTCCCCCTAAAGCGTTGTCGTACCCTCACCTGGACCCTAAACCGTCCCGTCCCCTAACCCTAACCCTAGCCCGAACCCTAACCCTAACACTTCCCCGAAGCCTGACCTCACCCGTCCCCTAATCCTAACCCGTACGCTAACACTAACCCCGAGCCCTCACACGTACGCTCCCCCTAAAGCGTTGATCGTACCCTCACCTGGACCAGAACCGTCCCCGTCCCCTAACCCTAACCCTAACCCTTCCCAGAAGCCTGACCCTCACCCGTCCCCTAATCCTAACCGTTACGCTAACACTAACCCCGCGCCCTCACCGTACGCTCCCCTAAAGCGTTGTCGTACCCTCACCTGGACCCTAAACCGTCCCCGTCCCCTAACCCTAACCCTAGCCCGAACCCTAACCCTAAACCATTCCCGAAGCCTGAACCTCACCCGTCCCCTAATCCTAACCCGTACGCTAACACTAACCCCGCGCCTCTCACACGTACGTCTCCCCTAAAGCGTTGTCGTACCCTCACCTGGACCCTAAAACCGTCCCCGTCCCCTAAACCTAACCCTAGCCCAACCCTAGACCCTAACCCTTCCCCGTCCACGAAGCCTGACCCTCAACCCGTCCCGCTAATCTAACCGTACGCTAACACTAACCCGCGCCTCACACGTACGCTCCCCCTAAAGCTTTTTCTACCCTCACCTGGACCCTAAACCGTCCCCTGCCCCTAACCCTAACCTAGCCCGAACCCTAACCCTAACCCTTCCCCGAGCCTGACCCTCACCCGTACCCCTAATCCTAACCCGTACGCTAACACTAACCCGCGCCCACACAAGGTACACTCTCCCCCTAAAGCGTTGTCGTACCCTCCCCTGGACCCTAAACCGTCCCCGTCCCCTAACCCTAACCCTAGCCCGAACCCTAACACTAACCCTTCCCCGAAGCCTGACCCTCACCCGTCGCCTAATCCTAACCCGTACGCTAACACTAACCCGCGCCTCACACGGTACGCTCCCCTAAAGCGTTGTCGTACACTCACCTGGACCCTAAACCGTCCCCGTCCCCTAACCCTAGCCCCAACCCTAACCCTAACCCTTCCCCGAAGCCTGACCCTCACCCGTCCCCTAATCCTAACCCGTACGCTAACACTAACCCGCGCCCTCACACGTACGCTCCCCCTAAAGCGTTGTCGTACCCTCACCTGGACCCTAAACCGTCCCCGTCCCCTAACCCTAACCCTAGCCCGAACCCTAACCCTAACCCTTCCCGAAGCCTGACCCTCACCCGTCCCCTAATCCTAACCCGTACGCTAACACTAACCCGCGCCCTCACACGTACGCTCCCCCTAAAGCGTTGTCGTACCCTCACCTGGACCCTAAACCGTCCCCGTCCCCTAACCCTAACCCTAGCCCGAACCCTAACCCTAACCCTTCCCCGAAGCCTGACCCTCACCCGTCCCCTAATCCTAACCCGTACGCTAACACTAACCCGCGCCCTCACACGTACGCTCCCCCTAAAGCGTTGTCGTACCCTCACCTGGACCCTAAACCGTCCCCGTCCCCTAACCCTAACCCTAGCCCGAACCCTAACCCTAACCCTTCCCCGAAGCCTGACCCTCACCCGTCCCCTAATCCTAACCCGTACGCTAACACTAACCCGCGCCCTCACACGTACGCTCCCCCTAAAGCGTTGTCGTACCCTCACCTGGACCCTAAACCGTCCCCGTCCCCTAACCCTAACCCTAGCCCGAACCCTAACCCTAACCCTTCCCCGAAGCCTGACCCTCACCCGTCCCTAATCCTAACCCGTACGCTAACACTAACCCACGCCCTCACACGTACGCTCCCCCTAAAGCGTTGTCGTACCCTCACCTGGACCCTAAACCGTCCCCGTCCCCTAACCCTAACCCTAGCCCGAACCCTAACCCTAACCCTTCCCGAAGCCTGACCCTCACCCGTCCCCTAATCCTAACCCGTACGCTAACACTAACCCGCGCCCTCACACGTACGCTCCCCCTAAAGCGTTGTCGTACCCTCACCTGGACCCTAAACCGTCCCCGTCCCCTAACCCTAACCCTAGCCCGAACCCTAACCCTAAACCTTCCCCGAAGCCTGACCCTCACCCGTCCCCTAATCCTAACCCGTACGCTAACACTAACCCGCGCCCTCACACGTACGCTCCCCCTAAAGCGTTGTCGTACCCTCACCTGGACCCTAAACCGTCCCCGTCCCCTAACCCTAACCCTAGCCCGAACCCTAACCCTAACCCTTCCCCGAAGCCTGACCCTCACCCGTCCCCTAATCCTAACCCGTACGCTAACACTAACCCGCGCCCTCACACGTACGCTCCCCCTAAAGCGTTGTCGTACCCTCACCTGGACCCTAAACCGTCCCCGTCCCCTAACCCTAACCCTAGCCCGAACCCTAACCCTAACCCTTCCCCGAAGCCTGACCCTCACCCGTCCCCTAATCCTAACCCGTACGCTAACACTAACCCGTGCCCTCACACGTACGCTCCCCTAAAGCGTTGTCGTACCCTCACCTGGACCCTAAACCGTCCCCGTCCCCTAACCCTAACCCTAGCCCGAACCCTAACCCTAACCCTTCCCCGAAGCCTACCCTCACCCGTCCCCTAATCCTAACCCGTACGCTAACACTAACCCGTGCCCTCACACGTACGCTCACCCTAAAGCGTTGTCGTACCCTCACCTGGACCCTAAACCGTCCCCGTCCTAACCCTAACCCCTTACCCAAAGCCTTACCCTCACCCGTCCCCTAATCCTAACCCGTACGCTAACACTAACCCGCGCCCTCACACGTACGCTCACCCTAAAGCATTGTCGTACCCTAACCTGGACCCTAAACCGTCCCCGTCCCCTAACCCTAACCCTAGCCCGAACCCTAACCCTAACCCTTCCCCGAACCCGACCCTCACCCGTCCCCTAATCCTAACCCGTACGCTAACACTAACCCGCCCTCACACGTACGCTCACCCTAAAGCGTTGTCGTACCCTCACCTGGACCCTAAACCGTCCCCGTCCCCTAACCCTAACCCTAGCCCGATAACCCTAACCCTTCCCCGAAGCCTTACCCTAACCCGTCCCCTAATCCTAACCCGTACGCTAACACTAACCCGTGCCCTCACACGTACGCTCACCCTAAACCGTTGTCGTACCCTAACCTGTACCCTAAACCGTCCCCGTCCCCTAACCCTAACCCTAGCCCGAACCTAACCCTACCGAAGCCTTACCCTACCCGTCCCCTAATCCTAACCCGTACGCTAACACTAACCCGTGCCCTCACACGTACGCTCACCCTAAACCATTGTCGTACCCTAACCTGTACCCTAAACCGTCCCCGTCCCCTAACCCTAACCCTAACCCTAACCTACCCGAAGCCTTACCCTCACCCGTCCCCTAATCCTAACCCGTACGCTAACACTAACCCGTATCCTAACACGTACGCTCATCCTAAACCGTTGTCGTACCCTAACCTGTACCCTAAACCGTCCCCGTCCCTAACCCTAACCCTAGCCCGAACCCTAACCCTAACACTTCCCCGAAGCCTTACCCTAACCCGTCCCCTAATCCTAACCCGTACGCTAACACTAAATCTTACCCTTACATGTACGCTATCCCTAAACCGTTGTCGTACCCTAACCTGTACCCTAAACCGTCCCCGTTCCCTAACCGTAACCCTAGCCCGAACCCTAACCCTAACCCTTCCCCGAAGCCTGACCCTCACCCTGTCCCCTACCCTAACCCTTTCGCTAACACTAAACCATGTCCTCAAACGTACCCGTTCCCTAAAGCGTTTCGTACCCTAACCTGGACCCTAAACCACTATCCCTGTCCCCAACCTTAAAATAACAAGAACCCACCCAAAGTTTCCCCGAAGCTTACATCACCCGTCCCTTAATCCTAAAGAGTAAATGCTAACACTAACCCGTACTTCACAATTACACTCAACAAATCGTTGTCGTACCCTACCTGGACCCTAAATGGATCCCCGTCCCCTGACCCTAAATACCACAGAACCTATCCCAGATACCCTTCCCCGAAGCCTAAACCTCACCCGTCCCCTAATCCTAAACAGTACGCTAACACTAACCCACCTGCCCTCACATGTAGTCTGCTGCCTAAAGAGATTGTCGTACCCATCAGCCTGGACCCTAACAATCCCCGTGCCCTAGACCCTAACCACTAGCCCGAACCCTATCCCTAACCCTTCCCTGAAAACTTACCCTCCCCTGTCCCCGTAATCCTCAAGTACGTGTAACACTAACCCGTGAAAAATCAACTAAACCCTCACCTAAAGTAAATTTCGTAAACAAACCTGGGACCCTAAACCGTTCAGGGCTTGTGATGAACCTAACCCTAGCCCGCACCTAACATAATTCCCTGATGGTAGCCTTCCCTGACCAAGTCCCCTAAGTAAACCGAAGTAACACTAACCCGTGCCCTCTCCTGGTACGCTCAAGCTAAACCATTGTCGGACCCTCACCTGGTACACCATGTAATCGTCCAACGTCCCCTAACCCATCCCTAACCCCTAACCCTAACCTTCCCAGAAGCCTTACCCTCCCCACGTCCTAATCCTAAACCGTGGGCAACACTAGCCGTGCCCTGACACGGGAATAGGGAGAATCAATGAGAGACTAGCTGGAGGTGTTTGGACGGTCACATTTCACTCTAATTTCCCACCAGGAAGAGGAATTAACAAAAGGCTCAGCGTGCCGTGATGAAACAAGATTAGGGCCTGAAGCAATCCTGCAGTTCTGCGGCCAGCCCACAAGAAAGCGAGTTGAAGAAAGGACCTCAGGGGCACTGTAATTCATAAACCTGCAGAGTTATAAATGACAGCTATCGTCCAAAAATATATTGAGGTAAGGCTGCGAAGAGGACTTGAAAGCATGGCACAATTGCAGGAAATATATTTCAGGAGGTAGATGGAAACTGCATTTAAAGCATATGAAAAGCGGCAGAACTTTGACAATGATGCACTTGGCCAAAAAGGGCGTATGCGTTTTTTTCCTGAATACATGCAGGAAAAAACGCATACGCTCTTTTTGTCCAAATAAGCAAGCCTGCAACGGAGATCTGCACTACAATGAAGTCTCACTTCCCACCGGTCAAAAGGGCCATCTGAAAAAAGTGTAAAAACCAGAAAGGCAGGACAGGCCATGGAGAACTGGGAGCCTTGTTATGCTGATGGGCGGGATGTAAATGGCCAACAGCCACTCTGGAGAAGTGTATGGTGTTTCCTGAAACCTCTAAAAAACAAAGCTACAGAGCCTAGGTTGCTTCCACTTATGGTCCTATAGCTTAGGAAAATTAAAATCAACAAGACACAGCCACCCCAAAGTTTAGGGCTGCTGTGTTTACAAGAACCTCGACTACGGTACAATTTAAATATCCCAGAAAGAGGAAAATGGATAAAGAAGTTGTGGTACTTATGTACAATGGAATATCACTCAGCAATGAAATCAATATCATCAGGCCCGTAGGAGCATAATGAGTGGATTTAGGTACGATGATTCTAAGGAAATAAGTCACACAGATAAAGAAACTTATCATAAGATATCACTTATAGAGGGAATGTAAACTTGGCTACACATGAACTGAATTACAAAACAGAACAGAGTCTCACATTTAGAAAACAAACATGTTTGCTTAAGGGGAAAGGTGAGTTGGGGTGCTGCATAAATCCAGAGATTGAAATGAGCACAGATACCGTTCCATAAGCCAAATATGTAATAGACAAGACCTACTCCTTGCTCAGCGAAGTGGACTCAACACCCCCTATTCACCGCAGAGGAATATATCTGACTAGTAAGAATCTTAAAATCTATGTATTTATATGTCTCCGTAAGAGAATCAAGTGTGTGTACAGACGCATAAACACAGCAGTGAAAATTAGCTCAACCCCATTATAAAAATAAACTTCAAAAACAAAACAGAAAGACAGTGAAAGAGAGAGAAATTCTTAAATAATTCGTTCAGGCTTGTGATGAAACCTGGATTTACCACATCTACACCCACAGCTGGGTGAGACATAAGGCTGGACACTTGGGGCTGAGAGAATTGGTGAGGTTCGGTGAGCAAATGCAGACCCTTTGAAGTAGTACTGCGTGCTACCCATTCCATGGGTCCCAACTCTCCAGGTTTAAGGGATTCTTCCTACAGCTAAAACATGCGTGGGAAACCCAGAGGATGGTCCACAGTGTGATCGGGCAAGGTTTCTAAAACGCATCTCATTATTCGTCCTCTGGTACTCGGGTTCGCCATTCCAGACGCTTTACTAACAATCTCCCCACTTGGAGAGTCAGTGCTTGTAACCTCCTGTTTGGCACACTCTGCAATTTCTGCGGAGGATGAACGGGAATAGGGAGAACCAATGAGAGACTAGCTGTAGTTGTTTGGACGGGCACATTTCACTCTAATTTCCCACCAAGAAGAATTAACCAAAGGCTCAGTGTGCCACGCCGGAACCAGATTAGGGCCTGAAGCAATCCTGCCATTTTGCGTCCAGCTCACAAAAAAGCGAGTTGGAAAAAGGAGCTCAGGGTCACTGCAATTCACAAACTTGCAGAGTTATAAAGGACAACTATCGTCCAAAAATATATTGAGGTAAGGCTGCGAAGAGGACTTGAAAGCAAGGCACAATTGCAGGAAACAGATTTCAGGAGGTAGATTGGAATTGCACTTAAAGCATATGAAAAGCGGCAGAACTTCGACAATGATGCACTTGGCCAAAAAATGCATATGCGTTTTTTCCTGAATATATCCAGGAAAAAACGCATACGGCCATTTTTGCCAACCAAGGAAGCGTGCAATGGAAATCTGCACTACAATGAAGTCTCACTTCCCACCGGTCAAATGGGCCATCTGAAAAAAGTGTAAAATCCAGAAAGGCAGGACAGGCCATGGAGAACTGGGAGCCTTGTTATGCTGATGGGCGGGATGTAAATGGCCAACAGCCACTCTGGAGAAGTGTATGGTGTTTCCTGAAACATCTAAAAAACAAAGCTACAGAGACTCGGGCACTTCCACTTATGGTCCTATAGCTTAGGGAAATTAAAATCAACAAGACACAGCCACCCCAAAGTTTAGGGCTGCTGTGTTTACAAGAACCTCGACAACGGAACAACTTAAATATCCCAGAAAGAGAAAAATGGATAAAGAAGTTGTGGTACTTACATACAATGGAATATCACTCTAGCAATGAAATCAATGTCATCAGGCCCGTAGCAGCATAATGAGTGGATTTAGGTTCGATGATTCTGAGTGAAATAAGTCACACAGAAAAAGAAACTAGTCATAAGATAACACTTATAGAGGGAATGTAAACTTGGCTACACATGAACTGAATTACAAAACAGAACAGAGTCTCACATTTAGAAAACCAACTTATGCTTGCTTAAGGGGAAAGGTGAGTTGGGGTGCTGCATAAATCCAGAGATTGAAATGAGCACAGATACCGTTCCATAAGCCAGTAATAGACAAGATATACTCCTTGTTCAACGAAGTGGACTCAACACCCCCTATTCACCGCAGAGGAATATATCTGACTAGTAAGAATCTTAAAACCTATGTATTTATATGTCTCCGTAAGAGAATCAAGTGTGCATCGAGCGGCATAAACACAGCAGTGCAAATCAGCTAAACCCCATTATAAAAATAAATTTCAAAATCAAAACACAAAGACAGTGAAAGAGAGAGAAATTCTTAAATAACTCGTTCAGGCTTGTGATGAAACCTGGATTTACCACATCTACACCCACAGCTGAGTGAGGCATAAGGCTGGACACTTGGGGCTGTGAGGATTGGTGAGGTTCGGTGAGCAAATGCAGACCCTTTGAAGTAGTACTGCGTGCTACCCATTCCATGGATCCCAACCCTCCAGGTTTAAGGGATTCTTCCTACAGCTAAAACATGCGTGGGAAACCCAGAGGATGGTCCACAGTGTGATCGGGCAAGGTTTCTAAAACGCATCTCATTATTCGTCCTCTGGTACTCGGGTTCGCCATTCCAGACGCTTTACTAACAATCTCCCCACTTGGAGAGTCAGTGCTTGTAACCTCCTGTTTGGCACATCGTTTGGCAGCGATGCACTTGGCCAAAAAGGGCGTATGCGTTTTTTTCCTGAGTATATTCAGGATAAAATGCATACACACTTTTTGGCCAACCAAGCAAGCGGGAAATTCAAATCTGCACTACAAAGAAGTCTCATCCTAACACGTACCCTAACCCTATCCCGCTACCGTACCCTAACCTGTACCTGAGACCGTACCCGTTCCCTAACCCTAACCCTTACCCTAAGCTGTACACGAACACTAACCCGTACGCTAACATGTACCCTAACAGTAACACATAGCCATACACTAAACTTTATCCTAACCCTACCCCGTATCCTAACCCTTTCCCTAAACCGTACCATAACCCGTATCCTAATCCTAACCCATCCCCTAACACTAACCCATAACCTAACCCGTACCCTAATCCTAACCCATACACTAACACGTACCCTAACCTTAACCCGTTGTCATACCCTAACCTGCAACCTAATCCGTACCCATTCCCTAACCCTAACCCTTACACTATCCCGTACCATAATCCTAACCTGTACACTAACACTAAACCGTACCCTAACACTTACCCTACTCCTAACCCGTGGTCATACCCTAAACTGTACCCCAAACCATACCCGTCCCCTAACCCTAACCCTAAACCTTACCCTAAACCGTACCCTAATCCTAACCCGTACACTAACACTAAACTGTACCCTAACACGTACCCTAACCCTAACCCTTTGTTGTTCCCTATCCTGTACCCTAAACTGTACCCCTTCCTTAACACTAAACCTAACCCTAACCCGTACCTAACACTAACCCATACACTAAACCTAACCATAACCCTGAACGTAAACCGTACCTGAATCCTAACCCATACCCTAACACTAACCCATACCTTAACCCGTACCCTAACACTAAACCATAGCCATACCCTAAACTGTACCCTAACACTAACCCGTACCATAACCATAACCCTAAACCATACTCTAAGCCATACAATAATGCTAACCCGTACCCTGACCCTAAACCTTACCCTAAACCCTAATCCTTACCCCTAGCTTAATTTTGTTTTTTTGTATTTAAAAAAATATTTTCTTGGGTTAAAACAAACTAGCAGAACAACAAAATAGAGGGCTTCGCTGGTGGTGCGGTGGTTAGAATCTGCCTGCTAATGCAGGGGACACAGGTTCGAGCCCTGGTCTGGGAGGATCCCACATGCCATGGAGCAACTAGGCCCATAAGCCACAACCAGTGAGCCCTCGCATCTGGAGCCTGTGCTCTGCAACAAGAGAGGCCGCAATAGTGAGAGGCCCGCGCACCGAGATCAAGAGTGGCCCCCCACTTGCCACAACTAGAGAAAGCCCTCACACGGAAACTCAGACCCAACACAACAAAAATAAATAAATAAATAATAAACTCCTACCCCCCCCCAAAAAAAGAACAACAAAATAAAACAGAAAGTAACCTGAGTGTCCCTCAAAAAGCTAAGTCTGAAATAGTTGGTACTTCTGTTCTATGGACTGTTATGTAGCCTATAAAAAGTGTGAGAGCTAAATCTGTTTTTCTACAGTGAGAAGCATGATATTCCAGATGTATAGAACACCTGGATAAAATGAGAAATCTACACATTATGCTGGTCGTTTCAGTAAATGGGAAAGGATGGCAAGTGGTAAAATATTATCTTTTCCTTTAATTTTTTAAATTTCACTTGTTACAAAGAACTTCAATTATAATTGTACTTTAAAAAAGTAACAATGGAAATTTAAAAGAAAAAGTATATATTGTGTGTTCAGTTACGTTTCATAGAATTATGAAATGCTCCACCCTCTGGCCATTACCTGAAAAAACAGCTTTAAAACCTATGCTAATTGTCACTTCATATGAACAAGTCCTGCAGGGCTGTAAAGGAAACCTGCCTTCATCATGTCTTGCGGGAGGTAAAGGCCAAAGTATTTCAAAATGTGGCACATATTTCAAGAAAACCATTTGAAGAACTAAGCTGTAATAACCGTTTGAAAAATAAAAGGACATGCCTGAAAGCTCAATTTCAAAGGATTATGAGACATATGCAAATCCAACCACACAGAGGTATCAGCTCACACCATTCAGAATAACCATCAGGAAAGAAACTACAAACGATCAATGCTGAAGGGGTTGTGGAGAAATGCATACCCTTAATTTGAAGTGGGACGTAACCTGGTAAGAGTCACTAATGGGAACAGGGTGGAGGTGCCTTTAAAAGGTAAATATTGAGCTACTATATGATCCAGCAGGCCCACTCCTGGGCCTATAACATAAGAAGACAGAATTGGAAAGACACAGGCAGGCAAATCTGCACTGCAGCAGTATTACAATAGCCAAGACATGGAAGCAACCAAAAGTCCATCAACAGATGAGTGGACAAAGAGGAACTGTTACATGTAGAGATGGAATATTAGCTCGGGAAAAAAATGAAACAATGCCATTTGCAGCACCATAGATGAGTCTAGAGGTAACCATGCAACTTGTAGTAAGTGAGAAAGCGAAAGACACCTAACGTATATCACTTATAGGTGTTACCTGAAAATTGATAACAATGAAGATATTTCCACAGAGAAAGGCAATCACAGATTCATTGAACAAACTTATGGTTCCCCAAATCGAAAGGTGTGAGGATTGGATACATTACGATATTGGGGTTAACATAGATATAGAAACACATGTGAAATATATAATCACCAAAGACCTACGGAATACCAAGAGAAGACTACTCAACATTGTGTCATAACCTACCTGGGAAAAGGTTCCGAAGAAGAATAGATATATGTATGTGTGTGAAAGAACCACATCTTGCACACCTAGAACAACAAAAAAAAAACATTGTAATCAAATTTGCTGCGATAAAAAATAAAAATTAAATTAAAAATATGAACAAGAAATAATGAGACATAAACTGAAAGGAATTTTTCCTGGCACATCCCATTCTAATTTTCAACCTAGAACAGGACTTCCATTAAGGCTCTGTTGCCCTGGTAACCAGATTTGGTAAAGGAGAAATGCTGCCGCCTTGTGACTGTTTCACACAACAGCAGCTTTAAACCAAGAGGTAATGGTCACTTAATATTCAAAATATGTGCAGCACTGTAAAGGACACCGGGCCTCAAAAATGTCCTGGGGTCGTAATCGACCAGAAAATTCAAAAGACGTCAACATTTCAAGAAGACAATGTCAAGAGGCATATTTTACGCACATTTTGTCTTTTCTTTTTTTTCTCTTTAAAATAAAAGGGAATTGAAAAATGCGCAACATCAGCAATGAATAAAGCCATGCAAATCCAATTACAGAAATGTTCACCTCACAGCCGTCAGAATGTTCTTCAGCAAAAAGTCTACAAAGAATAAATGCTGAAGGGGTTTCAGAGAACTGTGTACCCTCCAGCTGCTGGGGGGGATGTAAACTGGTAACAGCCAGTAGTGAGAACATAATGGAGGTGCGTTTAAGGGTAAAAATTGAGCTACCATGTGATCTGGTAGGTCCTTTGATGTGCCTATCACCTGAGCAGAGCAGAATGGAAAAGACACAGGCTGGCAATCCTGCACTGCAGGAATATTTAACATAGCCAAGACTTGGAAGAAACCAAAATGTCCATCAACAGAAAAATGCACAAAGAGGAAGTGGTCCATGTAAACAATGGAATATAAGCCATGGAAAACAATGAAACAGTGCCGTTTGCACCACCATATAAGGACCTAGAGATAATCACTCAAATTAAAGAAAGAAAGTGAAAGACAGATATCCTATGACATCACTTCTAGGTGTTACCTAAAAGTTGATACTCATGAACTTATTTCCAAGAGAAGGAAAAGCATGGATTAAGAAAAAAAAATTATGTTTAACCAATGGAAAAGTGTAAGGAATGTGTGAATTAGGATATGAGGGTTAACAGACATGTACTAATACATATGAAATATATAATCACAAAATACCTATGGAATACCAAGAGAGGTCTAGGCAACACTCTGTAATAACCTACACGGTAAAGAATGCAAAGATAAATGACAGATACATTGATATAATGAACCAGATTCTGTACACCTAGGAGAAACAAAATATTTTTATCAAGTTTGCTCTGATAATTAATAAAAATTAAATTTATAAAACAAACAAGAAGTAAGGAGATATAAGCTCTTGGGGATGTGCTCTGGCACATTCCACTCTAATTTGCAGCCTACTAACACGATTTCCAGGAAGGCTCTGCTGCCCAAAAACCCAGAGTTGGAAATGTAGAAATTCTGCTGCCTTGTGGCCGTTTTCCGCAAGAGCGGCGTTAAGCCCACAGCTAATGTTCTCTTAACATTCACAAGGACTCAGGGCTGCAAAGGACACCTGCCCTAAACAACTGTGCTGAGGTAGGGAATGGACAATAAAATTCAAAACTGGCAAATTTTTCAAGACGATAGTATGAAGAGGTAAGTTTGACTCACTCTCTTGTTTAAAAAAAGGAAAATGGGTGAAAGCTCAACCTCAGGAATTATTAGACTCATGCAAATCTAATGTACAAAAAGGTTTCAACTCACACCAGTCGACTGACCATCAGCAAAAGGTCTACAAACAATAAATTCTGAAGGGGTTTTAGAGAACTGTGTACCCTCTAGCTGCTGGTGAGATGTAACGTGGTAAGAGCCAATAATGAGAACAGAAAGGAGCTACGATTAAAAGTAAAAGTTGAGGTACCATTCGATGCAGCAGGCACACCACTGGGCCTCTCACCTGAGAAGACCAGAATCGAGAAGACGCGGGCTGCAAAAGCTGCACTGCAGCCTTATTCACAGTAGCCAAGACAGTGAAGCCACCAAAATGTCCATCAACAGATGTATGGATGAAGAAGAAGTGGTCCACGTTCACAATAGAATATTAGCCATGGAAAACAATGAAACACTGCTATTTGAGGTGCCATAGATGAGCTTGGAGATAATCACAGAATATGAGGTAAGTCAGAAAGCAAAAGACCTATATCCTATGATATCACTTATAGGCGTTATCTAATAACTAACACAAATGAACATATTTCCACAGAGAAAGACACTCACAGACTTAGAAATTAAGTATGCTTATCTAAAAGGAAAGGTGGGCAGAATGGATAAATTAAGATTAACGTTACCATACGTATACAAATACATATAATAAACATATATCAAAAAGACGGACCATATAGCAAGGGAGGTCTACGGAACACTGTAATATTTTACATGGGAAGAGGATCTGAACATGAATAGACATATATATTGTACAAATGAACCAGATTGTGTACATCTGGACAAACAATATCTAATCATTACCCCGATTAAATAAATTTTAAAAACCAAGATGTAATGAGACATAAACTTATGGGCGTTCCTCCTGGCACATTCCATTCTAACTTAAAACCTAGGACCACGACTTCCAGAAAGGCTCTGCTGCCCTAGTACCCAGATTTGGGAAAGGACAAATGCTGCCTCCTTGTGGCCGTTTCCCACAACAGCAGCTTTAAACCCAGTGCTAATGGTCACTAAATATTCACCAAACTTGCAGTTCTGTAATGACATCTGCCCTCCAAAAAAATCCTGGGGTCGAATATCCACCAAAAATTCAAAAGAGGGCAACCTTCCAAGAAGACAGCTTCAAGAGATAGATTGTACTCACACTTGATTTTTAACAGAAAGGAAAAAGGCGTGGAAAATGATGAATTTTAGGAATTTTTAAAGTCATGCAAACCCAAATTACAAAAACCTATCAGGTCACAGCAGTCAGATTGGCCATTAGCAAAAATGCTGCAAACTATAAATGCTGAAGGGATTGTGGAGAAGTTCGTACCCTCGGCTCTAAGGGAGACATGGTAAGAGCCACTAATGAAAACACAATGGAGGTGCTTTGAAAAGGTAAACATTGAGCTACTAGTCAATCAGTCATACCCACTGCTGGGACTATCACCTGAGAAAATGAGAATCAAAAAGTCACAAGCTGGCAATCTTGCACTCCAGCAATATTTAATATAGCCAACACTTGGAAGCAACGAAAATGTCCCTCAACAGAGCAATGCACCAAGAAGTGGTCCATATACAAAATGGAATATTATTCCGATAAAAATATAAATTAAATTAAAAAAACAAACAAAAGTAAGGAGACATCAGCCTTTGGGGGTTTATCCGGGCACATTCCACTCTAATTTATAACCGAGGAAGACCACCGGCCGGAAGCTCTGTTTCCCTAGTACCAGCATGGGGAACAAAGAAAGGCTGCCGCAATCTGGCCGTTACCTGCAAAAGCAGCTTTAAAGCCTGTGCTAATGGTCACTTCATGTGAACAAGTACTGCAGGGCTGTAAATGAAACCTGCCCTCAAAATGTTTTGAGGGAGGTAATGGCCAATAAATTTCAAAATGTAACACATACTTTAGAAAACACTTTGAAGAGCTAAGCTGTAATCACAGTTTGAAAAATAAAAAGGACATGACTTAAAGCTCAATTTCAAAGGATTATGAGTCATATGCAAATTCAACCACAAAGAGGTATCAGCTCACACCAGTCAGAATATCCATCAGCAAGAAAACTACAAACAATAAATGCTGAAGCCATAAAAAGAAACGAAATTGAGCTATTTGTAATGAGGTGGATAGACCTAGAGTCTGTCATACACAGTGAAGTAAGTCAGAAAGAGAGAGACAAATACCGTATGCTAACACATATACCTGGAATTTAAGGGAAAAGAATGTCATGAAGAACCTAGGGGTAAAACAGGAATAAAGACAGAGATCTACTAGAGAATGGACTTGAGGATATGGGGAGGGGGAAGGGTAAGCTGTGACAAAGGGAGAGAGAGGCATGGACATATATACACTACCAAACGTAAGGTAGATAGCTAGTGGGAAGCAGCAGCATGGCACAGGGAGATCAGCTCGGTGCTTTGTGACCGCCTGGAGGGGAGGGAGGGTGGGAGGGAGGGAGACGCAAGAGGGAAGTGATATGGGAACATATGTATATGTATAACTGATTCATTTTGTTGTAAAGCACAAGCTAGCACACCATTGTAAAGCAATTATACTTCAATAAAGATATTAAAAATAAATAAATAAATAAATGCTGAAGGTGTTGTGGAGAAATGCATACCCTCAACTTTAAGTGGGATGTAACCTGGAAAGAGCCAATAATGAGCACAGAATCGTGGTGCATTTAAACGGTAAACCCCGAGATACCATATGATACAGGATGCCCACTCCTGGGCCTATAACATAAGAAGACAGAATTGTAAAGACACAGGCAGGCAAATGTGCAGTGCAGCAGTATTACAATAGCCAAGACATGGAGGCAACCAAAAAGTCCATCAACAGGTGAGTGGACAAAGAAGAACTGGTACATGTACAGATGGAATATTATCTAGGGAAAAAAATGAAACAATGCCATTTGCAGCACCGTAGATGATTCTAGAGGTAATCAGGCAAATTGTACTAAGTCAGACAGCAAAAGACACATATCCTATAATATCACTTATAGGTGTTAGCTAAAAATTGATACCAATGAAGATATTTCCACAGAGAAAGGCAATCACAGATTCATTAAACAAAGTTATGGTTCACCAAATGGAAAGGTGTGAGGACTGGATACATTAGGATATTGGGGTTAACATAGATATAGAAACACATGTGAAATATATAATCACCAAAGACCTACGGAATACCAAGAGAAGACTACTCAACATTGTGTCACAAGCTACATGAGAAAACGATCTGAAGAAGTATAGATACATGTATATGTGTAAAAGAACCACATCTTACACACCTAGAACAAACAAAACATTTTAATCAAATTTGCTCTGATAAAAAATAAACATTAAAAAAAGAACAAGAAAAAAAAGAGAGAAAAAAAGGGAAAAAAAGAACGAGAAGTAATGAGACATACACTTAAGGGGCTTTTTGCTGGCACATTGCATTCTAATTTACAACCAGAACACGACTTCCATTAAAGCTCTGTCATCACTAATAAAGCAGCTTTATAAGCAATGTTGAAGGTAGCTTAAAAGAATTCTCACTAATTATCGACAGTAACAAGAAAACAAACAAAAGTAAAAATCTCACGGCAAAAAGTATACATAGAGTAAGGGTAGTAGATCAAACACTTATTAAACTTCTGTAAAGAATAAAAGACAACAGTAGTAATTTTTTTTAAAGAGAGGGGCCAAATAAATCAGAACTGAAAGAGATGATGTTACAAGAGCCACCACAGAAATACAAAGTATCCTAAGATACACACAGGGTAACTCAGGGCTCAGACTGGACAGAGCCCACTCTCCATTCCCCTGTACATGACTTACAGGAGCCTCAGGAACTGAGGAGGGGGTCCTTGAGGAGAGGCACAAGATAGAAGATGTTAGGCATTAACATGACTGCATTCATTTTAAACGTGCCTGAACTACATTCACATGAGATGATTTTGTCCTGTTTGTACATCAGCACCTCTAGTCGGAACTGCAGATCTTTGGTTTCACCACCTCTATGACAGCATTAGCTTCACCTGCTGTGGACCGTCTCCTATAGGATTTCTAGAACCACAAAACATCGAAGCTTCACAGGACCCAGAGTCTGTGCGACTCCACTCAGAGTCTCAACTGCATTCAGAGACTCAGAGTCTCAACAGAGACTCCACTCTTGGAGGACACACACAAAGTAGTGTGCACATCAGGACCCAGGGGAAGGAGCAGTCACCCCGTAGGTGAATGATCATACCTAGCTGCTAGTTTTAGAGGGTCTCCTGCAGAGGTGGGGTGTGGCTGCGGCTCACCATGGGGACAACGACACTGACAGCAGAAGTTCTGGGAAATACTCCTTGGCGTGAACTCTCCCAGAGTCCACCATTAGCCCCACCAAGAGCAAGGTAGGCTCCAGTGCTGGGTCGCCTCAGTCCAAACAACCAACAGGGAGGGAACCCAGCCCCATGCATCAGCAGACAAGTGGATTAAACTTTTTATTAAACTTTTATTTAATCCACAGACAAGCAGATTAAAGCTCTGCCCACCAGAACAACACCCAGCTCTACCCACCACCAGTCCCTCGCATAAGGAAGCTTGCACAAGCCTCTCAGATAGACTCAATCACTGGCGAGCAGACAGCAGAAGCAAGAAGAACTACAATTCTGCAGCCTGTGGAAGGAAAACCACATTCACAGAAAGATAGAGGAAATGAAAAGGCAGAGGACTTTATACCAGATCAAGGAACAAGATAAATCCTCAGAAAAACAACGAAATGAAGTGGGGATAGGTAACCTTCCAGTAAAAGAATTCAGAATAATGATAGTGAAGATGATCCAAGACCTTAGAAAAATAATGGAGGCAAAGATCGAGAAGATGCAAGAAATGCTTAACAAAGACCTAGAAGAATTAAGGAACAAACACCTAGAAGAATTAAAGAACAAACAAACAGAGATGAACAATACAATAACTGAAATGAAAAATACACTAGAAGGAATCAGTAGCAGAATAACTGTGACAGAAGAACGGATAAGTGACCTGGAAGACAGAAAGGTGGAAATCACTGCCATGGAACAAAATAAAGAAAAAGAATGAAAATAAATGAAGACAACCTAAGAGACTTCTGGGACAACATTAAATGCAACAACATTCGCATTATAGGGGTCCCAGATGGAGAACAGAGAGAGAAAGGACTCGAGAAAATATCTGAAGAGATTATAGTTGAAAACTTCCCTAGCATGGGAAAAGAAATAGCCACCGAAGTCCACGAAGCGCAGAGAGTCCCAGGCAGGATAAACCAAAGGAGAAAAATGCCGAGACACACAGTAATCAAATTGAAAAAATTAAAGACAAAGAAAAATTATTGAAAGCAACAAGGGAAAAATGACAACATACAACGGAATTCCCATAAGGTTAACAGCTGATTTCTCAGCAGAAAATCTACAAGCCAGAAGGGAGTGGCATGATAAATTTAACGTGATGAAAGGGAAGAACCTACCACCAAGAGTACTCCACCCAGCAAGTATCTCATTCAGATTTGATGGAGAAATCAAAAGCTTTACAGACAAGCAAAAGCTAAGAGAATTCAGCACCACGAAACCAGCTCTACAACAAATGCTAAAGGAACTTCTCTAAGTGGGAAACACAAGAGAAGAAAAGGACCCACTAAGACAAACCCATAACAATTAAGAAAATAATAATAGGAACATACATATTGATAATTACCTTAAACGTGAATGGATTAAATCCTCCAACCAAATGACACAGGCTCACTGAATGGATACAAAAACAAGATCCATATATATGCTGTCTACAAGAGACCCATTTCAGACCTAGGGACACATACAGACTGAAAGTGAGAGGATGGAAAAATATATTCCATGCAAATGAAAATCAAAAGAAAGCTGGAGTAGCAATACTCATATCAGATAAAATAGATTTTAAAATAAAGAATGTTACAAGAGACAAGGAAGGACACTACATAATGATCAAGGGATCAATCCAAGATATAACAATTATAAATATATATGTACCCAACACAGGAACACCTCAATACATAAGGCAACTGCTAACAGCTATAAAAGAGGAAATCAACAGTAACACAATAATAGCAAGGGACTTTAACACCTCACTTACACCAATGGAGATCATCCAGACAGAAAATTAATAAGGAAACACAAGCTTTAAATGACACAATAGACCAGATAGATTTAATGGATATTTATAGGACATTCCATCCAAAAACAGCAGACTACAAGTTCTTCTCAATGGCACACGGAACATTCTCCGGGATAGATCACATCTTGGGTCACAAATAAAGCCTCAGTAAATTTAAGAAAACTGAAAGCATATCAAGCAGCTGTTCCGACCACAATGCTATGAGATTAGAAATCAATTACAGGGAAAATAACGTAAAAAACAAACACATGGAGGCTAAACAATACATTTCTAAATAACCAAGAGATCACTGAGGAAATCAAAGAGGAAATCAAAAAATACCTAGAGACAAATGACAACAAAAACACGATGATCCAAAACCTATGGGATGCAGCAAAAACAGTTCTAAGAGGGAAGTTTATAGCAATAAAAGCCTACCTCAAGAAACCAGAAAAATCTCAAATAAACAATCTAACCCTACACCTAAAGGAACTAGAGAATGAAGAACAAAACCCAAAGTTAATAGAAGGAAAGAAATCATAAAGATCAGAGCAGAAATAAATGAAATAAAAACAATAGCAAAGATCAATAAAACTAAAAGCTGGTTCTTTGAGAAGATAAACAAAAATGATAAACCTTTAGCCAGACTCAAGTAAAAGAGGGAGAGGACTCAAATCAATAAAATTAGAAATGAAACAGGAGAAGTTGTAACAGACACCACAGAAATACAAAGCATCCTAAGAGACCTCTACAAGCAACTCTATGCCAATAAAATGGACAACCTGGAAGAAATGGACAAATTCTTAGAAAGGTATAACCTTCCAAGACTGAATCGGGAAGAAATAGAAAATATGAACAGACCAATCACAAGTAATGAAATTGAAAGTGTGATTAAAAATCTTCCAACAAACAAAAGTCCAGAACGAGATGGCATCAGAGGTGAATTCTATCAAACATTTAGACAAGAGCTAACACCCAATCTTCTCAAACTCTTCAGAACTTTTCAGGGGAAGGAACACTCCCAAACTCATTATATGAGGCCACAATCACCCTGATACCAAAACCAGACAAAGATACTACAGAAAAAGAAAATTAGAGACCAATATCACTGATTAATATAGATGTAAAAATCCTCAACAAAATACTAGGAAACAGAATTAAACAACACATTAAAAGGATCATGCACCATGATCAGGTGGGGTTTATCCCAGGGATGCAAGAATTCTTCAATATACACAAATCAATCAATGTGATACACCATATTAACAAATTGTAGAATAAAAATATGATCATCCCAATAGATGCAGGAAAAGCTTTTGACAAAATTCAACACCAATTTATGATTAAAAGTCTCCAAAAAGTGGGCATAGAGGGAATCTACCTCAACATAATAAAGGCAGTATATGACAAACCCACAGCAAACATCATTCTCAATAGTGAAAAACTAAAAGCATTTCCTCTAAGATCAGGAACAAGACAAGGATGTCCACTCTCACCACTATTACTCAACATAGTTTTTGGAAGTCCTAGACACAGTAATCAGAGAAGAAAAAGAAATAAAAGGAATACAAATTGGAAAAGAAGTAAAATTGTCACTGTTTGCAAATGACACGATACTACACATAGTGAATCCTAAAGATGCCACCAGAAAACTACCAGAGCTAATCAATGAATTTGGTAAAGTTGCAGGATACAAAATTAATGCACAGAAATCTCTTGCATTCCTATACACTAACAATGAAAGATCAGAAAGAGAAATTAAGGAAACAATCTCATTCACCATTGCAACAAAAAGAATAAAATACGGAGGAATGAACCTACATAAGGAGGTAAAAGACCTGTACTCAGAAAACTATAAGACACTGCTGAAAGAAATCAAAGATGATATAAACATATGGAGGTATAAACCATGTTCTTGGATTAGAAGAATCAATATTGTGAAAATGACTATAGTACCCAAAGCAAGCTACAGATTCAATGCAATCCCTATCAAATACCACTGGCATTTTCTACAGAACTAGAACAAAAAAATCTTAAAATTTGTATGGAGACACAAAAGACCCCGAATAGCCAAAGCAGTCTTGAGGGAAATTAAAAGAGCTGGAGGAATCAGACTTCCTAACTTCAGACTATACTACAAAGCTACATTAATCAAGACTATATGGTACTGGCACAAAAACAGAAATATAGATCAATTGAACAAGATAGAAAGCCCAGAGATAAACCTACGTACCTATGGCTAACTCATCTATGACAAAGGAGGCAAAGATATACAATGAAGAAAAGACAGTCTCTTCAGTAAGTGGTGCTGGGAAAACTGGACAACTACACGTGAAAGAATGAAATTAGAACACTCCTTAACACCATACACAAAAATAAACTCAAAATGAATTAGAGATCTAAATGTTAGACCAGACACTATAAAATTATTAGAGGAAAACATAGGCAGAACACTCTATGACATAAATCACAGCAAGATCCTTTTTGACCCACCTCCTAGAGAAGTGGAAATAAAAACAAAAATAAACAAATGGGACCTAATGAAACTTCAAAGCTTTTGCACAGCAAAGGAAAACATAAACAAGACGAAAATACAACCCTCAGAATGGGAGAAAATGTTTTCAAATGAAGCAAATGACAAAAGATTAATCTCCAAAATTTACAAGCAGCTCGTGTAGCTCAATATCACAAAAACAAACAACACAATCCAAAAATGGGCAGAAGACCTAAATAGACATTTCTCCAAAGGAGATATACAGATTGCCAATAAACACATGAAAGGATGCTGAACATCACTAATCATTAGAGAAATGCAAATCAAAACTACAGTGAGGTATCAACTCCCAGCAGTCAGAATGGCAATCATCAAAAAATCTACAAACAATAAATGCTGGAGAGGCATTTACTGGAGAAAAGGGAACGTTCTTGCACTGTTGCTGGGAATGTAAATTGCTATACCCACTAGGGATAACAGTATAGAGGTTCCTGAAAAAACTAAAAATAGAAGTACCATACGACCCAGCAATCCAACTACTGGGCATTTGCCCTGAGAAAACCATAATTCAAAAAGAGTTATATACAACAATGTTCATTGCAGTTCTACTTACAATAGCCAGGACATGGAAGCAACCTAAGTGTCCATCGACAGATAAATGGATAAAGAATATCTGGCACATATATAAATGGAATATTACTCAGCCATAAAAAGAAACAAAACTGAGTTATTTGTAGTGAGGGGGATGGACTTAGAGTCTGTCCTACACAGTGAAGTAAGTCAGAAAGAGAAAAATAAATACCGTGTACTAACAGAGATATATGGAATCTAAAGAAAAAAGTTTATGAAGAACCTAGGGGCAGGACAGGATTAAGGACACAGACATAGAGAAAGGACTTGAGGACACGGGGAGGGGGAAGGGTAAGCTGGGACGAAGTGAGAGAGTGCCATGGACATATATACATTACCAAATGTAACATCGATAGCTACTGGGAAGCAGCCACATAGCACAGGGAGATCAGCTCGGTGCTTTGCGACCACCTAAAGGGGTGGGATGTGGAGGGTGGGAGGGAGATGTAAGAGGGAGGGGATATGGTGATATATGTATATGTATAATTGATTCACTTTGTTATACAGCAGAAACTAACACTCCATTGTAAAGCAATTATACTCCAATAAAGGTGTAAAAGGAAAATAAAAAAGAAAGAAGCCCAGAGATAAACCTACACACCTATGGTCAACTAATCTATGACAAAGTAGGCAAGACTATACAATGGAGAAAAGACAGTGTCTTCAATCAGTGGTGCTGGGAAAAATGGACAGCTACATGTAAAAGAATGAAATTAGAACACCCCCTAACACCATACACAAAAATAAATTCAAAATGGATTAGAGACCTTAATGTAAGACCGGACAGTATAAAACTCTTAGAGGAAAACATAGGAAGAATACTCTAACATAAATCACAGCAAGATCTTTTTTGATCCACCTCCTAGAGTAATGACATAAAAAAGAAAACTAAACAAATGGGACCTAATGAAACGTAAAAGCTTTTGCAAAGCAATGGAAACTACAAACACAAAAAGACAACCCTCAGAATGGGAGAATATATTTGCAACTGAATCAATGGACAAAGGATTAATCTCCAATATATATAAACAGCTGATGCAGCTCAATATTAAAAAAACAAACAACCCAATACAAAAATGGGCAGAAGATCTAAATAGACATTTCTTCCAAAAAGACGTAGAGATGGCCAAGGAGCACATGAAAAGCTGCTCTACATCACTAATTATTAGAGAAATGCAAATCAAAACTACAATGAGGTATCACCTCACACCTGTTAGAATGGGCATCATCAGAAAATCTACAAACAACAAATGCTGGAGAGGGTGTGGAGAAAAGGAACCCTCCTCCACGATTGGTGGGAATGTAAACTGATAGTCACTATGGAGAACAGTATGGAGGTTCCTTAAAAAACTAAAAATAGAATTACCATATGATCCAGCAACCCACTACTGGGCATATACCCAGAGAAAACCATAAATCAAAAAGACACATTCACCAAAATGTTCATTGCAGCACTATTTACAATAGCCAGGTAATGGAAGCAACCTAAATGCCCACAGACAGACGAATGGATAAAGATGTGGTACATATATAAAATGGACTATTAGCCATAAAAAGGAATGAAATTGGGTCATTTGTAGAGACGTCAATGGATCTAGAGACTGTCATACAGAGTGAAGTAAGTCAGAGAGAGAAAAACAAATATTGTATATTAACGCATATATGTGGAACCTAGAAAAATGGTACAGATGAACCGGTTTGAAGGGCAGAAATAGAGACACAGATGTAGAGAACAAATGTATGGACACAAAGAGGGGAAAGCCATGGGAGGGGGTGGCGGTGGGAGGAGTTGGGAGATTGGGATTGACATGTATACATTTATATGTATAAAATAGATAACCAATACGAACCTGCTGTATAAAAAATAAATAAAATAAAATGAAAAATAAAATTTTTTAAAAAACGGAAAATAGTTATTCCCTTCACATACATGTATTTATATGAATGAATTATTTCCATGCTTACATCCATAAGTACAAAAAAGAGGAATAAAACCTACCTTGAAACAAAAAAGAAAAAAACAAAACAGAACCCACCAGTTATACAGATGAAAACCCTATCAGGGCACTTGCTGCAGTGGTAGACAATTCTGAAGTTGGTCAGAGGTGGGGAATCATCTCGCATGCAGCCAGCAGCCCCCCCGCAAGGAGTGTCCTCATTACAAGCCTGGGGGACCGTGCCGAGGCATCTGTGAGTAAACGTGAGATGAGCCCCAGGCCAGCTGCTGCTGAACTGTTCCCAACCTTCCCAGGTAAAACACCTGAATATGTACAAGGAATTGAAAGCCTAGAGGAAGGGCCATGGAGCCACACGAGTGACAGCATGCCAGCCGACTTGGTGCCTCAGGCCAGCCAGGATGGTACTGGCCCTGGGTGCTCTTCTGGAAGATTTCCATTTCCCTGCCTGAGATACCCGTCCTGTCCCTGCCCCCACTGCTTTTTTCCTTCCTCACCTCTGCCCAGGGAGAAATTCCAGCAGCAGGTATGGGTGACACATCCTCTTCCTTAGCAGGTGGCAGCCTGGCAACTGCTGCAGAAAGTCCAGCAGAGCCCCACTCACACTGGGCCACCCACAAAGCTGTGGCCTCTCACTCCCTCCCACCAGCCCAGCCCCGAGACTGCTGACAGGGCAGAGAAAATGGCGTCAGGCATGG
Organism: Tursiops truncatus; assembly: GCF_011762595.2. NCBI lineage: Eukaryota > Metazoa > Chordata > Mammalia > Artiodactyla > Delphinidae > Tursiops > Tursiops truncatus. The sequence continues at coordinate 201,254 of NW_022983326.1, forward strand.
CTGCAGGGGCTCTTGCTGCCTGGAGTGGTATTTATATTGATCTCAACCCAGGCACACCTGGGGAGGGCTGGCCGGCACGGTAAGGCTGCCCAGGTCAGCCAATCATCACCCCTCAGGGGCTCACAGTTGCAGAAAATGGAACTTGCTGAACCGGCCAGGTCCAAGGAACAGGTATGGGCTCCTGAGAGTCAAGATAGACAAGGGGCTGCAGCTTTGGCTTGTTTTCTAATCATTTTATCTGGCCCATGAGTGGGAGACAACTTCAAGAAAACACTCTCCTAATGAGAGGAACCCAGGAGTCAGGGAGAGGAGGGGTGGGTGGTGGTTGGAGACAGAGGCCTGGTGCCCCGGGTGCAGTGGAAGTCTCTGGAAGACCAGGTGGAGGGAGGCCGTACAGAGTGATGCCCAGGGTCACAGACCTGTCGCAGCTGCTGTTTGTTAGTTCAAGTCCTGCTCTGAGGTGTTCTGTGTCAGCTCTGAGCGACAGGTGAGCTGGGGGTGCTCTGCAATGAGGGCTATGTGCATGGTTCCTGTGTGCCCAGCCCTGCCACGGTACCTGCAAGGGTAGCTCTGTATCCGGGGATTGGTCTGACCACGAGAGCCCCATGGGCTGCTGGGGACCTGGTAAAGGATGTCAGGACAGTCAGTGAAGCCACCGAGGATATACCTCCAGTTGCTCCTAATTCCTACACCCTGCTGGTCATTCTACCAACCACCAGGACATGGTATTCTGTATTAGTCTTCAATGATGCCTTCTTTTGTATTCCATTAGTCCCAGAGTCACAAGAAATTTTGGCTTGTGAGTGGCAGGACTCAACATACAACTAAAACAATACTTCCGAGCCGTCTGGCCCCAAGGGTGCAAAAATTCCCACACCATCTTTGGGGAAAGCTTAGCTAAAGACCTAAAAGTTCTACCTCTGGAAAAGGAAACCCTCCTTCAATATGCAGACGACATTCTGATCACCAGCCCTACTAAGGAGGCCTCTGAACTACCAAGCCAATAAAGGATAGAAGTTGTCCAAGAAAAAGCTCAAATATCACAGACTGCGGTGACCTGCCTGGGCTTCATTCTCACAGAAGGTCGGAGAAGCCCATCCCAGGAAAGGGAAGAAACCATTTTCAGCCTTACCCCTTTCTAAAACTAGAAGACAGCTTAGGGGTTCCTGGGGAGGCCAGGGTTTGCTGCTTCTGGATCCCTAACTACAGTCTACTAGCTGGGCCTCTATATGAAACACTGAAAGGAAAAGATGATGATCCTTTTGAATAGAATCCAGAAGTGGCCTTTCAAGAATGGAAAGAGCAGTCAATTCAGACCCTTGCCCTGGAACTCCCTAATTTAGCTAAACCCTTTGACCTTTACATTCCCGGTGAAAGGTGAATCGCCATTGGAGAATTAGTGCAAAAACTGGGACCACTTGAAATGGAACAATGCAAGAATGCCATCCAGGTAGGATAAACTACGGTCACCTAAGGGGCTTGGCCCACTGCCACATCTGGCCAAGATACTGGCGGTATCTAAAAACCTGGAAATCAGCAGCCCAAAAGGCCACCTCCCTCCTAAGGGAAAAGGACCCCACGTGGTGATCCTAACCACCAACCATGCCCTGAAGTTGCAGGGTTCGCTCCGTGGGCACACCGACCTCGAGTGAGGAGGCCCTCCAACTCCAACATCCAGAGAGATAACCGGGGGCAACAGGGCACCATGACGACTCGTGTGAACATCACTTGACCTGGAGTTTCTCTCATAAAACAACAAGAGTGTGTCCCAAAAGAGTAGACTACTGCTTGCAGGACTTACTGCACCCAGAGGGGAGCTAATAATCTTGGCGGGGGAACAGTATACCACACTGTCACCATAGAAAAGCCTACAGACACCGTGATGATGGTGGCCAATAAGACCGGCTGGACTCCTGTTTACTTCAAAAGGCTGTTGACTCAGTAGCCATCATGGTCCTTGATCACCACTGACCCTGGACTGTCTGGGAGTTGAGCGGGCAGGGCTCTGACACCTGGTGCTGTTTGTACGTTAATTCAGGGGCCTAATTGAAGAAAGCGCAGACTACTGGTCAGAGCATCTAGGCTGGCAGAAACGGTCAGCCTAAGGTGGCCGAACAAATGTGGGGCGGGGTGAAACCGGCCCCCACAGCGTCTCTGCACATCTCTTTCCTGGACCCTTAAAGGTCATTAGAATCTATAACACTTCCAATGCTGGTGCTCAGGTGGACGAGCAGGGAGGCAGGGGTCCTGGGGACAATCAACGTCACCGGGAGGCTGCTGGGGAGAAGCTCTGACCCTCGCCCCTGGGTATGAGGGCTCCCAACTCAGCACTCAGCAGTTACAGAAGAAGGGTCTGCACCCTCAGCACTCCAAGAATGAGGAACGGGACAAAAGGCAGAGGAGGGGTTTGTCCCCAGCAAAGCCCATTAAAAATCCCTGGGAGATAAAAATAGAATCTGGGCAATAAAGTCAAGTCTAACCTTTTTTATCCTTTGTGCTTTGTCTAATTTCACGTGCTCCTAGGGTCCCGCATGCAGAGGTTCCACACCCGGCACTTCAGACCAGATTTCCTAGTGCAGAATGGCTGGGTCGACACCTCAGCTCCTGGGGCCCAGTGCAGACTCCACGATATAGAGCCTGAGCTACAGCCAACCCGGCCCTCGGGAGCTCCGCCGCCTCCCTCCCTCCCACTGACTCTGACAGGATCTCTACACAGCAGCCCAGCCCACAGCCCACGGGGTAGTGCATGCTCTCACCTCTCCATTCTCTGATCAAAATATAAAGTTTCCTTTGCTTGTGAACCAAACTCAGTCTCGATCTGTTGGCCCCAATGACACTGGGCAGGGGGACACTTGTTGGGGTCCACTCTGGAGGATCAGTAACAGAAATTGAGACTATTGTAACCTCAATGAACAGATGTGTGAGCCAAACTGTAGTTAACATAGAACAGTGTATAAGGCTCGGGTAAAATAAGATGTTTTTAACACTTCCATTTGATATTTCCATCACTTTTTATAAGCAAGTTCAGTGAAAAGGTTTGTCTTATTTGTCAGGTCAATATTAGAGAAACGAAGTGATTTCTTTCCAAGGATGTACATCTAATAATCTTGGTTAAACCTTCAATCTTGTTTTAAATGCTTTTCCATTGAAAATGATACCTCTCTTTCAGCTCCCCCATTTCTGAGAAGTATAAAATCTTATAATTTATTATTACCAAAGGGGAAAGGTGGGAGGAGGGATAAATTAACAGTTTGGAATTAACACATACACACTGCTATGTATAAAATAGATCATCAACAAGGAACTACTGTATAGCACAGGGAACTACACTCAACATTTTGCAATAACCTATAAGGGGAAATAATCTGAAAAAGAATAGATATTTTTATTGACATCATCTATCAATGACAGTTAAAGTGTAGCCTAAGGGAAGCTGGTGGTGAGTGCTTCTGACCCTGAAGACTTCAATCATCTAAAGTTTGGACTCTGCCTACTTCCCAAGGCCCTTAATGAACATATGTGTAGCCGTAGCTTAAAAACTTCCCCAGTTTGGGTTTCGGGGAGACACTGATTTTGAAAAAGCCCTGGTGTTCTCCTTACATGAATGGGACTCTTCCTACTGCTAAAACATGTCTGTCACACCCAGAGGATAGTATACCGACTGATCGGGAAGAGTTTGGAAAAGGCATCTCATCTCCTCATCTCCTGGTGCTCGGGTTCACCCCTCCAGCGTCTTTACTAACAGTCTCCCCACTTGGAGATGTCAGCACTGTCAACATCCTGTTGCGTACAGTTTGGAATTTGTCCAGAGGATGAAGCGGAAGGATGAGGAACAATGAGAGACAAGTCCTAGGTGTTCAGACAGGCACATGTCACTCTAATTTCCAATCAGGAAGACGAATTGACCAAAGGCTAGGGTTGCCCATGGAAACAGTATAGGGCTTGAGGAAATCCCGCTGCTTTGTGGCCAGTTCCCATAAACACAAGTTGAACAATGGAACTCAGGGGCAGTAAAATTCACGAAACTGCAGAGTTGAAAATATCCATCACTGAAAAATGTCTTGAGGAAAGTCAGAGAAAAGGACTTGTAAGCAAGGGAGAATGGCAGGAAAGGGATTTGAGGATGTAGAAAGGACTCGCCATTAAGCACAAGAAAAGGAGCTGAACATTGCCAACATTGCAGTTGGCCAAAAAGGGTGTATGCGTTTTTTTCTGTATATATTCAAGAAAAGGGCATACACTTTTTTAGCCAACCAAACAGGTGGGCACTGGAAATCAATACTACAAAAGATATCACTTCGCATCAGTCACAAGAGCCATCCTCATAAAGCGTAAACAACAGAAATGCAGGACAGGGCAACGAGAAGAGGGAGCCCTGTGAGACTTATAGTGGAAATGTATATTGCCAACGGCCATTCTGGAGAAGTGTATTGTGTTTACTAAAGCATCTAAAAAATGAGCTACAGAGCATAGGGCACTTGCACTCATGGGCGTATATCTTGGGAAAAACAAAAATCGAGAGGACACAGGCACCCCAATGTTTACCCCCTCTCTGTTTAAAAGATCCTCGACTAGGATATAACTTCAATGTCTCTGGAGGGAAAAAATGGATAGAGATGTGGTACTTAGGTAGAGTGGAATATTACTCAGCCTGGAAATCAATGAAATATGGCCAGTTGTAACAACTCCAGAGGAGTTACGTATGATCATTCTAAGTGACATAATTCAAAAAGAAAAAGACACATATCATAAGATATCACTTAACGGTGGAATCCAAAATAGCTACACATGAAATAAATTACAAAACAAAAACATAGTCAAATATGTAGAAAACACGCATAAGGCTGCTAAACGGGAAAGGTGGGGAGGGGTGAGGCATCATCCAGGAGGTTGAAATTAGCAAAGATACCATTCCAAATACCAAACTGATAATCAACAAGGCCTACACGGTAGCTAAAAGAACTGCACTCAGCACACTCAAGTCACCGGAAAAGAATATATACGACTGGTAAGAATCTGAAAACGAATTTACTGATGTCTCTCTGTACGTGAATCAAGTGGATGTACAGCAGCAAGAAACAGAGCTTTGAAAATCAGCTGTAACCAATATAGTAATAAATTGAAAAAAATAAACGACAGAGAGACAGAGAAAACCTCTTACAACTTTTCCTCAGGGACGGTGATGCAACATGGATTGAACACGTCTAGACCCACAGCAGGATGAGACATAAGGCTGGAAACTGTTCGCACTAAGAGAAATGTGAGGTTGGGTGAGGAAATGCACACCCTTTAAAGTAATACTACCTGGTGCCCATTCAATGGGTCCCAAATCTGCAGGTTCAAGGGATCTTCCTACAGCTAAAACATGCATGGAAAACCCAGAGGACTGTACACCATGTGATCGGGAGATGTGTCTAAAATGCACCTCATTTATCCTCTCCTGGTGCTCCTGTTCACCATTCCAGCCACGTTACTTAGAATCTCCCCACTTGGAGAATCAGCACATTTAAACTTCTGTTTCACACATTTTGCAAATTGTGAGGAGGATGAACGGGAAGAGGGGGAACCAATGAGAGAATAGTTGTAGGGGTTTGGACGGGCACATATCACTCTAATTTCCCATTAAGAATAAGAATTAAAAGAAGGCTCAGCCCACCTCGCTGGAGCCAAAATAGGGCCTGAAGCAATCCTGCGTGTTTGAGGCCAGCTCACAAAAGAGCAACTTAAAAAATGGAGCTCAGGGTCACTGCAATTCACAAACCTGCAGAGTTATAAATGAAAACTAACGTCCAAAATTATGTTGAGGTAAGGCAAAGAAGAGGATCTGAATGCAAGACAGAATTGCAAGAAACAGATTTCAAGAGATAGATTGGACTCGTCTTTAAAGCACATGAAAAGCGGCAGAATTTCGATAATGATGCAGTTGGCCCAAAAGGGCGTATGCGTTTTTTCCTGATTATATCCAGGAAAAAACGCATACGCACCTTATGGGCAAGGAAACAAGCAAGCAATGCAAATGTGCACAACAAAGAAGTCTCATTTCCCACTGGTCAAAAGGGCCATCCTAAAAAATTGTAAAAACCAGAAACGCAGGACAGGCCATGGAGAACAGGGAGCCTTTATACGCTGATGGGCAGTGTGTGAACTGCCGAGAGCCACTCTGGAGGAGTGTATGGTGGTTCCTAAATCATCTAAAAAACAGAGCTACAGAGCATAGGACACTTCCAATCATGGGAGTATATCTAGGGAAGTCTAAAAATCAACAAGACACAAGCACACCACAGTTTAGGGCTACTCTGTTTACAAGAACCTCAACTTCAGTACACCTTAAATATCCCAGGAAAGAGAACAATGGATAAAGAAGATGTGGTACTTATGTACAATGGAATATCTCTTCACCATGAAATCAATGTAATAAGGCTAGTAGAAGGATAAAGAGTGGATTTAGGTCCGATAATACTACTTGAAATAAGTCAAACAGAAAAAGAAACATATCATAAGATATCACTTATAGAGGGAGGGTAAATATGGCTGCACAAGAAATGAATTACAGAACAGAACAGTGTCTCACATTTAGAAAACACACTTATGTCAGCTTAAGGGGAAAGGAGAGGTGGGGTGATGCATAAAACCAGAGTTTGAAATTCGCACAGATACCGTTCAATAAACCAAATAGGTATTAGACAAGATCTACACCTTGCTCAGTGAACTGGCCTCAACACACCCTATACACCGCAGAGAAATATATCTGAGTAATAAGAATCTTAAAACCCATGTATTGATATATCTCCATAAGGGAATCAAGTGTGTGCAGAGCGGCACAAACACAGCAGTGAAAAGGAGCTAAACCCCATTATAGAAATAAATTTTAAAAACAAAACGCTGAAACAATGAAAGAGAGAAAAATTCTTACAAAATTCACTCAGGGGCTGTGATGCAACCTGGATTGACCACATATAAACCCACAGCTGGATAAGACATAAGGCTGGACACTTGGGGCTGAGAGGATTGGTGAGCTTTGGTGAGCAACTGCCGAAAGTTTAATGCAATACTTCATGCTACTCATTCCAAGGGTCCCAACACTCCAGGTTGAAGGGAATCTTCCTACAGCTAAACCATGCTTGGGAAACCCAGCGACTGGTATACCATATGATCGGGAAAGGTTTCTAAAACACACCTCATTTTTCCTCTCCTGGGGCTCCGGATCGGCATTCCAGCCACTTTACTAACAACATCCCCACATGGGGAGTCAATGCCTTTAAGTTCTGGTATCGCACAGTCTGCAGTTAGTGCGGAGGATGAATGGGAATAGGGGGAACCAGTGAGAAACTAGCTGTAGCGGTTTCAATGGGCACATGTCACTCTAATTTCACATCAGTAAGAAGAATTAACCAAAGGCACAGCAAGGTGCCCCAGAAGAAGAATAGAGCTTCAAGGAATCCTGTGGTTATGGGGCAAGATCACAAAAATAAGAGCTGAAAAATGGAGCTAAGGGCCACTGCAATTCAAAAACCTGCAGAGTTATAAAGGCCAACTATTTTCAAAAAATATATTGAGGTAAGGCTATGAAGAAGCATTGAAAGCAAGGCAGAATTGCAGGAAACCGATTTCAGGAGGTACACTGGAATTGCATTGAAAACATATGAAGAGAGTCAGAACCTCGACAATGATGCACTTGGCCAAAAAGGGCGTATGTGTTTTTTCCTGAATATAGTCAGGAAAAAACGCATACACACTTTTTGGCCAACCAAGCAAGCTTGCAAAGGAAATCTGCACTACAATGAAGTCTCACTTTCCCCTGGTCAAAAGGGCCATCTGAAAAAAGTGTAAAATCCATAAAGGCACGACAGGCCATGGAGAAGTGGGAGCCTTCTTATGTTGATGGGCGGGATGTACATTGCCAACAGCCACTCTGGAGAAGTGTATGGTGTTTCCTGAAACATCTAAAAAACAAAGCAACAGAGCCTAGGGCACTTCCACTTATGGTCCTATAGTTTAGGGAAATTAAAATCAAAAAGACACAGCCACCCCAAAGTTTGGGATGGCTCTGTTTACAAGAACGTCATATACGGTACAAGTTCAATATCGCAGAAAGTGAAAAATGGATAAAGAAGTTGTGGTACTTACGTACAATGCAATATCACTCAGCAATGAAATCTATGTCATCAGGCCCGTAGCAGCATAATGAGTGGATTAAGTACGATGAATCTAACTGAAATAAGTCACACAGAAAAAGAAACATCATAAGATATCACTAATACACGGAATGTAAACTTGGCTACAAAGGAACTGAATTCCAAAACAGAACAGGGTCTCAAATTTAGAAAACCAACTTATGCTTGCTTAAGGGGAAAGGTGAGTTGGGGTGCTGCATAAAACCAGAGATTGAAATGAGCACAGATAAAGTTCTATAAGCCAAATATGGAATAGACAAGAGCTACTCCTTGCTCAACGAAATGGACTCAACACCCCATATTCAACGCCTAGGAATATACCTGACTAGTAAGAATCATAAAAGCTATGGATTTATATATCTCTGTAAGAGAATCAAGAGTGTGTACAGCGGCATTAAAGCAGTGAAAATCAGCTAAATCCCATATTAAAAATAAATTTCTTAAACAAAACACAATGACAGTGAAATAGAGAGCAATACTTAAGTAATTCATTCAAGGCTTCTGATGCAACCTGCATTTACCATATCTACACCCAGAGCTGGGTGACACATAAGGCTGGACACTTGGGGCTCATAAGATTGGTGAGGTTCGGTGAGCAAATGCAGACCCTTTGAAGTCATATTGCATGGTACCCATTCCATGGGTCTCAACTCTCCAGGTTTAAGGGATTCTTCCTTCAGCTAAAACATGGATGTGGAACCCAGAGTATGATCCACCGTATGATCGAGAAATGTGTTCAAATGTGTCTCACTTTTCGTTCCCTGGTACTCGGGTGCAACATTCCAGACGCTTTACTAACACTCTCCTCACTTGGAGAGTGAGTGCCTTTAACCTCCTGTTTGGCCCAGTTTGCAATTTCTGCGGAAGATGAACAGGAATAGGGAGAACCAATGAGAGACTAGCTGGAGGTGTCTGGACGGGCAAATTTAACTCTCATTTCCCACAGGGAAGAGGAATAAACCAAAGGCTCAGCATGCCGTGCCGGAACCAGATTAGGGCCTGAAGCAATCCTGCGGTGTTGTGGCCAGCTCACAAGAAAGCGAGTTGAAGAAAGGAGCTCAGGGGCACTGTAATTCACAAACCTGCAGATTTATAAATGACAGCTATTGTCCGAATATATACTGAAGTAGGGCTGCCAAGAGGACTTGAATGCGGGGCAGAATTGCAGGAAACCGATTTCAGGAGGAATCGGAATTGGATTGCATTTAAAACACAGGAAAAGAGGCAGAACGTCGACAATGATGCACTTGGCCAAAAAGGGCGTATGCGTTTTTTCCTGAATATATTCAGGAAAAAACGCATACGCCCTTTTTGGCCAACCAAGCAAGCTTTCAAAGGAAATCTGCACTACAATGAAGTCTCACTTCCCCCCGGTCAAAAGGGCCATCAGAAAAAAGTGTAAAATCCAGAAAGGCAGGACAGGCCATGGAGAACTGGGAGCCTTGTTATGCTGATGGGCGGGATGTAAATTGCCAACAGACACTCGGGAGAAGTGTATGGTGTTTCCTGAAACATCTAAAAAACAAAGCAACAGAGCCTAGGGCACTTCCACTTATGGTCCTATAGCTTAGGGAAATTAAAATCAAAAAGACACAGCCACCCCAAAATTTGGGATGGCTCTTTTTACAGGAATCTCTTCTGCGGCACAAGTTAAATATCCCAGAGAGCAAATAATGGATAAAGAAGTTGCGGTACTTATGTACAACAGAATACCACTCAGCAATGAAATCTATGTCACCAGGCCCGTACCAGCATAATGAGTGGATTGAGGCACGATGATTCTAAGTGAAATAAGTCACACAGAAAAAGAAACATCATAAGGTATCACTAATACACGGAATGTGAACTTGGCTACACATGAACTGAATTACAAAACAGAACAGGGTCTCAAATTTAGAAAACCAACTTATGCTTGCTTAAGGGGGAAGGTGAGTTGGGGTGCTGCATAAAAGCAGAGTTTGAAATTAGCACAGATACCGTTCCATAAGCCAAATATGTAATAGACAAGAGCTACCCCTTGCTCAACGAAATGGATTCAACAATGAGGTATCACCTCACACCTGGTAGAATAGGCATCATTGAAAATCTACAAACAAAAAATGCTGGAAAGGGTGTGGAGAAAAGGAACCCTCTTCCACTATTGTTGGGAATATAAATTGATACAGTCATTATGGAGAACAATATGGAATTTCTTAAGAAACTAACAATAGAATTACCATATGATACAGCAATCCCAGTACTGGACATATACCCAGACAAAACCATAAATCAAAAAGAGTCATTCACCGCAATGTTCATTGCATCACTATTTACAATATCAAGGTAATGGAAGCAACCTAAATGCCCACAGACAGACGAATGCATAAAGCTGTGGTACATATATAAAATGGAATATTACTAAGCCATGAAAAGGAATGAAATTGGGTCTTTTGTAGAGACGTCGATGGATCTAGAGACTGTCATACAGAGTGAAGTAAGTCAGAAAGAGAAAAACAAATCTTGTATATTCATGCATATATGTGGAACCTAGAAAAACTGTACAGATTAACCATTTTGCAAGGCATAAATAGAGCAACAGATGTAGACAACAAACGTATGGACAACAAGGGGGGAAAGCTGTTGGGGGGGTGGTGGTGGGAGGAGTTGAGAGACTGGGATTGGCATGTATACATTTATATGTATAAAATAGATAACCAATAAGAACCTGCTGTATAAAAATATAAAATAAAATTCAAAATTAAAAAGAAATAAAATTTTAAAAATAAAACAGAAAAAACAATTATTCCCTGCACATACATGTATTTATATGAATAAATTATTTCCATGCTTATATCTGTAAATACAAAAAAGAGGAATAAAATCTACCTTGAACCAAAAACGAAAAAGAGAAAAAAACACAGAACCCACCAGTTACACAGAGGAAAACCGTATCAGGGCACTTGCTCCAGTTGTAAACAATTCTGAAGTTGGTCAGTGGTGGGGAATCGTCTCCCATTCAGCCAGCAGCCCCCACGCAACAAGCGTCCTCATTGCAAAGCTGGGGCACCGTGCCGAGGCATCTGTGAGTAAACGTGAGCTGAGCCCCAGGCCAGTTGCTGCTGAACTATTCCCACCCGTCCCAGGTAAAACACCTGAATATATACAAGGACTTGAAAGCCTAGAGGAAGGGCCATAGAGCCACACGAGTGACAGCATGCCGGCCGACTTGGTGCCTGCAGGCCAGCCAGGATGGTCCTGGCCCTGGGTGCTCTTCTGGAAGATTTCCATTTCCCTGCCTGAGATACCCGTCCTGTCCCTGCCCCCACTGCTTTTTTCCTTCCTCACCTCTGCCCAGGGAGAAATTCCAACAGCAGGTATGGGTGACACATCCTCTTCTTTAGCAGGTGGCAGCCTGGCAACTGCTGCAGAAAGTCCAGCAGAGCTCCACTCACACTGGGCCACCCACAAAGCCGTGGCCTCTCACTCCCTCCCACCAGCCCAGCCCCGAGACTGCTGACAGGGCAGAGAAAATGGCGTCAGGCACGGCTGCAGGGGCTCTTGCTGCCTGGAGTGGTATTTATATTGATCTCAACCCAGGCACACCTGGGGAGGGCTGGCCGGCACGGTAAGGCTGCCCAGGTCAGCCAATCATCACCCCTCAGGGGCTCACAGTTGCAGAAAATGGAACTTGCTGAACCGGCCAGGTCCAAGGAACAGGTGTGGGCTCCTGAGAGTCAGGATAGACAAGGGGCTGCAGCTTTGGCTTGTTTTCTAATCATTTTATCTGGCCCATGAGTGGGAGACAACTTCAAGAAAACCCTCTCCTAATGAGAGGAACCCAGGAGTCAGGGAGAGGAGGGGTGGGTGGTGGTTGGAGACAGAGGCCTGGTGCCCCGGGTGCAGTGGAAGTCTCTGGAAGACCAGGTGGAGGGAGGCCTCACGGAGTGATGCCCAGGGTCACAGACCTGTCGCAGCTGCTGTTTGTTAGTTCAAGTCCTGCTCTGAGGTGCTCTGTGTCAGCTCTGAGCGACAGGTGAGCTGGGGGTGCTCTGCAATGAGGGCTATGTGCACGGTTCCTGTGTGCCCAGCCCTGCCACGGTACCTGCAAGGGTAGCTCTGTATCCTGGGAGGGGCCTGACCACGAGAGCCCTGTGGGCTCGGGTGGGGGTGGGGTACCTGCCCAGGTGAGCTCCATATTCTGGGATTGGTCTGACCACGAGAGCCCCATGGGCTGCTGGGGACCTGGTAAAGGATGTCAGGACAGTCAGTGAAGCCACCGAGGATATACCTCCAGTTGCTCCTAATTCCTACACCCTGCTGGTCATTCTACCAACCACCAGGACATGGTATTCTGTATTAGTCTTCAATGATGCCTTCTTTTGTATTCCATTAGTCCCAGAGTCACAAGAAATTTTGGCTTGTGAGTGGCAGGACTCAACATACAACTAAAACAATACTTCCGGGCCGTCTGGCCCCAAGGGTGCAAAAATTCCCACACCATCTTTGGGGAAAGCTTAGCTAAAGACCTAAAAGTTCTACCTCTGGAAAAGGAAACCCTCCTTCAATATGCAGACGACATTCTGATCACCAGCCCTACTAAGGAGGCCTCTGAACTACCAAGCCAATAAAGGATAGAAGTTGTCCAAGAAAAAGCTCAAATATCACAGACTGTGGTGACCTGCCTGGGCTTCATTCTCACAGAAGGTCAGAGAAGCCCATCCCAGGAAAGGGAAGAAACCATTTTCAGCCTTACCCCTTTCTAAAACTAGAAGACAGCTTAGGGGTTCCTGGGGAGGCCAGGGTTTGCTGCTTCTGGATCCCTAACTACAGTCTACTAGCTGGGCCTCTATATGAAACACTGAAAGGAAAAGATGATGATCCTTTTGAATAGAATCCAGAAGTGGCCTTTCAAGAATGGAAAGAGCAGTCAATTCAGACCCTTGCCCTGGAACTCCCTAATTTAGCTAAACCCTTTGACCTTTACATTCCCGGTGAAAGGTGAATCGCCATTGGAGAATTAGTGCAAAAACTGGGACCACTTGAAATGGAACAATGCAAGAATGCCATCCAGGTAGGATAAACTACGGTCACCAAGGGGCTTGGCCCACTGCCACATCTGGCCAAGATACTGGCGGTATCTAAAAACCTGGAAATCAGCAGCCCAAAAGGCCACCTCCCTCCTAAGGGAAAAGGACCCCACGTGGTGATCCTAACCACCAACCATGCCCTGAAGTTGCAGGGTTCGCTCCGTGGGCACACCGACCTCGAGTGAGGAGGCCCTCCAACTCCAACATCCAGAGAGATAACCGGGGGCAACAGGGCACCATGACGACTCGTGTGAACATCACTTGACCTGGAGTTTCTCTCATAAAACAACAAGAGTGTGTCCCAAAAGAGTAGACTACTGCTTGCAGGACTTACTGCACCCAGAGGGGAGCTAATAATCTTGGCGGGGGAACAGTATACCACACTGTCACCATAGAAAAGCCTACAGACACCGTGATGATGGTGGCCAATAAGACCGGCTGGACTCCTGTTTACTTCAAAAGGCTGTTGACTCAGTAGCCATCATGGTCCTTGATCACCACTGACCCTGGACTGTCTGGGAGTTGAGCGGGCAGGGCTCTGACACCTGGTGCTGTTTGTACGTTAATTCAGGGGCCTAATTGAAGAAAGCGCAGACTACTGGTCAGAGCATCTAGGCTGGCAGAAACGGTCAGCCTAAGGTGGCCGAACAAATGTGGGGCGGGGTGAAACCGGCCCCCACAGCGTCTCTGCACATCTCTTTCCTGGACCCTTAAAGGTCATTAGAATCTATAACACTTCCAATGCTGGTGCTCAGGTGGACGAGCAGGGAGGCAGGGGTCCTGGGGACAATCAACGTCACCGGGAGGCTGCTGGGGAGAAGCTCTGACCCTCGCCCCAGGGTATGAGGGCTCCCAACTCAGCACTCAGCAGTTACAGAAGAAGGGTCTGCACCCTCAGCACTCCAAGAATGAGGAACGGGACAAAAGGCAGAGGAGGGGTTTGTCCCCAGCAAAGCCCATTAAAAATCCCTGGGAGATAAAAATAGAATCTGGGCAATAAAGTCAAGTCTAACCTTTTTTATCCTTTGTGCTTTGTCTAATTTCACGTGCTCCTAGGGTCCCGCATGCAGAGGTTCCACACCCGGCACTTCAGACCAGATTTCCTAGTGCAGAATGGCTGGGTCGACACCTCAGCTCCTGGGGCCCAGTGCAGACTCCACGATATAGAGCCTGAGCTACAGCCAACCCGGCCCTCGGGAGCTCCGCCGCCTCCCTCCCTCCCACTGACTCTGACAGGATCTCTACACAGCAGCCCAGCCCACAGCCCACGGGGTAGTGCATGCTCTCACCTCTCCATTCTCTGATCAAAATATAAAGTTTCCTTTGCTTGTGAACCAAACTCAGTCTCGATCTGTTGGCCCCAATGACACTGGGCAGGGGGACACTTGTTGGGGTCCACTCTGGAGGATCAGTAACAGAAATTGAGACTATTGTAACCTCAATGAACAGATGTGTGGGCCAAACTGTAGTTAACATAGAACAGTGTATAAGGCTCGGGTAAAATAAGATGTTTTTAACACTTCCATTTGATATTTCCATCACTTTTTATAAGCAAGTTCAGTGAAAAGGTTTGTCTTATTTGTCAGGTCAATATTAGAGAAACGAAGTGATTTCTTTCCAAGGATGTACATCTAATAATCTTGGTTAAACCTTCAATCTTGTTTTAAATGCTTTTCCATTGAAAATGATACCTCTCTTTCAGCTCCCCCATTTCTGAGAAGTATAAAATCTTATAATTTATTATTACCAAAGGGGAAAGGTGGGAGGAGGGATAAATTAACAGTTTGGAATTAACACATACACACTGCTATGTATAAAATAGATCATCAACAAGGAACTACTGTATAGCACAGGGAACTACACTCAACATTTTGCAATAACCTATAAGGGGAAATAATCTGAAAAAGAATAGATATTTTTATTGACATCATCTATCAGTGACAGTTAAAGTGTAGCCTAAGGGAAGCTGGTGTTGAGTGCTTCTGACCCTGAAGACTTCAATCATCTAAAGTTTGGACTCTGCCTACTTCCCAAGGC
This sequence comes from Tursiops truncatus, assembly GCF_011762595.2. Lineage (NCBI taxonomy): Eukaryota > Metazoa > Chordata > Mammalia > Artiodactyla > Delphinidae > Tursiops > Tursiops truncatus. The sequence goes on from NW_022983326.1 coordinate 216,531, forward strand.
CCTTAATGAACATATGTGTAGCCGTAGCTTAAAAACTTCCCCAGTTTGGGTTTCGGGGAGACACTGATTTTGAAAAAGCCCTGGTGTTCTCCTTACATGAATGGGACTCTTCCTACTGCTAAAACATGTCTGTCACACCCAGAGGATGGTATACCGTCTGATCGGGAAGAGTTTGGTAAAGACATCTCATCTCCTCATCTCCTGGTGCTCGGGTTCACCCCTCCAGCGTCTTTACTAACAGTCTCCCCACTTGGAGATGTCAGCACTGTCAACATCCTGTTGCGTACAGTTTGGAATTTGTCCAGAGGATGAAGCGGAAGGATGAGGAACAATGAGAGACAAGTCCTAGGTGTTCAGACAGGCACATGTCACTCTAATTTCCAATCAGGAAGACGAATTGACCAAAGGCTAGGGTTGCCCATGGAAACAGTATAGGGCTTGAGGAAATCCCGCTGCTTTGTGGCCAGTTCCCATAAACACAAGTTGAACAATGGAACTCAGGGGCAGTAAAATTCACAAAACTGCAGAGTTGAAAATATCCATCACTGAAAAATGTCTTGAGGAAAGTCAGAGAAAAGGACTTGTAAGCAAGGGAGAATGGCAGGAAAGGGATTTGAGGAGGTAGAAAGGACTCGCCATTAAGCACAAGAAAAGGAGCTGAACATTGCCAACATTGCAGTTGGCCAAAAAGGGTGTATGCGTTCTTTTCTGTATATATTCAAGAAAAGGGCATACACTTTTTTAGCCAACCAAACAGGTGGGCACTGGAAGTCAATACTACAAAAGATATCACTTCGCATCAGTCAGAAGAGCCATCCTCATAAAGCGTAAACAACAGAAATGCAGGACAGAGCAACGAGAAGAGGGAGCCCTGTGAGACTTATAGTGGAAATGTATATTGCCAACGGCCATTCTGGAGAAGTGTATTGTGTTTACTAAAGCATCTAAAAAATGAGCTACAGAGCATAGGGCACTTGCACTCATGGGCGTATATCTTGGGAAAAACAAAAATCGAGAGGACACAGGCACCCCAATGTTTACCCCCTCTCTGTTTAAAAGATCCTCGACTAGGATATAACTTCAATGTCTCTGGAGGGAAAAAATGGATAGAGATGTGGTACTTAGGTAGAGTGGAATATTATTCAGCCTGGAAATCAATGAAATATGGCCAGTTGTAACAACTCCGGAGGAGTTACGTATGATCATTCTAAGTGACAGAATTCAAAAAGAAAAAGACACATATCATAAGATATCACTTAAAGGTGGAATCCAAAATGGCTACACATGAAATAAATTACAAAACAAAAACATAGTCAAATATGTAGAAAACACGCATAAGGCTGCTAAACGGGAAAGGTGGGGAGGGGTGAGGCATCATCCAGGAGGTTGAAATTAGCAAAGATACCATTCCAAATACCAAACTGATAATCAACAAGGCCTACACGGTAGCTAAAAGAACTGCACTCAGCACACTCAAGTCACCAGAAAAGAATATATACGACTGGTAAGAATCTGAAAAAGAATTTATTGATGTCTCTCTGTACGTGAATCAAGTGGATGTACAGCAGCAAGAAACAGAGCTTTGAAAATCAGCTGTAACCAATATAGTAATAAATTGAAAAAAATAAACGACAGAGAGACAGAGAAAACCTCTTACAACTTTTCCTCAGGGACGGTGATGCAACATGGATTGAACACATCTAGACCCACAGCAGGATGAGACATAAGGCTGGAAACTGTTTGCGCTAAGAGAAATGTGAGGTTGGGTGAGGAAATGCACACCCTTTAAAGTAATACTACCTGGTACCCATTCAATGGGTCCCAAATCTGCAGGTTCAAGGGATCTTCCTATAGCTAAAACATGCATGGAAAACCCAGAGGACTGTACACCATGTGATCGGGAGATGTGTCTAAAATGCACCTCATTTATCCTCTCCTGGTGCTCCTGTTCACCATTCCAGCCACGCTACTTAGAATCTCCCCACTTGGAGAATCAGCACATTTAAACTTCTGTTTCACACATTTTGCAAATTGTGAGGAGGATGAACGGGAAGAGGGGGAACCAATGAGAGAATAGTTGTAGGGGTTTGGACGGGCACATATCACTCTAATTTCCCATTAAGAATAAGAATTAAAGAAAGGCTCAGCCTGCCTCGCCGGAGCCAAAATAGGGCCTGAAGCAATCCTGCGGGTTTGAGGCCATTTCACAAAAGAACAACTTAAAAAATGGAGCTCAGGGTCACTGCAATTCACAAACCTGCAGAGTTATAAATGAAAACTAACGTCCAAAAATATGTTGAGGTAAGGCAAAGAAGAGGATCTGAATGCAAGACAGAATTGCAAGAAACAGATTTCAAGAGATAGATTGGACTCGTCTTTAACGCACATGAAAAGCGGCAGAATTTCGACAATGATGCAGTTGGCCCAAAAGGGCGTATGCGTTTTTTCCTGATTATATCCAGGAAAAAACGCATACGCACTTTATGGGCAACGAAGCAAGCAAGCAATGCAAATGTGCACAACAAAGAAGTCTCACTTCCCACCGGTCAAAAGGGCCATCCTAAAAAATTGTAAAAACCAGAAATGCAGGACAGGCCATGGAGAATAGGGAGCCTTTATACGCTGATGGGCAGTGTGTGAACTGCCGAGAGCCACTCTGGAGAAGTGTATGGTGGTTCCTAAATCATCTAAAAAACAGAGCTACAGAGCATAGGACACTTCCAATCATGGGAGTATATCTAGGGAAGTCTAAAAATCAACAAGACACAAGCACACCACAGTTTAGGGCTACTCTGTTTACAAGAACCTCAACTTCAGTACACCTTAAATATCCCAGGAAAGAGAACAATGGATAAAGAAGATGTGGTACTTATGTACAATGGAATATCTCTTCACCATGAAATCAATGTAATAAGGCTAGTAGAAGGATAAAGAGTGGATTTAGGTCCGATAATACTACTTGAAATAAGTCAAACAGAAAAAGAAACATATCATAAGATATCACTTATAGAGGGAGGGTAAATATGGCTGCACAAGAAATGAATTACAGAACAGAACAGTGTCTCACATTTAGAAAACACACTTATGTCAGCTTAAGGGGAAAGGAGAGGTGGGGTGATGCATAAAACCAGAGTTTGAAATTAGCACAGATACCGTTCAATAAACCAAATAGGTATTAGACAAGATCTACACCTTGCTCAATGAACTGGCCTCAACCCACCCTATACACCGCAGAGAAATATATCTGAGTAATAAGAATCTTAAAACCCATGTATTGATATATCTCCATAAGGGAATCAAGTGTGTGCAGAGCGGCACAAACACAGCAGTGAAAAGGAGCTAAACCCCATTATAGAAATAAATTTTAAAAACAAAACGCTGAAACAATGAAAGAGAGAAAAATTCTTACAAAATTCACTCAGGGGCTGTGATGCAACCTGGATTGACCACATATAAACCCACAGCTGGATAAGACATAAGGCTGGACACTTGGGGCTGAGAGGATTGGTGAGCTTTGGTGAGCAACTGCCGAAAGTTTAATGCAATACTTCATGCTACTCATTCCAAGGGTCCCAACACTCCAGGTTGAAGGGAATCTTCCTACAGCTAAACCATGCTTGGGAAACCCAGCGACTGGTATACCATATGATCGGGAAAGGTTTCTAAAACACACCTCATTTTTCCTCTCCTGGGGCTCCGGATCGGCATTCCAGCCACTTTACTAACAACATCCCCACATGGGGAGTCAATGCCTTTAAGTTCTGGTATCGCACAGTCTGCAGTTAGTGCGGAGGATGAATGGGAATAGGGGGAACCAGTGAGAAACTAGCTGTAGCGGTTTCAATGGGCACATGTCACTCTAATTTCACATCAGTAAGAAGAATTAACCAAAGGCACAGCAAGGTGCCCCAGAAGAAGAATAGAGCTTCAAGGAATCCTGTGGTTATGGAGCAAGATCACAAAAATAAGAGCTGAAAAATGGAGCTAAGGGCCACTGCAATTCAAAAACCTGCAGAGTTATAAAGGCCAACTATTTTCAAAAAATATATTGAGGTAAGGCTATGAAGAAGCATTGAAAGCAAGGCAGAATTGCAGGAAACCGATTTCAGGAGGTACACTGGAATTGCATTGAAAACATATGAAGAGAGTCAGAACCTCGACAATGATGCACTTGGCCAAAAAGGGCGTATGTGTTTTTTCCTGAATATAGTCAGGAAAAAACGCATACGCCCTTTTTGGCCAACCAAGCAAGCTTGCAAAGGAAATCTGCACTACAATGAAGTCTCACTTTCCCCTGGTCAAAAGGGCCATCTGAAAAAAGTGTAAAATCCATAAAGGCACGACAGGCCATGGAGAAGTGGGAGCCTTCTTATGTTGATGGGCGGGATGTACATTGCCAACAGCCACTCTGGAGAAGTGTATGGTGTTTCCTGAAACATCTAAAAAACAAAGCAACAGAGCCTAGGGCACTTCCACTTATGGTCCTATAGTTTAGGGAAATTAACATCAAAAAGACACAGCCACCCCAAAGTTTGGGATGGCTCTGTTTACAAGAACGTCATATACGGTACAAGTTCAATATCGCAGAAAGTGAAAAATGGATAAAGAAGTTGTGGTACTTACGTACAATGCAATATCACTCAGCAATGAAATCTATGTCATCAGGCCCGTAGCAGCATAATGAGTGGATTAAGTACGATGAATCTAACTGAAATAAGTCACACAGAAAAAGAAACATCATAAGATATCACTAATACACGGAATGTAAACTTGGCTACAAAGGAACTGAATTCCAAAACAGAACAGGGTCTCAAATTTAGAAAACCAACTTATGCTTGCTTAAGGGGAAAGGTGAGTTGGGGTGCTGCATAAAACCAGAGATTGAAATGAGCACAGATAAAGTTCTATAAGCCAAATATGGAATAGACAAGAGCTACTCCTTGCTCAACGAAATGGACTCAACACCCCATATTCAACGCCTAGGAATATACCTGACTAGTAAGAATCATAAAAGCTATGGATTTATATATCTCTGTAAGAGAATCAAGAGTGTGTACAGCGGCATTAAAGCAGTGAAAATCAGCTAAATCCCATATTAAAAATAAATTTCTTAAACAAAACACAATGACAGTGAAATAGAGAGCAATACTTAAGTAATTCATTCAAGGCTTCTGATGCAACCTGCATTTACCATATCTACACCCAGAGCTGGGTGACACATAAGGCTGGACACTTGGGGCTCATAAGATTGGTGAGGTTCGCTGAGCAAATGCAGACCCTTTGAAGTCATATTGCATGGTACCCATTCCATGGGTCTCAACTCTCCAGGTTTAAGGGATTCTTCCTTCAGCTAAAACATGCATGTGGAACCCAGAGTATGATCCACCGTATGATCGAGAAATGTGTTCAAATGTGTCTCACTTTTCGTTCCCTGGTACTCGGGTGCAACATTCCAGACGCTTTACTAACACTCTCCTCACTTGGAGAGTGAGTGCCTTTAACCTCCTGTTTGGCCCAGTTTGCAATTTCTGCGGAAGATGAACAGGAATAGGGAGAACCAATGAGAGACTAGCTGGAGGTGTCTGGACGGGCAAATTTAACTCTCATTTCCCACAGGGAAGAGGAATAAACCAAAGGCTCAGCATGCCGTGCCGGAACCAGATTAGGGCCTGAAGCAATCCTGCGGTGTTGTGGCCAGCTCACAAGAAAGCGAGTTGAAGAAAGGAGCTCAGGGGCACTGTAATTCACAAACCTGCAGATTTATAAATGACAGCTATTGTCCGAATATATACTGAAGTAGGGCTGCCAAGAGGACTTGAATGCGGGGCAGAATTGCAGGAAACCGATTTCAGGAGGAATCGGAATTGGATTGCATTTAAAACACAGGAAAAGAGGCAGAACGTCGACAATGATGCACTTGGCCAAAAAGGGCGTATGCGTTTTTTCCTGAATATATTCAGGAAAAAACGCATACGCCCTTTTTGGCCAACCAAGCAAGCTTGCAAAGGAAATCTGCACTACAATGAAGTCTCACTTCCCCCCGGTCAAAAGGGCCATCAGGAAAAAAGTGTAAAATCCAGAAAGGCAGGACAGGCCATGGAGAACTGGGAGCCTTGTTATGCTGATGGGCGGGATGTAAATTGCCAACAGACACTCGGGAGAAGTGTATGGTGTTTCCTGAAACATCTAAAAAACAAAGCAACAGAGCCTAGGGCACTTCCACTTATGGTCCTATAGCTTAGGGAAATTAAAATCAAAAAGACACAGCCACCCCAAACTTTGGGGTGGCTCTTTTTACAGGAATCTCTTCTGCGGCACAAGTTAAATATCCCAGAGAGCAAATAATGGATAAAGAAGTTGCGGTACTTATGTACAACAGAATACCACTCAGCAATGAAATCTATGTCACCAGGCCCGTACCAGCATAATGAGTGGATTGAGGCACGATGATTCTAAGTGAAATAAGTCACACAGAAAAAGAAACATCATAAGGTATCACTAATACACGGAATGTGAACTTGGCTACACATGAACTGAATTACAAAACAGAACAGGGTCTCAAATTTAGAAAACCAACTTATGCTTGCTTAAGGGGGAAGGTGAGTTGGGGTGCTGCATAAAAGCAGAGTTTGAAATTAGCACAGATACCGTTCCATAAGCCAAATATGTAATAGACAAGACCTACCCCTTGCTCAACGAAATGGATTCAACAATGAGGTATCACCTCACACCTGGTAGAATAGGCATCATTGAAAATCTACAAACAAAAAATGCTGGAAAGGGTGTGGAGAAAAGGAACCCTCTCCCACTATTGTTGGGAATATAAATTGATACAGTCATTATGGAGAACAATATGGAATTTCTTAAGAAACTAACAATAGAATTACCATATGATACAGCAATCCCAGTACTGGACATATACCCAGACAAAACCATAAATCAAAAAGAGTCATTCACCGCAATGTTCATTGCATCACTATTTACAATATCAAGGTAATGGAAGCAACCTAAATGCCCACAGACAGACGAATGCATAAAGCTGTGGTACATATATAAAATGGAATATTACTAAGCCATGAAAAGGAATGAAATTGGGTCATTTTGTAGAGACGTCGATGGATCTAGAGACTGTCATACAGAGTGAAGTAAGTCAGAAAGAGAAAAACAAATCTTGTATATTCATGCATATATGTGGAACCTAGAAAAACTGTACAGATTAACCATTTTGCAAGGCATACATAGAGCAACAGATGTAGACAACAAACGTATGGACAACAAGGGGGGAAAGCTGTTGGGGGGGTGGTGGTGGGAGGAGTTGAGAGACTGGGATTGGCATGTATACATTTATATGTATAAAATAGATAACCAATAAGAACCTGCTGTATAAAAATATAAAATAAAATTCAAAATTAAAAAGAAATAAAATTTAAAAAATAAAACAGAAAAAACAATTATTCCCTGCACATACATGTATTTATATGAATAAATTATTTCCATGCTTATATCTGTAAATACAAAAAAGAGGAATAAAATCTACCTTGAACCAAAAACGAAAAAGAGAAAAAAACACAGAACCCACCAGTTACACAGAGGAAAACCGTATCAGGGCACTTGCTCCAGTTGTAAACAATTCTGAAGTTGGTCAGTGGTGGGGAATCGTCTCCCATTCAGCCAGCAGCCCCCACGCAACAAGCGTCCTCATTGCAAAGCTGGGGCACCGTGCTGAGGCATCTGTGAGTAAACGTGAGCTGAGCCCCAGGCCAGTTGCTGCTGAACTATTCCCACCCGTCCCAGGTAAAACACCTGAATATATACAAGGACTTGAAAGCCTAGAGGAAGGGCCATAGAGCCACACGAGTGACAGCATGCCGGCCGACTTGGTGCCTGCAGGCCAGCCAGGATGGTCCTGGCCCTGGGTGCTCTTCTGGAAGATTTCCATTTCCCTGCCTGAGATACCCGTCCTGTCCCTGCCCCCACTGCTTTTTTCCTTCCTCACCTCTGCCCAGGGAGAAATTCCAGCAGCAGGTATGGGTGACACATCCTCTTCTTTAGCAGGTGGCAGCCTGGCAACTGCTGCAGAAAGTCCAGCAGAGCTCCACTCACACTGGGCCACCCACAAAGCCGTGGCCTCTCACTCCCTCCCACCAGCCCAGCCCCGAGACTGCTGACAGGGCAGAGAAAATGGCGTCAGGCATGGCTGCAGGGGCTCTTGCTGCCTGGAGTGGTATTTATATTGATCTCAACCCAGGCACACCTGGGGAGGGCTGGCCGGCACGGTAAGGCTGCCCAGGTCAGCCAATCATCACCCCTCAGGGGCTCACAGTTGCAGAAAATGGAACTTGCTGAACCGGCCAGGTCCAAGGAACAGGTGTGGGCTCCTGAGAGTCAGGATAGACAAGGGGCTGCAGCTTTGGCTTGTTTTCTAATCATTTTATCTGGCCCATGAGTGGGAGACAACTTCAAGAAAACCCTCTCCTAATGAGAGGAACCCAGGAGTCAGGGAGAGGAGGGGTGGGTGGTGGTTGGAGACAGAGGCCTGGTGCCCCGGGTGCAGTGGAAGTCTCTGGAAGACCAGGTGGAGGGAGGCCTCACGGAGTGATGCCCAGGGTCACAGACCTGTCGCAGCTGCTGTTTGTTAGTTCAAGTCCTGCTCTGAGGTGCTCTGTGTCAGCTCTGAGCGACAGGTGAGCTGGGGGTGCTCTGCAATGAGGGCTATGTGCACGGTTCCTGTGTGCCCAGCCCTGCCACGGTACCTGCAAGGGTAGCTCTGTATCCTGGGAGGGGCCTGACCACGAGAGCCCCGTGGGCTGGGGTGGGGGTGGGGTACCTGCCCAGGTGAGCTCCATATTCTGGGATTGGTCTGACCACGAGAGCCCCATGGGCTGCTGGGGACCTGGTAAAGGATGTCAGGACAGTCAGTGAAGCCACCGAGGATATACCTCCAGTTGCTCCTAATTCCTACACCCTGCTGGTCATTCTACCAACCACCAGGACATGGTATTCTGTATTAGTCTTCAATGATGCCTTCTTTTGTATTCCATTAGTCCCAGAGTCACAAGAAATTTTGGCTTGTGAGTGGCAGGACTCAACATACAACTAAAACAATACTTCCGGGCCGTCTGGCCCCAAGGGTGCAAAAATTCCCACACCATCTTTGGGGAAAGCTTAGCTAAAGACCTAAAAGTTCTACCTCTGGAAAAGGAAACCCTCCTTCAATATGCAGACGACATTCTGATCACCAGCCCTACTAAGGAGGCCTCTGAACTACCAAGCCAATAAAGGATAGAAGTTGTCCAAGAAAAAGCTCAAATATCACAGACTGCTGGTGACCTGCCTGGGCTTCATTCTCACAGAAGGTCAGAGAAGCCCATCCCAGGAAAGGGAAGAAACCATTTTCAGCCTTACCCCTTTCTAAAACTAGAAGACAGCTTAGGGGTTCCTGGGGAGGCCAGGGTTTGCTGCTTCTGGATCCCTAACTACAGTCTACTAGCTGGGCCTCTATATGAAACACTGAAAGGAAAAGATGATGATCCTTTTGAATAGAATCCAGAAGTGGCCTTTCAAGAATGGAAAGAGCAGTCAATTCAGACCCTTGCCCTGGAACTCCCTAATTTAGCTAAACCCTTTGACCTTTACATTCCCGGTGAAAGGTGAATCGCCATTGGAGAATTAGTGCAAAAACTGGGACCACTTGAAATGGAACAATGCAAGAATGCCATCCAGGTAGGATAAACTACGGTCACTAAGGGGCTTGGCCCACTGCCACATCTGGCCAAGATACTGGCGGTATCTAAAAACCTGGAAATCAGCAGCCCAAAAGGCCACCTCCCTCCTAAGGGAAAAGGACCCCACGTGGTGATCCTAACCACCAACCATGCCCTGAAGTTGCAGGGTTCGCTCCGTGGGCACACCGACCTCGAGTGAGGAGGCCCTCCGACTCCAACATCCAGAGAGATAACCGGGGGCAACAGGGCACCATGACGACTCGTGTGAACATCACTTGACCTGGAGTTTCTCTCATAAAACAACAAGAGTGTGTCCCAAAAGAGTAGACTACTGCTTGCAGGACTTACTGCACCCAGAGGGGAGCTAATAATCTTGGCGGGGGAACAGTATACCACACTGTCACCATAGAAAAGCCTACAGACACCGTGATGATGGTGGCCAATAAGACCGGCTGGACTCCTGTTTACTTCAAAAGGCTGTTGACTCAGTGGCCATCATGGTCCTTGATCACCACTGACCCTGGACTGTCTGGGAGTTGAGCGGGCAGGGCTCTGACACCTGGTGCTGTTTGTACGTTAATTCAGGGGCCTAATTGAAGAAAGCGCAGACTACTGGTCAGAGCATCTAGGCTGGCAGAAACGGTCAGCCTAAGGTGGCCGAACAAATGTGGGGCGGGGTGAAACCGGCCCCCACAGCGTCTCTGCACATCTCTTTCCTGGACCCTTAAAGGTCATTAGAATCTATAACACTTCCAATGCTGGTGCTCAGGTGGACGAGCAGGGAGGCAGGGGTCCTGGGGACAATCAACGTCACCGGGAGGCTGCTGGGGAGAAGCTCTGACCCTCGCCCCAGGGTATGAGGGCTCCCAACTCAGCACTCAGCAGTTACAGAAGAAGGGTCTGCACCCTCAGCACTCCAAGAATGAGGAACGGGACAAAAGGCAGAGGAGGGGTTTGTCCCCAGCAAAGCCCATTAAAAATCCCTGGGAGATAAAAATAGAATCTGGGCAATAAAGTCAAGTCTAACCTTTTTTATCCTTTGTGCTTTGTCTAATTTCACGTGCTCCTAGGGTCCCGCATGCAGAGGTTCCACACCCGGCACTTCAGACCAGATTTCCTAGTGCAGAATGGCTGGGTCGACACCTCAGCTCCTGGGGCCCAGTGCAGACTCCACGATATAGAGCCTGAGCTACAGCCAACCCGGCCCTCGAGAGCTCCGCCGCCTCCCTCCCTCCCACTGACTCTGACAGGATCTCTACACAGCAGCCCAGCCCACAGCCCACGGGGTAGTGCATGCTCTCACCTCTCCATTCTCTGATCAAAATATAAAGTTTCCTTTGCTTGTGAACCAAACTCAGTCTCGATCTGTTGGCCCCAATGACACTGGGCAGGGGGACACTTGTTGGGGTCCACTCTGGAGGATCAGTAACAGAAATTGAGACTATTGTAACCTCAATGAACAGATGTGTGAGCCAAACTGTAGTTAACATAGAACAGTGTATAAGGCTCGGGTAAAATAAGATGTTTCTAACACTTCCATTTGATATTTCCATCACTTTTTATAAGCAAGTTCAGTGAAAAGGTTTGTCTTATTTGTCAGGTCAATATTAGAGAAACGAAGTGATTTCTTTCCAAGGATGTACATCTAATAATCTTGGTTAAACCTTCAATCTTGTTTTAAATGCTTTTCCATTGAAAATGATACCTCTCTTTCAGCTCCCCCATTTCTGAGAAGTATAAAATCTTATAATTTATTATTACCAAAGGGGAAAGGTGGGAGGAGGGATAAATTAACAGTTTGGAATTAACACATACACACTGCTATGTATAAAATAGATCATCAACAAGGAACTACTGTATAGCACAGGGAACTACACTCAACATTTTGCAATAACCTATAAGGGGAAATAATCTGAAAAAGAATAGATATTTTTATTGACATCATCTATCAATGACAGTTAAATTGTAGCCTAAGGGAAGCTGGTGGTGAGTGCTTCTGACCCTGAAGACTTCAATCATCTAAAGTTTGGACTCTGCCTACTTCCCAAGGCCCTTAATGAACATATGTGTAGCCGTAGCTTAAAAACTTCCCCAGTTTGGGTTTCGGGGAGACACTGATTTTGAAAAAGCCCTGGTGTTCTCCTTACATGAATGGGACTCTTCCTACTGCTAAAACATGTCTGTCACACCCAGAGGATGGTATACCGTCTGATCGGGAAGAGTTTGGAAAAGGCATCTCATCTCCTCATCTCCTGGTGCTCGGGTTCACCCCTCCAGCGTCTTTACTAACAGTCTCCCCACTTGGAGATGTCAGCACTGTCAACATCCTGTTGCGTACAGTTTGGAATTTGTCCAGAGGATGAAGCGGAAGGATGAGGAACAATGAGAGACAAGTCCTAGGTGTTCAGACAGGCACATGTCACTCTAATTTCCAATCAGGAAGACGAATTGACCAAAGGCTAGGGTTGCCCATGGAAACAGTATAGGGCTTGAGGAAATCCCGCTGCTTTGTGGCCAGTTCCCATAAACACAAGTTGAACAATGGAACTCAGGGGCAGTAAAATTCACAAAACTGCAGAGTTGAAAATATCCATCACTGAAAAATGTCTTGAGGAAAGTCAGAGAAAAGGACTTGTAAGCAAGGGAGAATGGCAGGAAAGGGATTTGAGGAGGTAGAAAGGACTCGCCATTAAGCACAAGAAAAGGAGCTGAACATTGCCAACATTGCAGTTGGCCAAAAAGGGTGTATGCGTTTTTTTCTGTATATATTCAAGAAAAGGGCATACACTTTTTTAGCCAACCAAACAGGTGGGCACTGGAAGTCAATACTACAAAAGATATCACTTCGCATCAGTCAGAAGAGCCATCCTCATAAAGCGTAAACAACAGAAATGCAGGACAGGGCAACGAGAAGAGGGAGCCCTGTGAGACTTATAGTGGAAATGTATATTGCCAACGGCCATTCTGGAGAAGTGTATTGTGTTTACTAAAGCATCTAAAAAATGAGCTACAGAGCATAGGGCACTTGCACTCATGGGCGTATATCTTGGGAAAAACAAAAATCGAGAGGACACAGGCACCCCAATGTTTACCCCCTCTCTGTTTAAAAGATCCTCGACTAGGATATAACTTAAATGTCTCTGGAGGGAAAAAATGGATAGAGATGTGGTACTTAGGTAGAGTGGAATATTATTCAGCCTGGAAATCAATGAAATATGGCCAGTTGTAACAACTCCGGAGGAGTTACGTATGATCATTCTAAGTGACAGAATTCAAAAAGAAAAAGACACATATCATAAGATATCACTTAAAGGTGGAATCCAAAATGGCTACACATGAAATAAATTACAAAACAAAAACATAGTCAAATATGTAGAAAACACGCATAAGGCTGCTAAACGGGAAAGGTGGGGAGGGGTGAGGCATCATCCAGGAGGTTGAAATTAGCAAAGATACCATTCCAAATACCAAACTGATAATCAACAAGGCCTACACGGTAGCTAAAAGAACTGCACTCAGCACACTCAAGTCACCGGAAAAGAATATATACGACTGGTAAGAATCTGAAAAAGAATTTATTGATGTCTCTCTGTACGTGAATCAAGTGGATGTACAGCAGCAAGAAACAGAGCTTTGAAAATCAGCTGTAACCAATATAGTAATAAATTGAAAAAAATAAACGACAGAGAGACAGAGAAAACCTCTTACAACTTTTCCTCAGGGACGGTGATGCAACATGGATTGAACACATCTAGACCCACAGCAGGATGAGACATAAGGCTGGAAACTGTTTGCGCTAAGAGAAATGTGAGGTTGGGTGAGGAAATGCACACCCTTTAAAGTAATACTACCTGGTACCCATTCAATGGGTCCCAAATCTGCAGGTTCAAGGGATCTTCCTATAGCTAAAACATGCATGGAAAACCCAGAGGACTGTACACCATGTGATCGGGAGATGTGTCTAAAATGCACCTCATTTATCCTCTCCTGGTGCTCCTGTTCACCATTCCAGCCACGCTACTTAGAATCTCCCCACTTGGAGAATCAGCACATTTAAACTTCTGTTTCACACATTTTGCAAATTGTGAGGAGGATGAACGGGAAGAGGGGGAACCAATGAGAGAATAGTTGTAGGGGTTTGGACGGGCACATATCACTCTAATTTCCCATTAAGAATAAGAATTAAAGAAAGGCTCAGCCTGCCTCGCCGGAGCCAAAATAGGGCCTGAAGCAATCCTGCGGGTTTGAGGCCAGCTCACAAAAGAACAACTTAAAAAATGGAGCTCAGGGTCACTGCAATTCACAAACCTGCAGAGTTATAAATGAAAACTAACGTCCAAAAATATGTTGAGGTAAGGCAAAGAAGAGGATCTGAATGCAAGACAGAATTGCAAGAAACAGATTTCAAGAGATAGATTGGACTCGTCTTTAACGCACATGAAAAGCGGCAGAATTTCGACAATGATGCAGTTGGCCCAAAAGGGCGTATGCGTTTTTTCCTGATTATATCCAGGAAAAAACGCATACGCACTTTATGGGCAACGAAGCAAGCAAGCAATGCAAATGTGCACAACAAAGAAGTCTCACTTCCCACCGGTCAAAAGGGCCATCCTAAAAAATTGTAAAAACCAGAAATGCAGGACAGGCCATGGAGAACAGGGAGCCTTTATACGCTGATGGGCAGTGTGTGAACTGCCGAGAGCCACTCTGGAGAAGTGTATGGTGGTTCCTAAATCATCTAAAAAACAGAGCTACAGAGCATAGGACACTTCCAATCATGGGAGTATATCTAGGGAAGTCTAAAAATCAACAAGACACAAGCACACCACAGTTTAGGGCTACTCTGTTTACAAGAACCTCAACTTCAGTACACCTTAAATATCCCAGGAAAGAGAACAATGGATAAAGAAGATGTGGTACTTATGTACAATGGAATATCTCTTCACCATGAAATCAATGTAATAAGGCTAGTAGAAGGATAAAGAGTGGATTTAGGTCCGATAATACTACTTGAAATAAGTCAAACAGAAAAAGAAACATATCATAAGATATCACTTATAGAGGGAGGGTAAATATGGCTGCACAAGAAATGAATTACAGAACAGAACAGTGTCTCACATTTAGAAAACACACTTATGTCAGCTTAAGGGGAAAGGAGAGGTGGGGTGATGCATAAAACCAGAGTTTGAAATTAGCACAGATACCGTTCAATAAACCAAATAGGTATTAGACAAGATCTACACCTTGCTCAATGAACTGGCCTCAACACACCCTATACACCGCAGAGAAATATATCTGAGTAATAAGAATCTTAAAACCCATGTATTGATATATCTCCATAAGGGAATCAAGTGTGTGCAGAGCGGCACAAACACAGCAGTGAAAATGAGCTAAACCCCATTATAGAAATAAATTTTAAAAACAAAACGCTGAAACAATGAAAGAGAGAAAAATTCTTACAAAATTCGCTCAGGGGCTGTGATGCAACCTGGATTGACCACATATAAACCCACAGCTGGATAAGACATAAGGCTGGACACTTGGGGCTGAGAGGATTGGTGAGCTTTGGTGAGCAACTGCCGAAAGTTTAATGCAATACTTCATGCTACTCATTCCAAGGGTCCCAACACTCCAGGTTGAAGGGAATCTTCCTACAGCTAAACCATGCTTGGGAAACCCAGCGACTGGTATACCATATGATCGGGAAAGGTTTCTAAAACGCACCTCATTTTTCCTCTCCTGGGGCTCCGGATCGACATTCCAGCCGCTTTACTAACAACATCCCCACATGGAGAGTCAATGCCTTTAAGTTCTGGTATCGCACAGTCTGCAGTTAGTGCAGAGGATGAATGGGAATAGGGGGAACCAGTGAGAAACTAGCTGTAGCGGTTTCAATGGGCACATGTCACTCTAATTTCACGTCAGTAAGAAGAATTAACCAAAGGCACAGCAAGGTGCCCCAGAAGAAGAATACAGCTTCAAGGAATCCTGTGGTTATGGGGCAAGATCACAAAAATAAGAGCTGAAAAATGGAGCTAAGGGCCACTGCAATTCAAAAACCTGCAGAGTTATAAAGGCCAACTATTTTCAAAAAATATATTGAGGTAAGGCTAAGAAGAGGCATTGAAAGCAAGGCAGAATTGCAGGAAACCGATTTCAGGAGGTACACTGGAATTGCATTGAAAACATATGAAGAGAGTCAGAACCTCGACAATGATGCACTTGGCCAAAAAGGGCGTATGTGTTTTTTCCTGAATATAGTCAGGAAAAAACGCATACACACTTTTTGGCCAACCAAGCAAGCTTGCAAAGGAAATCTGCACTACAATGAAGTCTCACTTTCCCCTGGTCAAAAGGGCCATCTGAAAAAAGTGTAAAATCCATAAAGGCACGACAGGCCATGGAGAACTGGGAGCCTTCTTATGCTGATGGGCGGGATGTAAATTGCCAACAGCCACTCTGGAGAAGTGTATGGTGTTTCCTGAAACATCTAAAAAACAAAGCAACAGAGCCTAGGGCACTTCCACTTATGGTCCTATAGCTTAGGGAAATTAAAATCAAAAAGACACAGCCACCCCAAAGTTTGGGACGGCTCTGTTTACAAGAACCTCTTTTACGGTACAAGTTCAATATCGCAGAAAGTGAAAAATGGATAAAGAAGTTGTGGTACTTACGTACAATGCAATATCACTCAGCAATGAAATCTATGTCATCAGGCCCGTAGCAGCATAATGAGTGGATTCAGGTACGATGATTCTAACTGAAATAAGTCACACAGAAAAAGAAACATCATAAGATATCACTAATACACGGAATGTAAACTTGGCTACACAGGAACTGAATTCCAAAACAGAACAGGGTCTCAAATTTAGAAAACCAACTTATGCTTGCTTAAGGGGAAAGGTGAGTTGGGGTGCTGCATAAAACCAGAGATTGAAATGAGCACAGATAAAGTTCCTTAAGCCAAATATGGAATAGACAAGAGCTACTCCTTGCTCAACGAAATGGACTCAACACCCCATATTAAACGCCTAAGAATATACCTGACTAGTAAGAATCTTAAAACCTATGGATTGCTATGTATCGAAAGAGAATCAAGCGTGTGTACAGGGGCATAAACGCAGCAGTGATAGGATTGGAGAGGTTCGGTGAGCAAATGAAGACCCTTTGAAGTCATATTGCATGGTACCCATTCCACGGGTCTCAACTCTCCAGGTTTAAGGTATTCTTCCTTCAGCTAAAACATGCATGTGGAACCCAGAGTATGATCAACCATGTGATCGGGAGACGTGTTCAAATATGTCTCAGTTTTCCTCCCCTGGTACTCGGGTGCAACATTCCAGACGCTTTACTAACACTCTCCCGACTTGGAGAGTCAGCGCCTTTAACCTCCTGTTTGGCCCAGTTTGCAATTTCTGCGGAAGATGAACAGGAATAGGGAGAACCAATGAGAGACTAGCTGGAGGTGTCTGGACGGGCAAATTTAACTCTCATTTCCCACCAGGAAGAGGAATTAACCAAAGGCTCAGCGTGCCGTGCCGGAACCAGATTAGGGCCTGAAGCCATCCTGCGGTGTTGCGGCCAGCTCACAAGAAAGCGAGTTGAAGAAAGGAGCTCAGGGGCACTGTAATTCACAAACCTGCAGAGTTATAAATGACAGCTATCGTCCAAAAATATACTGAAGTAAGGCTGCCAAGAGGACTTGAAAGCGGGGCAGAATTGCAGGAAACCGATTTCAGGAGGTAGACTGGAATTGCATTGAAAGCATAGGAAAAGAGGCAGAACGTCCACAATGATGCACTTGGCCAAAAAGGGCGTATGCGTTTTTTCCTGAATATATTCAGGAAAAAACGCATACGCCCTTTTTGGCCAACCAAGCAAGCTTGCAAAGGAAATCTGCACTACAATGAAGTCTCACTTCCCCCCGGTCAAAAGGGCCATCTGAAAAAAGTGTAAAATCCAGAAAGGCAGGACAGGCCATGGAGAACTGGGAGCCTTGTTATGCTGATGGGCGGGATGTAAATTGCCAACAGACACTCGGGAGAAGTGTATGGTGTTTCCTGAAACATCTAAAAAACAAAGCAACAGAGCCTAGGGCACTTCCACTTATGGTCCTATAGCTTAGGGAAATTAAAATCAAAAAGACACAGCCACCCCAAAGTTTGGGACGCCTCTGTTTACAAGAACCTCGTTTACAGTACAAGTTCAATATCACAGAAAGTGAAAAATGGATAAAGAAGTTGTGGTACTTACGTACAATGCAGTATCACTCAGCAATGAAATCTATGTCATCAGGCCCGTAGCAGCACGAGTGGATTCAGGTACGATGATTCTAACTGAAATAAGTCACACAGAAAAAGAAACATCATAAGATATCACTAATACACGGAATGTAAACTTGGCTACACAGGAACTGAATTCCAAAACAGAACAGGGTCTCAAATTTAGAAAACCAACTTATGCTTGCTTAAGGGGAAAGGTGAGTTGGGGTGCTGCATAAAACCAGAGATTGAAATGAGCACAGATAAAGTTCCTTAAGCCAAATATGGAATAGACAAGAGCTACTCCTTGCTCAACGAAATGGACTCAACACCCCATATTAAACGCCTAAGAATGTACCTGACTAGTAAGTATCTTAAAACCTATGGATTGCTATGTCTCCAAAAGAGAATCAAGCGTGTGTACAGGGGCATAAACGCAGCAGTGATAGGATTGGAGAGGTTCGGTGAGCAAATGAAGACCCTTTGAAGTCATATTGCATGGTACCCATTCCACGGGTCTCAACTACCCAGGTTTAAGGTATTCTTCCTTCAGCTAAAACATGCATGTGGAACCCAGAGTATGATCAACCGTGTGAATGGGAGACGTGTTCAAATATGTCTCAGTTTTCCTCCCCTGGTACTCGGGTGCAACATTCCAGACGCTTTACTAACACTCTCCCCGACTTGGAGAGTCAGTCGCCTTTAACCTCCTGTTTGGCCCAGTTTGCAATTTCTGCGGAAGATGAACAGGAATAGGGAGAACCAATGAGAGACTAGCTGGAGGTGTCTGGACGGGCAAATTTAACTCTCATTTCCCACCAGGAAGAGGAAATAACCAAAGGCTCAGCGTGCCGTGCCGGAACCAGATTAGGGCCTGAAGCCATCCTGCGGTGTTGCGGCCAGCTCACAAGAAAGCGAGTTGAAGAAAGGAGCTCAGGGGCACTGTAATTCACAAACCTGCAGAGTTATAAATGACAGCTATCGTCCAAAAATATACTGAAGTAAGGCTGCCAAGAGGACTTGAAAGCGGGGCAGAATTGCAGGAAACCGATTTCAGGAGGTAGACTGGAATTGCATTGAAAGCATAGGAAAAGAGGCAGAACGTCCACAATGATGCACTTGGCCAAAAAGGGCGTATGCGTTTTTTCCTGAATATATTCAGGAAAAAACGCATACGCCCTTTTTGGCCAACCAAGCAAGCTTGCAAAGGAAATCTGCACTACAATGAAGTCTCACTTCCCCCCGGTCAAAAGGGCCATCTGAAAAAAGTGTAAAATCCAGAAAGGCAGGACAGGCCATGGAGAACTGGGAGCCTTGTTATGCTGATGGGCGGGATGTAAATTGCCAACAGACACTCGGGAGAAGTGTATGGTGTTTCCTGAAACATCTAAAAAACAAAGCAACAGAGCCTAGGGCACTTCCACTTATGGTCCTATAGCTTAGGGAAATTAAAATCAAAAAGACACAGCCACCCCAAAGTTTGGGACGCCTCTGTTTACAAGAACCTCGTTTACCGTACAAGTTCAATATCACAGAAAGTGAAAAATGGATAAAGAACTTGTGGTACTTACGTACAATGCAGTATCACTCAGCAATGAAATCTATGTCATCAGGCCCGTAGCAGCATAATGAGTGGATTCAGGTACGATGATTCTAACTGAAATAAGTCACACAGAAAAAGAAACATCATAAGATATCACTAATACACGGAATGTAAACTTGGCTACACAGGAACTGAATTCCAAAACAGAACAGGGTCTCAAATTTAGAAAACCAACTTATGCTTGCTTAAGGGGAAAGGTGAGTTGGGGTGCTGCATAAAACCAGAGATTGAAATGAGCACAGATAAAGTTCCTTAAGCCAAATATGGAATAGACAAGAGCTACTCCTTGCTCAACGAAATGGACTCAACACCCCATATTAAACGCCTAAGAATGTACCTGACTAGTAAGTATCTTAAAACCTATGGATTGCTATGTCTCCAAAAGAGAATCAAGCGTGTGTACAGGGGCATAAACGCAGCAGTGATAGGATTGGAGAGGTTCGGTGAGCAAATGAAGACCCTTTGAAGTCATATTGCATGGTACCCATTCCACGGGTCTCAACTCTCCAGGTTTAAGGTATTCTTCCTTCAGCTAAAACATGCATGTGGAACCCAGAGTATGATCAACCATGTGAATGGGGAGACGTGTTCAAATATGTCTCAGTTTTCGTACCCTGGTACTCGGGTGCAACATTCCAGACGCTTTACTAACACTCTCCCCGACTTGGAGAGTCAGTCCCTTTAACCTCCTGTTTGGCCCAGTTTGCAATTTCTGCGGAAGATGAACAGGAATAGCGAGAACCAATGAGAGACTAGCTGGAGGTGTCTGGACGGGCAAATTTAACTCTCATTTCCCACCAGGAAGAGGAAATTAACCAAAGGCTCAGCGTGCCGTGCCGGAACCAGATTAGGGCCTGAAGCCATCCTGCGGTGTTGCGGCCAGCTCACAAGAAAGCGAGTTGAAGAAAGGAGCTCAGGGGCACTGTAATTCACAAACCTGCAGAGTTATAAATGACAGCTATCGTCCAAAAATATACTGAAGTAAGGCTGCCAAGAGGACTTGAAAGCGGGGCAGAATTGCAGGAAACCGATTTCAGGAGGTAGACTGGAATTGCATTGAAAGCATAGGAAAAGAGGCAGAACGTCCACAATGATGCACTTGGCCAAAAAGGGCGTATGCGTTTTTTCCTGAATATATTCAGGAAAAAACGCATACGCCCTTTTTGGCCAACCAAGCAAGCTTGCAAAGGAAATCTGCACTACAATGAAGTCTCACTTCCCCCCGGTCAAAAGGGCCATCTGAAAAAAGTGTAAAATCCAGAAAGGCAGGACAGGCCATGGAGAACTGGGAGCCTTGTTATGCTGATGGGCGGGATGTAAATTGCCAACAGACACTCGGGAGAAGTGTATGGTGTTTCCTGAAACATCTAAAAAACAAAGCAACAGAGCCTAGGGCACTTCCACTTATGGTCCTATAGCTTAGGGAAATTAAAATCAAAAAGACACAGCCACCCCAAAGTTTGGGACGCCTCTGTTTACAAGAACCTCGTTTACAGTACAAGTTCACTATCACAGAAAGTGAAAAATGGATAAAGAACTTGTGGTACTTACGTACAATGAAGTATCACTCAGCAATGAAATCTATGTCATCAGGCCCGTAGCAGCATAATGAGTGGATTCAGGTACGATGATTCTAACTGAAATAAGTCACACAGAAAAAGAAACATCATAAGATATCACTAATACACGGAATGTAAACTTGGCTACACAGGAACTGAATTACAGAACAGAACAGGGTCTCAAATTTAGAAAACCAACTTATGCTTGCTTAAGGGGAAAGGTGAGTTGGGGTGCTGCATAAAACCAGAGATTGAAATGAGCACAGATAAAGTTCCTTAAGCCAAATATGGAATAGACAAGAGCTACTCCTTGCTCAACGAAATGGACTCAACACCCCATATTAAACGCCTAAGAATGTACCTGACTAGTAAGTATCTTAAAACCTATGGATTGCTATGTCTCCGAAAGAGAATCAAGCATGTGTACAGGGGCATAAACGCAGCAGTGATAGGATTGGAGAGGTTCGGTGAGCAAATGAAGACCCTTTGAAGTCATATTGCATGGTACCCATTCCACGGGTCTCAACTCTCCAGGTTTAAGGTATTCTTCCTTCAGCTAAAACATGCATGTGGAACCCTAGAGTATGATCAACCATGTGATCGGGAGACGTGTTCAAATATGTCTCAGTTTTCCTACCCTGGTACTCGGGTGCAACATTCCAGACGCTTTACTAACACTCTCCCGACTTGGAGAGTCAGTCCCTTTAACCTCCTGTTTGGCCCAGTTTGCAATTTCTGCGGAAGATGAACAGGAATAGGGAGAACCAATGAGAGACTAGCTGGAGGTGTCTGGACGGGCAAATTTAACTCTCATTTCCCACCAGGAAGAGGAAATAACCAAAGGCTCAGCGTGCCGTGCCGGAACCAGATTAGGGCCTGAAGCCATCCTGCGGTGT
Source organism: Tursiops truncatus (assembly GCF_011762595.2). Taxonomy (NCBI): domain Eukaryota; kingdom Metazoa; phylum Chordata; class Mammalia; order Artiodactyla; family Delphinidae; genus Tursiops; species Tursiops truncatus. The sequence continues at coordinate 238,575 of NW_022983326.1, forward strand.
TGCGGCCAGCTCACAAGAAAGCGAGTTGAAGAAAGGAGCTCAGGGGCACTGTAATTCACAAACCTGCAGAGTTATAAATGACAGCTATCGTCCAAAAATATACTGAAGTAAGGCTGCCAAGAGGACTTGAAAGCGGGGCAGAATTGCAGGAAACCGATTTCAGGAGGTAGACTGGAATTGCATTGAAAGCATAGGAAAAGAGGCAGAACGTCCACAATGATGCACTTGGCCAAAAAGGGCGTATGCGTTTTTTCCTGAATATATTCAGGAAAAAACGCATACGCCCTTTTTGGCCAACCAAGCAAGCTTGCAAAGGAAATCTGCACTACAATGAAGTCTCACTTCCCCCCGGTCAAAAGGGCCATCTGAAAAAAGTGTAAAATCCAGAAAGGCAGGACAGGCCATGGAGAACTGGGAGCCTTGTTATGCTGATGGGCGGGATGTAAATTGCCAACAGACACTCGGGAGAAGTGTATGGTGTTTCCTGAAACATCTAAAAAACAAAGCAACAGAGCCTAGGGCACTTCCACTTATGGTCCTATAGCTTAGGGAAATTAAAATCAAAAAGACACAGCCACCCCAAAGTTTGGGACGCCTCTGTTTACAAGAACCTCGTTTACCGTACAAGTTCAATATCACAGAAAGTGAAAAATGGATAAAGAACTTGTGGTACTTACGTACAATGCAGTATCACTCAGCAATGAAATCTATGTCATCAGGCCCGTAGCAGCATAATGAGTGGATTCAGGTACGATGATTCTAACTGAAATAAGTCACACAGAAAAAGAAACATCATAAGATATCACTAATACACGGAATGTAAACTTGGCTACACAGGAACTGAATTACAGAACAGAACAGGGTCTCAAATTTAGAAAACCAACTTATGCTTGCTTAAGGGGAAAGGTGAGTTGGGGTGCTGCATAAAACCAGAGATTGAAATGAGCACAGATAAAGTTCCTTAAGCCAAATATGGAATAGACAAGAGCTACTCCTTGCTCAACGAAATGGACTCAACACCCCATATTAAACGCCTAAGAATGTACCTGACTAGTAAGTATCTTAAAACCTATGGATTGCTATGTCTCCGAAAAGAGAATCAAGCATTGTGTACAGGGGCATAAACGCAGCAGTGATAGGATTGGAGAGGTTCGGTGAGCAAATGAAGACCCTTTGAAGTCATATTGCATGGTACCCATTCCACGGGTCTCAACTCTCCAGGTTTAAGGTATTCTTCCTTCAGCTAAAACATGCATGTGGAACCCAGAGTATGATCAACCATGTGATCGGGAGACGTGTTCAAATATGTCTCAGTTTTCCTCCCCTGGTACTCGGGTGCAACATTCCAGACGCTTTACTAACACTCTCCCCTACTTGGAGAGTCAGTCGCCTTTAACCTCCTGTTTGGCCCAGTTTGCAATTTCTGCGGAAGATGAACAGGAATAGGGAGAACCAATGAGAGACTAGCTGGAGGTGTCTGGACGGGCAAATTTAACTCTCATTTCCCACCAGGAAGAGGAATAACCAAAGGCTCAGCGTGCCGTGCCGGAACCAGATTAGGGCCTGAAGCCATCCTGCGGTGTTGCGGCCAGCTCACAAGAAAGCGAGTTGAAGAAAGGAGCTCAGGGGCACTGTAATTCACAAACCTGCAGAGTTATAAATGACAGCTATCGTCCAAAAATATACTGAAGTAAGGCTGCCAAGAGGACTTGAAAGCGGGGCAGAATTGCAGGAAACCGATTTCAGGAGGTAGACTGGAATTGCATTGAAAGCATAGGAAAAGAGGCAGAACGTCCACAATGATGCACTTGGCCAAAAAGGGCGTATGCGTTTTTTCCTGAATATATTCAGGAAAAAACGCATACGCCCTTTTTGGCCAACCAAGCAAGCTTGCAAAGGAAATCTGCACTACAATGAAGTCTCACTTCCCCCCGGTCAAAAGGGCCATCTGAAAAAAGTGTAAAATCCAGAAAGGCAGGACAGGCCATGGAGAACTGGGAGCCTTGTTATGCTGATGGGCGGGATGTAAATTGCCAACAGACACTCGGGAGAAGTGTATGGTGTTTCCTGAAACATCTAAAAAACAAAGCAACAGAGCCTAGGGCACTTCCACTTATGGTCCTATAGCTTAGGGAAATTAAAATCAAAAAGACACAGCCACCCCAAAGTTTGGGACGCCTCTGTTTACAAGAACCTCGTTTACAGTACAAGTTCAATATCGCAGAAAGTGAAAAATGGATAAAGAAGTTGTGGTATTTACGTACAATGCAATATCACTCAGCAATGAAATCTATGTCATCAGGCCCTTCGCAACACAATGAGTGGATTCAGGTATGATGATTCTAACTGAAATAAGTCACACAGAAAAAGAAACATCATAAGATATCACTAATACACGGAATGTAAACTTGGCTACACAGGAACTGAATTACAGAACAGAACAGGGTCTCAAATTTAGAAAACCAACTTATGCTTGCTTAAGGGGAAAGGTGAGTTGGGGTGCTGCATAAAACCAGAGATTGAAATGAGCACAGATAAAGTTCCTTAAGCCAAATATGGAATAGACAAGAGCTACTCCTTGCTCAACGAAATGGACTCAACACCCCATATTAAACGCCTAAGAATGTACCTGACTAGTAAGTATCTTAAAACCTATGGATTGCTATGTCTCCGAAAGAGAATCAAGCATGTGTACAGGGGCATAAACGCAGCAGTGATAGGATTGGAGAGGTTCGGTGAGCAAATGAAGACCCTTTGAAGTCATATTGCATGGTACCCATTCCACGGGTCTCAACTACTCCAGGTTTAAGGTATTCTTCCTTCAGCTAAAACATGCATGTGGAAACCTAGAGTATGATCAACCATGTGATCGGGAGACGTGTTCAAATATGTCTCAGTTTTCGTACCCTGGTACTCGGGTGCAACATTCCAGACGCTTTACTAACACTCTCCCGACTTGGAGAGTCAGTCCCTTTAACCTCCTGTTTGGCCCAGTTTGCAATTTCTGCGGAAGATGAACAGGAATAGCGAGAACCAATGAGAGACTAGCTGGAGGTGTCTGGACGGGCAAATTTAACTCTCATTTCCCACCAGGAAGAGGAAATAACCAAAGGCTCAGCGTGCCGTGCCGGAACCAGATTAGGGCCTGAAGCCATCCTGCGGTGTTGCGGCCAGCTCACAAGAAAGCGAGTTGAAGAAAGGAGCTCAGGGGCACTGTAATTCACAAACCTGCAGAGTTATAAATGACAGCTATCGTCCAAAAATATACTGAAGTAAGGCTGCCAAGAGGACTTGAAAGCGGGGCAGAATTGCAGGAAACCGATTTCAGGAGGTAGACTGGAATTGCATTGAAAGCATAGGAAAAGAGGCAGAACGTCCACAATGATGCACTTGGCCAAAAAGGGCGTATGCGTTTTTTCCTGAATATATTCAGGAAAAAACGCATACGCCCTTTTTGGCCAACCAAGCAAGCTTGCAAAGGAAATCTGCACTACAATGAAGTCTCACTTCCCCCCGGTCAAAAGGGCCATCTGAAAAAAGTGTAAAATCCAGAAAGGCAGGACAGGCCATGGAGAACTGGGAGCCTTGTTATGCTGATGGGCGGGATGTAAATTGCCAACAGACACTCGGGAGAAGTGTATGGTGTTTCCTGAAACATCTAAAAAACAAAGCAACAGAGCCTAGGGCACTTCCACTTATGGTCCTATAGCTTAGGGAAATTAAAATCAAAAAGACACAGCCACCCCAAAGTTTGGGACGCCTCTGTTTACAAGAACCTCGTTTACAGTACAAGTTCAATATCACAGAAAGTGAAAAATGGATAAAGAAGTTGTGGTATTTACTTACAAAGCAATATCACTCAGCAATGAAATCTATGTCATCAGGCCCGTAGCAGCATAATGAGTGGATTCAGGTACGATGATTCTAACTGAAATAAGTCACACAGAAAAAGAAACATCATAAGATATCACTAATACACGGAATGTAAACTTGGCTACACAGGAACTGAATTCCAGAACAGAACAGGGTCTCAAATTTAGAAAACCAACTTATGCTTGCTTAAGGGGAAAGGTGAGTTGGGGTGCTGCATAAAACCAGAGATTGAAATGAGCACAGATAAAGTTCCTTAAGCCAAATATGGAATAGACAAGAGCTACTCCTTGCTCAACGAAATGGACTCAACACCGCATATTAAACGCCTAAGAATGTACCTGACTAGTAAGTATCTTAAAACCTATGGATTGCTATGTCTCCGAAAGAGAATCAAGCATGTGTACAGGGGCATAAACGCAGCAGTGATAGGATTGGAGAGGTTCGGTGAGCAAATGAAGACCCTTTGAAGTCATATTGCATGGTACCCATTCCACGGGTCTCAACTCTCCAGGTTTAAGGTATTCTTCCTTCAGCTAAAACATGCATGTGGAACCCAGAGTATGATCAACCGTGTGAATGGGAGACGTGTTCAAATATGTCTCAGTTTCCGTACCCTGGTACTCGGGTGCAACATTCCAGACGCTTTACTAACACTCTCCCGACTTGGAGAGTCAGTCCCTTTAACCTCCTGTTTGGCCCAGTTTGCAATTTCTGCGGAAGATGAACAGGAATAGCGAGAACCAATGAGAGACTAGCTGGAGGTGTCTGGACGGGCAAATTTAACTCTCATTTCCCACCAGGAAGAGGAATTAACCAAAGGCTCAGCGTGCCGTGCCGGAACCAGATTAGGGCCTGAAGCCATCCTGCGGTGTTGCGGCCAGCTCACAAGAAAGCGAGTTGAAGAAAGGAGCTCAGGGGCACTGTAATTCACAAACCTGCAGAGTTATAAATGACAGCTATCGTCCAAAAATATACTGAAGTAAGGCTGCCAAGAGGACTTGAAAGCGGGGCAGAATTGCAGGAAACCGATTTCAGGAGGTAGACTGGAATTGCATTGAAAGCATAGGAAAAGAGGCAGAACGTCCACAATGATGCACTTGGCCAAAAAGGGCGTATGCGTTTTTTCCTGAATATATTCAGGAAAAAACGCATACGCCCTTTTTGGCCAACCAAGCAAGCTTGCAAAGGAAATCTGCACTACAATGAAGTCTCACTTCCCCCCGGTCAAAAGGGCCATCTGAAAAAAGTGTAAAATCCAGAAAGGCAGGACAGGCCATGGAGAACTGGGAGCCTTGTTATGCTGATGGGCGGGATGTAAATTGCCAACAGACACTCGGGAGAAGTGTATGGTGTTTCCTGAAACATCTAAAAAACAAAGCAACAGAGCCTAGGGCACTTCCACTTATGGTCCTATAGCTTAGGGAAATTAAAATCAAAAAGACACAGCCACCCCAAAGTTTGGGACGCCTCTGTTTACAAGAACCTCGTTTACCGTACAAGTTCAATATCACAGAAAGTGAAAAATGGATAAAGAACTTGTGGTACTTTACGTACAATGCAGTATCACTCAGCAATGAAATCTATGTCATCAGGCCCTTAGCAGCATAATGAGTGGATTCAGGTACGATGATTCTAACTGAAATAAGTCACACAGAAAAAGAAACATCATAAGATATCACTAATACACGGAATGTAAACTTGGCTACACAGGAACTGAATTCCAGAACAGAACAGGGTCTCAAATTTAGAAAACCAACTTATGCTTGCTTAAGGGGAAAGGTGAGTTGGGGTGCTGCATAAAACCAGAGATTGAAATGAGCACAGATAAAGTTCCTTAAGCCAAATATGGAATAGACAAGAGCTACTCCTTGCTCAACGAAATGGACTCAACACCGCATATTAAACGCCTAAGAATGTACCTGACTAGTAAGTATCTTAAAACCTATGGATTGCTATGTCTCCGAAAGAGAATCAAGCATGTGTACAGGGGCATAAACGCAGCAGTGATAGGATTGGAGAGGTTCGGTGAGCAAATGAAGACCCTTTGAAGTCATATTGCATGGTACCCATTCCACGGGTCTCAACTCTCCAGGTTTAAGGTATTCTTCCTTCAGCTAAAACATGCATGTGGAACCCAGAGTATGATCAACCATGTGATCGGGAGACGTGTTCAAATATGTCTCAGTTTTCCTCCCCTGGTACTCGGGTGCAACATTCCAGACGCTTTACTAACACTCTCCCCACTTGGAGAGTCAGTCGCCTTTAACCTCCTGTTTGGCCCAGTTTGCAATTTCTGCGGAAGATGAACAGGAATAGCGAGAACCAATGAGAGACTAGCTGGAGGTGTCTGGACGGGCAAATTTAACTCTCATTTCCCACCAGGAAGAGGAATTAACCAAAGGCTCAGCGTGCCGTGCCGGAACCAGATTAGGGCCTGAAGCCATCCTGCGGTGTTGCGGCCAGCTCACAAGAAAGCGAGTTGAAGAAAGGAGCTCAGGGGCACTGTAATTCACAAACCTGCAGAGTTATAAATGACAGCTATCGTCCAAAAATATACTGAAGTAAGGCTGCCAAGAGGACTTGAAAGCGGGGCAGAATTGCAGGAAACCGATTTCAGGAGGTAGACTGGAATTGCATTGAAAGCATAGGAAAAGAGGCAGAACGTCCACAATGATGCACTTGGCCAAAAAGGGCGTATGCGTTTTTTCCTGAATATATTCAGGAAAAAACGCATACGCCCTTTTTGGCCAACCAAGCAAGCTTGCAAAGGAAATCTGCACTACAATGAAGTCTCACTTCCCCCCGGTCAAAAGGGCCATCTGAAAAAAGTGTAAAATCCAGAAAGGCAGGACAGGCCATGGAGAACTGGGAGCCTTGTTATGCTGATGGGCGGGATGTAAATTGCCAACAGACACTCGGGAGAAGTGTATGGTGTTTCCTGAAACATCTAAAAAACAAAGCAACAGAGCCTAGGGCACTTCCACTTATGGTCCTATAGCTTAGGGAAATTAAAATCAAAAAGACACAGCCACCCCAAAGTTTGGGACGCCTCTGTTTACAAGAACCTCGTTTACAGTACAAGTTCAACATCGCAGAAAGTGAAAAATGGATAAAGAACTTGTGGTACTTACTTACAAATGCAATATCACTCAGCAATGAAATCTATGTCATCAGGCCCTTAGCAGCACAATGAGTGGATTCAGGTACTGATGATTCTAACTGAAATAAGTCACACAGAAAAAGAAACATCATAAGATATCAGTAATACACGGAATGTAAACTTGGCTACACAGGAACTGAATTACAGAACAGAACAGGGTCTCAAATTTAGAAAACCAACTTATGCTTGCTTAAGGGGAAAGGTGAGTTGGGGTGCTGCATAAAACCAGAGATTGAAATGAGCACAGATAAAGTTCCTTAAGCCAAATATGGAATAGACAAGAGCTACTCCTTGCTCAACGAAATGGACTCAACACCGCATATTAAACGCCTAAGAATGTACCTGACTAGTAAGTATCTTAAAACCTATGGATTGCTATGTCTCCGAAAGAGAATCAAGCATGTGTACAGGGGCATAAACGCAGCAGTGATAGGATTGGAGAGGTTCGGTGAGCAAATGAAGACCCTTTGAAGTCATATTGCATGGTACCCATTCCACGGGTCTCAACTCTCCAGGTTTAAGGTATTCTTCCTTCAGCTAAAACATGCATGTGGAACCCAGAGTATGATCAACCATGTGAATGGGAGATGTGTTCAAATATGTCTCAGTTTTCCTTCCCTGGTACTCGGGTGCAACATTCCAGACGCTTTACTAACACTCTCCCCACTTGGAGAGTCAGTCCCTTTAACCTCCTGTTTGGCCCAGTTTGCAATTTCTGCGGAAGATGAACAGGAATAGCGAGAACCAATGAGAGACTAGCTGGAGGTGTCTGGACGGGCAAATTTAACTCTCATTTCCCACCAGGAAGAGGAAATAACCAAAGGCTCAGCGTGCCGTGCCGGAACCAGATTAGGGCCTGAAGCCATCCTGCGGTGTTGCGGCCAGCTCACAAGAAAGCGAGTTGAAGAAAGGAGCTCAGGGGCACTGTAATTCACAAACCTGCAGAGTTATAAATGACAGCTATCGTCCAAAAATATACTGAAGTAAGGCTGCCAAGAGGACTTGAAAGCGGGGCAGAATTGCAGGAAACCGATTTCAGGAGGTAGACTGGAATTGCATTGAAAGCATAGGAAAAGAGGCAGAACGTCCACAATGATGCACTTGGCCAAAAAGGGCGTATGCGTTTTTTCCTGAATATATTCAGGAAAAAACGCATACGCCCTTTTTGGCCAACCAAGCAAGCTTGCAAAGGAAATCTGCACTACAATGAAGTCTCACTTCCCCCCGGTCAAAAGGGCCATCTGAAAAAAGTGTAAAATCCAGAAAGGCAGGACAGGCCATGGAGAACTGGGAGCCTTGTTATGCTGATGGGCGGGATGTAAATTGCCAACAGACACTCGGGAGAAGTGTATGGTGTTTCCTGAAACATCTAAAAAACAAAGCAACAGAGCCTAGGGCACTTCCACTTATGGTCCTATAGCTTAGGGAAATTAAAATCAAAAAGACACAGCCACCCCAAAGTTTGGGACGCCTCTGTTTACAAGAACCTCGTTTACAGTACAAGTTCAATATCACAGAAAGTGAAAAATGGATAAAGAACTTGTGGTACTTACGTACAATGCAGTATCACTCAGCAATGAAATCTATGTCATCAGGCCCTTAGCAGCATAATGAGTGGATTCAGGTACTATGATTCTAACTGAAATAAGTCACACAGAAAAAGAAACATCATAAGATATCACTAATACACGGAATGTAAACTTGGCTACACAGGAACTGAATTACAGAACAGAACAGGGTCTCAAATTTAGAAAACCAACTTATGCTTGCTTAAGGGGAAAGGTGAGTTGGGGTGCTGCATAAAACCAGAGATTGAAATGAGCACAGATAAAGTTCCTTAAGCCAAATATGGAATAGACAAGAGCTACTCCTTGCTCAACGAAATGGACTCAACACCGCATATTAAACGCCTAAGAATGTACCTGACTAGTAAGTATCTTAAAACCTATGGATTGCTATGTCTCCGAAAGAGAATCAAGCAGGTGTACAGGGGCATAAACGCAGCAGTGATAGGATTGGAGAGGTTCGGTGAGCAAATGAAGACCCTTTGAAGTCATATTGCATGGTACCCATTCCACGGGTCTCAACTACTCCAGGTTTAAGGTATTCTTCCTTCAGCTAAAACATGCATGTGGAACCCAGAGTATGATCAACCATGTGAATCGGGAGACGTGTTCAAATATGTCTCAGTTTTCGTACCCTGGTACTCGGGTGCAACATTCCAGACGCTTTACTAACACTCTCCCCACTTGGAGAGTCAGTCCCTTTAACCTCCTGTTTGGCCCAGTTTGCAATTTCTGCGGAAGATGAACAGGAATAGCGAGAACCAATGAGAGACTAGCTGGAGGTGTCTGGACGGGCAAATTTAACTCTCATTTCCCACCAGGAAGAGGAAATTAACCAAAGGCTCAGCGTGCCGTGCCGGAACCAGATTAGGGCCTGAAGCCATCCTGCGGTGTTGCGGCCAGCTCACAAGAAAGCGAGTTGAAGAAAGGAGCTCAGGGGCACTGTAATTCACAAACCTGCAGAGTTATAAATGACAGCTATCGTCCAAAAATATACTGAAGTAAGGCTGCCAAGAGGACTTGAAAGCGGGGCAGAATTGCAGGAAACCGATTTCAGGAGGTAGACTGGAATTGCATTGAAAGCATAGGAAAAGAGGCAGAACGTCCACAATGATGCACTTGGCCAAAAAGGGCGTATGCGTTTTTTCCTGAATATATTCAGGAAAAAACGCATACGCCCTTTTTGGCCAACCAAGCAAGCTTGCAAAGGAAATCTGCACTACAATGAAGTCTCACTTCCCCCCGGTCAAAAGGGCCATCTGAAAAAAGTGTAAAATCCAGAAAGGCAGGACAGGCCATGGAGAACTGGGAGCCTTGTTATGCTGATGGGCGGGATGTAAATTGCCAACAGACACTCGGGAGAAGTGTATGGTGTTTCCTGAAACATCTAAAAAACAAAGCAACAGAGCCTAGGGCACTTCCACTTATGGTCCTATAGCTTAGGGAAATTAAAATCAAAAAGACACAGCCACCCCAAAGTTTGGGACGCCTCTGTTTACAAGAACCTCGTTTACCGTACAAGTTCAATATCACAGAAAGTGAAAAATGGATAAAGAACTTGTGGTACTTACGTACAATGCAGTATCACTCAGCAATGAAATCTATGTCATCAGGCCCGTAGCAGCATAATGAGTGGATTCAGGTACGATGATTCTAACTGAAATAAGTCACACAGAAAAAGAAACATCATAAGATATCACTAATACACGGAATGTAAACTTGGCTACACAGGAACTGAATTACAGAACAGAACAGGGTCTCAAATTTAGAAAACCAACTTATGCTTGCTTAAGGGGAAAGGTGAGTTGGGGTGCTGCATAAAACCAGAGATTGAAATGAGCACAGATAAAGTTCCTTAAGCCAAATATGGAATAGACAAGAGCTACTCCTTGCTCAACGAAATGGACTCAACACCCCATATTAAACGCCTAAGAATGTACCTGACTAGTAAGTATCTTAAAACCTATGGATTGCTATGTCTCCGAAAGAGAATCAAGAGTGTGTACAGGGGCATAAACGCAGCAGTGATAGGATTGGAGAGGTTCGGTGAGCAAATGAAGACCCTTTGAAGTCATATTGCATGGTACCCATTCCACGGGTTTCAACTACCCAGGTTTAAGGTATTCTTCCTTCAGCTAAAACATGCATGTGGAACCTAGAGTATGATCAACCATGTGATCGGGAGACGTGTTCAAATATGTCTCAGTTTTCGTACCCTGGTACTCGGGTGCAACATTCCAGACGCTTTACTAACACTCTCCCCGACTTGGAGAGTCAGTCCCTTTAACCTCCTGTTTGGCCCAGTTTGCAATTTCTGCGGAAGATGAACAGGAATAGCGAGAACCAATGAGAGACTAGCTGGAGGTGTCTGGACGGGCAAATTTAACTCTCATTTCCCACCAGGAAGAGGAATTAACCAAAGGCTCAGCGTGCCGTGCCGGAACCAGATTAGGGCCTGAAGCCATCCTGCGGTGTTGCGGCCAGGTCACAAGAAAGCGAGTTGAAGAAAGGAGCTCAGGGGCACTGTAATTCACAAACCTGCAGAGTTATAAATGACAGCTATCGTCCAAAAATAGACTGAAGTAAGGCTGCCAAGAGGACTTGAAAGCGGGGCAGAATTGCAGGAAACCGATTTCAGGAGGTAGACTGGAATTGCATTGAAAGCATAGGAAAAGAGGCAGAACGTCCACAATGATGCACTTGGCCAAAAAGGGCGTATGCGTTTTTTCCTGAATATATTCAGGAAAAACGCATACGCCCTTTTTGGCCAACCAAGCAAGCTTGCAAAAGGAAATCTGCACTACAATGAAGTCTCACTTCCCCCCGGTCAAAAGGGCCATCTGAAAAAAGTGTAAAATCCAGAAAGGCAGGACAGGCCATGGAGAACTGGGAGCCTTGTTATGCTGATGGGCGGGATGTAAATTGCCAACAGACACTCGGGAGAAGTGTATGGTGTTTCCTGAAACATCTAAAAAACAAAGCAACAGAGCCTAGGGCACTTCCACTTATGGTCCTATAGCTTAGGGAAATTAAAATCAAAAAGACACAGCCACCCCAAAGTTTGGGACGCCTCTGTTTACAAGAACCTCGTTTACAGTACAAGTTCAACATCGCAGAAAGTGAAAAATGGATAAAGAAGTTGTGGTATTTACTTACAAAGCAATATCACTCAGCAATGAAATCTATGTCATCAGGCCCTTAGCAGCACAATGAGTGGATTCAGGTATGATGATTCTAACTGAAATAAGTCACACAGAAAAAGAAACATCATAAGATATCAGTAATACACGGAATGTAAACTTGGCTACACAGGAACTGAATTACAAAACAGAACAGGGTCTCAAATTTAGAAAACCAACTTATGCTTGCTTAAGGGGAAAGGTGAGTTGGGGTGCTGCATAAAACCAGAGATTGAAATGAGCACAGATAAAGTTCCTTAAGCCAAATATGGAATAGACAAGAGCTACTCCTTGCTCAACGAAATGGACTCAACACCCCATATTAAACGCCTAAGAATGTACCTGACTAGTAAGTATCTTAAAACCTATGGATTGCTATGTCTCCGAAAGAGAATCAAGCATGTGTACAGGGGCATAAACGCAGCAGTGATAGGATTGGAGAGGTTCGGTGAGCAAATGAAGACCCTTTGAAGTCATATTGCATGGTACCCATTCCACGGGTCTCAACTCTCCAGGTTTAAGGTATTCTTCCTTCAGCTAAAACATGCATGTGGAACCCAGAGTATGATCAACCATGTGATCGGGAGACGTGTTCAAATATGTCTCAGTTTTCCTCCCCTGGTACTCGGGTGCAACATTCCAGACGCTTTACTAACACTCTCCCCACTTGGAGAGTCAGCGCCTTTAACCTCCTGTTTGGCCCAGTTTGCAATTTCTGCGGAAGATGAACAGGAATAGCGAGAACCAATGAGAGACTAGCTGGAGGTGTCTGGACGGGCAAATTTAACTCTCATTTCCCACCAGGAAGAGGAATAACCAAAGGCTCAGCGTGCCGTGCCGGAACCAGATTAGGGCCTGAAGCCATCCTGCGGTGTTGCGGCCAGCTCACAAGAAAGCGAGTTGAAGAAAGGAGCTCAGGGGCACTGTAATTCACAAACCTGCAGAGTTATAAATGACAGCTATCGTCCAAAAATAGACTGAAGTAAGGCTGCCAAGAGGACTTGAAAGCGGGGCAGAATTGCAGGAAACCGATTTCAGGAGGTAGACTGGAATTGCATTGAAAGCATAGGAAAAGAGGCAGAACGTCCACAATGATGCACTTGGCCAAAAAGGGCGTATGCGTTTTTTCCTGAATATATTCAGGAAAAAACGCATACGCCCTTTTTGGACAACCAAGCAAGCTTGCAAAGGAAATCTGCACTACAATGAAGTCTCACTTCCCCCCGGTCAAAAGGGCCATCTGAAAAAAGTGTAAAATCCAGAAAGGCAGGACAGGCCATGGAGAACTGGGAGCCTTGTTATGCTGATGGGCGGGATGTAAATTGCCAACAGACACTCGGGAGAAGTGTATGGTGTTTCCTGAAACATCTAAAAAACAAAGCAACAGAGCCTAGGGCACTTCCACTTATGGTCCTATAGCTTAGGGAAATTAAAATCAAAAAGACACAGCCACCCCAAAGTTTGGGACGCCTCTGTTTACAAGAACCTCGTTTACAGTACAAGTTCAACATCGCAGAAAGTGAAAAATGGATAAAGAAGTTGTGGTATTTACTTACAAAGCAATATCACTCAGCAATGAAATCTATGTCATCAGGCCCTTAGCAGCACAATGAGTGGATTCAGGTATGATGATTCTAACTGAAATAAGTCACACAGAAAAAGAAACATCATAAGATATCAGTAATACACGGAATGTAAACTTGGCTACACAGGAACTGAATTACAGAACAGAACAGGGTCTCAAATTTAGAAAACCAACTTATGCTTGCTTAAGGGAAAGGTGAGTTGGGGTGCTGCATAAAACCAGAGATTGAAATGAGCACAGATAAAGTTCCTTAAGCCAAATATGGAATAGACAAGAGCTACTCCTTGCTCAACGAAATGGACTCAACACCGCATATTAAACGCCTAAGAATGTACCTGACTAGTAAGTATCTTAAAACCTATGGATTGCTATGTCTCCGAAAGAGAATCAAGCATGTGTACAGGGGCATAAACGCAGCAGTGATAGGATTGGAGAGGTTCGGTGAGCAAATGAAGACCCTTTGAAGTCATATTGCATGGTACCCATTCCACGGGTTTCAACTCCCAGGTTTAAGGTATTCTTCCTTCAGCTAAAACATGCATGTGGAACCCAGAGTATGATCAACCATGTGATCGGGAGACGTGTTCAAATATGTCTCAGTTTTCCTCCCCTGGTACTCGGGTGCAACATTCCAGACGCTTTACTAACACTCTCCCCACTTGGAGAGTCAGCGCCTTTAACCTCCTGTTTGGCCCAGTTTGCAATTTCTGCGGAAGATGAACAGGAATAGCGAGAACCAATGAGAGACTAGCTGGAGGTGTCTGGACGGGCAAATTTAACTCTCATTTCCCACCAGGAAGAGGAATAACCAAAGGCTCAGCGTGCCGTGCCGGAACCAGATTAGGGCCTGAAGCCATCCTGCGGTGTTGCGGCCAGCTCACAAGAAAGCGAGTTGAAGAAAGGAGCTCAGGGGCACTGTAATTCACAAACCTGCAGAGTTATAAATGACAGCTATCGTCCAAAAATATACTGAAGTAAGGCTGCCAAGAGGACTTGAAAGCGGGGCAGAATTGCAGGAAACCGATTTCAGGAGGTAGACTGGAATTGCATTGAAAGCATAGGAAAAGAGGCAGAACGTCCACAATGATGCACTTGGCCAAAAAGGGCGTATGCGTTTTTTCCTGAATATATTCAGGAAAAAACGCATACGCCCTTTTTGGCCAACCAAGCAAGCTTGCAAAGGAAATCTGCACTACAATGAAGTCTCACTTCCCCCCGGTCAAAAGGGCCATCTGAAAAAAGTGTAAAATCCAGAAAGGCAGGACAGGCCATGGAGAACTGGGAGCCTTGTTATGCTGATGGGCGGGATGTAAATTGCCAACAGACACTCGGGAGAAGTGTATGGTGTTTCCTGAAACATCTAAAAAACAAAGCAACAGAGCCTAGGGCACTTCCACTTATGGTCCTATAGCTTAGGGAAATTAAAATCAAAAAGACACAGCCACCCCAAAGTTTGGGACGCCTCTGTTTACAAGAACCTCGTTTACAGTACAAGTTCAACATCGCAGAAAGTGAAAAATGGATAAAGAAGTTGTGGTATTTACTTACAAAGCAATATCACTCAGCAATGAAATCTATGTCATCAGGCCCTTAGCAGCACAATGAGTGGATTCAGGTATGATGATTCTAACTGAAATAAGTCACACAGAAAAAGAAACATCATAAGATATCAGTAATACACGGAATGTAAACTTGGCTACACAGGAACTGAATTACAGAACAGAACAGGGTCTCAAATTTAGAAAACCAACTTATGCTTGCTTAAGGGAAAGGTGAGTTGGGGTGCTGCATAAAACCAGAGATTGAAATGAGCACAGATAAAGTTCCTTAAGCCAAATATGGAATAGACAAGAGCTACTCCTTGCTCAACGAAATGGACTCAACACCGCATATTAAACGCCTAAGAATGTACCTGACTAGTAAGTATCTTAAAACCTATGGATTGCTATGTCTCCGAAAGAGAATCAAGCATGTGTACAGGGGCATAAACGCAGCAGTGATAGGATTGGAGAGGTTCGGTGAGCAAATGAAGACCCTTTGAAGTCATATTGCATGGTACCCATTCCACGGGTTCAACTCCCAGGTTTAAGGTATTCTTCCTTCAGCTAAAACATGCATGTGGAACCCAGAGTATGATCAACCATGTGATCGGGAGACGTGTTCAAATATGTCTCAGTTTTCCTCCCCTGGTACTCGGGTGCAACATTCCAGACGCTTTACTAACACTCTCCCCACTTGGAGAGTCAGCCCTTTAACCTCCTGTTTGGCCCAGTTTGCAATTTCTGCGGAAGATGAACAGGAATAGCGAGAACCAATGAGAGACTAGCTGGAGGTGTCTGGACGGGCAAATTTAACTCTCATTTCCCACCAGGAAGAGGAAATAACCAAAGGCTCAGCGTGCCGTGCCGGAACCAGATTAGGGCCTGAAGCCATCCTGCGGTGTTGCGGCCAGCTCACAAGAAAGCGAGTTGAAGAAAGGAGCTCAGGGGCACTGTAATTCACAAACCTGCAGAGTTATAAATGACAGCTATCGTCCAAAAATATACTGAAGTAAGGCTGCCAAGAGGACTTGAAAGCGGGGCAGAATTGCAGGAAACCGATTTCAGGAGGTAGACTGGAATTGCATTGAAAGCATAGGAAAAGAGGCAGAACGTCCACAATGATGCACTTGGCCAAAAAGGGCGTATGCGTTTTTTCCTGAATATATTCAGGAAAAAACGCATACGCCCTTTTTGGCCAACCAAGCAAGCTTGCAAAGGAAATCTGCACTACAATGAAGTCTCACTTCCCCCCGGTCAAAAGGGCCATCTGAAAAAAGTGTAAAATCCAGAAAGGCAGGACAGGCCATGGAGAACTGGGAGCCTTGTTATGCTGATGGGCGGGATGTAATTGCCAACAACCACTTGGGAGAAGTGTATGGTGTTTCCTGAAACATCTAAAAAACAAAGCAACAGAGCCTAGGGCACTTCCACTTATGGTCCTATAGCTTAGGGAAATTAAAATCAAAAAGACACAGCCACCCCAAAGTTTGGACGCCTCTGTTTACAAGAACCTCGTTTACAGTACAAGTTCAACATCGCAGAAAGTGAAAAATGGATAAAGAGTTGTGGTATTTACTTACAAAGCAATATCACTCAGCAATGAAATCTATGTCATCAGGCCCTTAGCAGCACAATGAGTGGATTCAGGTATGATGATTCTAACTGAAATAAGTCACACAGAAAAAGAAACATCATAAGATATCACTAATACACGGAATGTAAACTTGGCTACACAGGAACTGCATTCCAAAACAGAACAGGGTCTCAAATTTAGAAACCAACTTATGCTTGCTTAAGGGGAAGGTGAGTTGGGGTGCTGCATAAAACCAGAGATTGAAATGAGCACAGATAAAGTTCCTTAAGCCAAATATGGAATAGACAAGAGCTACTCCTTGCTCAACGAAATGGACTCAAAACCCCATATTAAACGCCTAAGAATGTACCTGACTAGTAAGTATCTTAAAACCTATGGATGCTATGTCTCCGAAAGAGAATCAAGCATGTGTACAGGGGCATAAACGCAGCAGTGATAGGATTGGAGAGGTTCGTGAGCAAATGAAGACCCTTTGAAGTCATATTGCATGGTACCCATTCCACGGGTTTCAACTACCCAGGTTTAAGGTATTCTTCCTTCAGCTAAAACATGCATGTGGAACCTAGAGTATGATCAACCATGTGATCGGGAGCCGTGTTCAAATATGTCTCAGTTTCGTCCCCTGGTACTCGGGTGCAACATTCCAGACGCTTTACTAACACTCTCCCCACTTGGAGAGTCAGCGCCTTTAACCTCCTGTTTGGCCCAGTTTGCAATTTCTGCGGAAGATGAACAGGAATAGCGAGAACCAATGAGAGGCTAGCTGGAGGTGTCTGGACGGGCAAATTAACTCTCATTTCCCACCAGGAAGAGGAATAACCAAAGGCTCAGCGTGCCGTGCCGGAACCAGATTAGGGCCTGAAGCCATCCTGCGGTGTTGCGGCCAGCTCACAAGAAAGCGAGTTGAAGAAAGGAGCTCAGGGGCACTGTAATTCACAAACCTGCAGAGTTATAAATGACAGCTATCGTCCAAAAATATACTGAAGTAAGGCTGCCAAGAGGACTTGAAAGCGGGGCAGAATTGCAGGAAACCGATTTCAGGAGGTAGACTGGAATTGCATTGAAAGCATAGGAAAAGAGGCAGAACGTCCACAATGATGCACTTGGCCAAAAAGGGCGTATGCGTTTTTTCCTGAATATATTCAGGAAAAAACGCATACGCCCTTTTTGGCCAACCAAGCAAGCTTGCAAAGGAAATCTGCACTACAATGAAGTCTCACTTCCCCCCGGTCAAAAGGGCCATCTGAAAAAAGTGTAAAATCCAGAAAGGCAGGACAGGCCATGGAGAACTGGGAGCCTTGTTATGCTGATGGGCGGGATGTAAATTGCCAACAGACCACTCGGGAGAAGTGTATGGTGTTTCCTGAAACATCTAAAAAACAAAGCAACAGAGCCTAGGGCACTTCCACTTATGGTCCTATAGCTTAGGGAAATTAAAATCAAAAAGACACAGCCACCCCAAAGTTTGGGAACGGCTCTGTTTACAAGAACCTCGTTTACAGTACAAGTTCAACATCGCAGAAAGTGAAAAATGGATAAAGAAGTTGTGGTATTTACTTACAAAGCAATATCACTCAGCAATGAAATCTATGTCATCAGGCCCTTAGCAGCACAATGAGTGGATTCAGGTATGATGATTCTAACTGAAATAAGTCACACAGAAAAAGAAACATCATAAGATATCAGTAATACACGGAATGTAAACTTGGCTACACAGGAACTGAATTACAGAACAGAACAGGGTCTCAAATTTAGAAAACCAACTTATGCTTGCTTAAGGGGAAAGGTGAGTTGGGGTGCTGCATAAAACCAGAGATTGAAATGAGCACAGATAAAGTTCCTTAAGCCAAATATGGAATAGACAAGAGCTACTCCTTGCTCAACGAAATGGACTCAACACCGCATATTAAACGCCTAAGAATGTACCTGACTAGTAAGTATCTTAAAACCTATGGATTGCTATGTCTCCGAAAGAGAATCAAGCATGTGTACAGGGGCATAAACGCAGCAGTGATAGGATTGGAGAGGTTCGGTGAGCAAATGAAGACCCTTTGAAGTCATATTGCATGGTACCCATTCCACGGGTTTCAACTCTCCAGGTTTAAGGTATTCTTCCTTCAGCTAAAACATGCATGTGGAACCCAGAGTATGATCAACCATGTGATCGGGAGACGTGTTCAAATATGTCTCAGTTTTCGTACCCTGGTACTCGGGTGCAACATTCCAGACGCTTTACTAACACTCTCCCCGACTTGGAGAGTCAGTCGCCTTTAACCTCCTGTTTGGCCCAGTTTGCAATTTCTGCGGAAGATGAACAGGAATAGCGAGAACCAATGAGAGACTAGCTGGAGGTGTCTGGACGGGCAAATTTAACTCTCATTTCCCACCAGGAAGAGGAATTAACCAAAGGCTCAGCGTGCCGTGCCGGAACCAGATTAGGGCCTGAAGCCATCCTGCGGTGTTGCGGCCAGCTCACAAGAAAGCGAGTTGAAGAAAGGAGCTCAGGGGCACTGTAATTCACAAACCTGCAGAGTTATAAATGACAGCTATCGTCCAAAAATATACTGAAGTAAGGCTGCCAAGAGGACTTGAAAGCGGGGCAGAATTGCAGGAAACCGATTTCAGGAGGTAGACTGGAATTGCATTGAAAGCATAGGAAAAGAGGCAGAACGTCCACAATGATGCACTTGGCCAAAAAGGGCGTATGCGTTTTTTTCCTGAATATATTCAGGAAAAAACGCATACGCCCTTTTTGGCCAACCAAGCAAGCTTGCAAAGGAAATCTGCACTACAATGAAGTCTCACTTCCCCCCGGTCAAAAGGGCCATCTGAAAAAAGTGTAAAATCCAGAAAGGCAGGACAGGCCATGGAGAACTGGGAGCCTTGTTATGCTGATGGGCGGGATGTAAATTGCCAACAGACACTCGGGAGAAGTGTATGGTGTTTCCTGAAACATCTAAAAAACAAAGCAACAGAGCCTAGGGCACTTCCACTTATGGTCCTATAGCTTAGGGAAATTAAAATCAAAAAGACACAGCCACCCCAAAGTTTGGGAACGGCCTCTGTTTACAAGAACCTCGTTTACAGTACAAGTTCAACATCGCAGAAAGTGAAAAATGGATAAAGAAGTTGTGGTATTTACTTACAAAGCAATATCACTCAGCAATGAAATCTATGTCATCAGGCCCTTAGCAGCACAATGAGTGGATTCAGGTATGATGATTCTAACTGAAATAAGTCACACAGAAAAAGAAACATCATAAGATATCAGTAATACACGGAATGTAAACTTGGCTACACAGGAACTGAATTACAGAACAGAACAGGGTCTCAAATTTAGAAAACCAACTTATGCTTGCTTAAGGGTAAAGGTGAGTTGGGGTGCTGCATAAAACCAGAGATTGAAATGAGCACAGATAAAGTTCCTTAAGCCAAATATGGAATAGACAAGAGCTACTCCTTGCTCAACGAAATGGACTCAACACCGCATATTAAACGCCTAAGAATGTACCTGACTAGTAAGTATCTTAAAACCTATGGATTGCTATGTCTCCGAAAGAGAATCAAGCATGTGTACAGGGGCATAAACGCAGCAGTGATAGGATTGGAGAGGTTCGGTGAGCAAATGAAGACCCTTTGAAGTCATATTGCATGGTACCCATTCCACGGGTTCTCAACTACTCCAGGTTTAAGGTATTCTTCCTTCAGCTAAAACATGCATGTGGAACCCTAGAGTATGATCAACCATGTGAATCGGGAGACGTGTTCAAATATGTCTCAGTTTTCCTCCCCTGGTACTCGGGTGCAACATTCCAGACGCTTTACTAACACTCTCCCCACTTGGAGAGTCAGCGCCTTTAACCTCCTGTTTGGCCCAGTTTGCAATTTCTGCGGAAGATGAACAGGAATAGCGAGAACCAATGAGAGACTAGCTGGAGGTGTCTGGACGGGCAAATTTAACTCTCATTTCCCACCAGGAAGAGGAAATAACCAAAGGCTCAGCGTGCCGTGCCGGAACCAGATTAGGGCCTGAAGCCATCCTGCGGTGTTGCGGCCAGCTCAAAAGAAAGCGAGTTGAAGAAAGGAGCTCAGGGGCACTGTAATTCACAAACCTGCAGAGTTATAAATGACAGCTATCGTCCAAAAATAGACTGAAGTAAGGCTGCCAAGAGGACTTGAAAGCGGGGCAGAATTGCAGGAAACCGATTTCAGGAGGTAGACTGGAATTGCATTGAAAGCATAGGAAAAGAGGCAGAACGTCCACAATGATGCACTTGGCCAAAAAGGGCGTATGCGTTTTTTCCTGAATATATTCAGGAAAAAACGCATACGCCCTTTTTGGCCAACCAAGCAAGCTTGCAAAGGAAATCTGCACTACAATGAAGTCTCACTTCCCCCCGGTCAAAAGGGCCATCTGAAAAAAGTGTAAAATCCAGAAAGGCAGGACAGGCCATGGAGAACTGGGAGCCTTGTTATGCTGATGGGCGGGATGTAAATTGCCAACAGACACTCGGGAGAAGTGTATGGTGTTTCCTGAAACATCTAAAAAACAAAGCAACAGAGCCTAGGGCACTTCCACTTATGGTCCTATAGCTTAGGGAAATTAAAATCAAAAAGACACAGCCACCCCAAAGTTTGGGACGGCCTCTGTTTACAAGAACCTCGTTTACAGTACAAGTTCAACATCGCAGAAAGTGAAAAATGGATAAAGAAGTTGTGGTATTTACTTACAAAGCAATATCACTCAGCAATGAAATCTATGTCATCAGGCCCTTAGCAGCACAATGAGTGGATTCAGGTATGATGATTCTAACTGAAATAAGTCACACAGAAAAAGAAACATCATAAGATATCAGTAATACACGGAATGTAAACTTGGCTACACAGGAACTGAATTACAGAACAGAACAGGGTCTCAAATTTAGAAAACCAACTTATGCTTGCTTAAGGGGAAAGGTGAGTTGGGGTGCTGCATAAAACCAGAGATTGAAATGAGCACAGATAAAGTTCCTTAAGCCAAATATGGAATAGACAAGAGCTACTCCTTGCTCAACGAAATGGACTCAACACCGCATATTAAACGCCTAAGAATGTACCTGACTAGTAAGTATCTTAAAACCTATGGATTGCTATGTCTCCGAAAGAGAATCAAGCATGTGTACAGGGGCATAAACGCAGCAGTGATAGGATTGGAGAGGTTCGGTGAGCAAATGAAGACCCTTTGAAGTCATATTGCATGGTACCCATTCCACGGGTCTCAACTCTCCAGGTTTAAGGTATTCTTCCTTCAGCTAAAACATGCATGTGGAACCCAGAGTATGATCAACCGTGTGAATGGGAGACGTGTTCAAATATGTCTCAGTTTTCCTCCCCTGGTACTCGGGTGCAACATTCCAGACGCTTTACTAACACTCTCCCCACTTGGAGAGTCAGCGCCTTTAACCTCCTGTTTGGCCCAGTTTGCAATTTCTGCGGAAGATGAACAGGAATAGCGAGAACCAATGAGAGACTAGCTGGAGGTGTCTGGACGGGCAAATTTAACTCTCATTTCCCACCAGGAAGAGGAAATAACCAAAGGCTCAGCGTGCCGTGCCGGAACCAGATTAGGGCCTGAAGCCATCCTGCGGTGTTGCGGCCAGCTCACAAGAAAGCGAGTTGAAGAAAGGAGCTCAGGGGCACTGTAATTCACAAACCTGCAGAGTTATAAATGACAGCTATCGTCCAAAAAATATACTGAAGTAAGGCTGCCAAGAGGACTTGAAAGCGGGGCAGAATTGCAGGAAACCGATTTCAGGAGGTAGACTGGAATTGCATTGAAAGCATAGGAAAAGAGGCAGAACGTCCACAATGATGCACTTGGCCAAAAAGGGCGTATGCGTTTTTTCCTGAATATATTCAGGAAAAAACGCATACGCCCTTTTTGGCCAACCAAGCAAGCTTGCAAAGGAAATCTGCACTACAATGAAGTCTCACTTCCCCCCGGTCAAAAGGGCCATCTGAAAAAAGTGTAAAATCCAGAAAGGCAGGACAGGCCATGGAGAACTGGGAGCCTTGTTATGCTGATGGGCGGGATGTAAATTGCCAACAGACACTCGGGAGAAGTGTATGGTGTTTCCTGAAACATCTAAAAAACAAAGCAACAGAGCCTAGGGCACTTCCACTTATGGTCCTATAGCTTAGGGAAATTAAAATCAAAAAGACACAGCCACCCCAAAGTTTGGGACGCCTCTGTTTACAAGAACCTCGTTTACAGTACAAGTTCAATATCACAGAAAGTGAAAAATGGATAAAGAACTTGTGGTACTTACGTACAATGCAATATCACTCAGCAATGAAATCTATGTCATCAGGCCCTTAGCAGCATAATGAGTGGATTCAGGTATGATGATTCTAACTGAAATAAGTCACACAGAAAAAGAAACATCATAAGATATCACTAATACACGGAATGTAAACTTGGCTACACAGGAACTGAATTCCAAAACAGAACAGGGTCTCAAATTTAGAAAACCAACTTATGCTTGCTTAAGGGGAAAGGTGAGTTGGGGTGCTGCATAAAACCAGAGATTGAAATGAGCACAGATAAAGTTCCTTAAGCCAAATATGGAATAGACAAGAGCTACTCCTTGCTCAACGAAATGGACTCAACACCCATATTAAACGCCTAAGAATGTACCTGACTAGTAAGTATCTTAAAACCTATGGATTGCTATGTCTCCGAAAGAGAATCAAGCATGTGTACAGGGGCATAAACGCAGCAGTGATAGGATTGGAGAGGTTCGGTGAGCAAATGAAGACCCTTTGAAGTCATATTGCATGGTACCCATTACACGGGTCTCAACTCTCCAGGTTTAAGGTATTCTTCCTTCAGCTAAAACATGCATGTGGAACCCAGAGTATGATCAACCGTGTGAACGGGAGACGTGTTCAAATATGTCTCAGTTTTCCTCCCCTGGTACTCGGGTGCAACATTCCAGACGCTTTACTAACACTCTCCCCACTTGGAGAGTCAGCGCCTTTAACCTCCTGTTTGGCCCAGTTTGCAATTTCTGCGGAAGATGAACAGGAATAGGAGAACCAATGAGAGACTAGCTGGAGGTGTCTGGACGGGCAAATTTAACTCTCATTTCCCACCAGGAAGAGGAAATAACCAAAGGCTCAGCGTGCCGTGCCGGAACCAGATTAGGGCCTGAAGCCATCCTGCGGTGTTGCGGCCAGCTCACAAGAAAGCGAGTTGAAGAAAGGAGCTCAGGGGCACTGTAATTCACAAACCTGCAGAGTTATAAATGACAGCTATCGTCCAAAAATATACTGAAGTAAGGCTGCCAAGAGGACTTGAAAGCGGGGCAGAATTGCAGGAAACCGATTTCAGGAGGTAGACTGGAATTGCATTGAAAGCATAGGAAAAGAGGCAGAACGTCCACAATGATGCACTTGGCCAAAAAGGGCGTATGCGTTTTTTCCTGAATATATTCAGGAAAAAACGCATACGCCCTTTTTGGCCAACCAAGCAAGCTTGCAAAGGAAATCTGCACTACAATGAAGTCTCACTTCCCCCCGGTCAAAAGGGCCATCTGAAAAAAGTGTAAAATCCAGAAAGGCAGGACAGGCCATGGAGAACTGGGAGCCTTGTTATGCTGATGGGCGGGATGTAAATTGCCAACAGACACTTCGGGAGAAGTGTATGGTGTTTCCTGAAACATCTAAAAAACAAAGCAACAGAGCCTAGGGCACTTCCACTTATGGTCCTATAGCTTAGGGAAATTAAAATCAAAAAGACACAGCCACCCCAAAATTTATGGACGGCTCTTTTTACAGGAATCTCTTCTGGGGCACAAGTTAAATATCCCAGAGTAGCAAATAATGGATAAAGAAGTTGCTGGTACTTATGTACAACAGAATACCACTCAGCAATGAAATCTATGTCACCAGGCCTGTACCAGCATAATGAGTGGATTGAGGCACGATGATTCTAAGTGAAATAAGTCACACAGAAAAGAAACATCATAAGGTATCACTAATACACGGAATGTGAACTTGGCTACACATGAACTGAATTACAAAACAGAACAGGGTCTCAATTTAGAAACCAACTTATGCTTGCTTAAGGGGGAAGGTGAGTTGGGGTGCTGCATAAAAGCAGAGTTTGAAATTAGCACAGATACCGTTCCATAAGCCAAATATGTAATAGACAAGACCTACCCCTTGCTCAACGAAATGGATTCAACAATGAGGTATCACCTCACACCTGGTAGAATAGGCATCATAGAAATCTACAAACAAAAAATGCTGGAAAGGGTGTGGAGAAAAGGAACCCTCTTCCACTATTGTTGGGAATATAAATTGATACAGTCATTATGGAGAACAATATGGATTTCTTAAGAAACTAACAATAGAATTACCATATGATACAGCAATCCCAGTACTGGACATATACCCAGACAAAACCATAAATCAAAAAGAGTCATTCACCACAATGTTCATTGCATCACTATTTACAATATCGAGGTAATGGAAGCAACCTAAATGCCCACAGACAGACGAATGCATAAAGCTGTGGTACATATATAAAATGGAATATTACTAAGCCATGAAAAGGAATGAAATTGGGTCATTTGTAGAGACGTCGATGGATCTAGAGACTGTCATACAGAGTGAAGTAAGTCAGAAAGAGAAAAACAAATCTTGTATATTCATGCATATATGTGGAACCTAGAAAAACTGTACAGATTAACCATTTTGCAAGGCATAAATAGAGCAACAGATGTAGACAACAAACGTATGGACAACAAGGGGGGAAAGCTGTTGGGGGGTGGTGGTGGGAGGAGTTGAGAGACTGGGATTGGCATGTATACATTTATATGTATAAAATAGATAACCAATAAGAACCTGCTGTATAAAAATATAAAATAAAATTCAAAATTAAAAAGAAATAAAATTTAAAAAATAAAACAGAAAAAACAATTATTCCCTGCACATACATGTATTTATATGAATAAATTATTTCCATGCTTATATCTGTAAATACAAAAAAGAGGAATAAAATCTACCTTGAACCAAAAACGAAAAAGAGAAAAAAACACAGAACCCACCAGTTCCACAGAGGAAAACCGTATCAGGGCACTTGCTCCAGTTGTAAACAATTCTGAAGTTGGTCAGTGGTGGGGAATCGTCTCCCATTCAGCCAGCAGCCCCCACGCAACAAGCGTCCTCATTGCAAAGCTGGGGCACCGTGCCGAGGCATCTGTGAGTAAACGTGAGCTGAGCCCCAGGCCAGTTGCTGCTGAACTATTCCCACCCGTCCCAGGTAAAACACCTGAATATATACAAGGACTTGAAAGCCTAGAGGAAGGGCCATAGAGCCACACGAGTGACAGCATGCCGGCCGACTTGGTGCCTGCAGGCCAGCCAGGATGGTCCTGGCCCTGGGTGCTCTTCTGGAAGATTTCCATTTCCCTGCCTGAGATACCCGTCCTGTCCCTGCCCCCACTGCTTTTTTCCTTCCTCACCTCTGCCCAGGGAGAAATTCCAGCAGCAGGTATGGGTGACACATCCTCTTCTTTAGCAGGTGGCAGCCTGGCAACTGCTGCAGAAAGTCCAGCAGAGCCCCACTCACACTGGGCCACCCACAAAGCCGTGGCCTCTCACTCCCTCCCACCAGCCCAGCCCCGAGACTGCTGACAGGGCAGAGAAAATGGCGTCAGGCACGGCTGCAGGGGCTCTTGCTGCCTGGAGTGGTATTTATATTGATCTCAACCCAGGCACACCTGGGGAGGGCTGGCCGGCACGGTAAGGCTGCCCAGGTCAGCCAATCATCACCCCTCAGGGGCTCACAGTTGCAGAAAATGGAACTTGCTGAACCGGCCAGGTCCAAGGAACAGGTGTGGGCTCCTGAGAGTCAGGATAGACAAGGGGCTGCAGCTTTGGCTTGTTTTCTAATCATTTTATCTGGCCCATGAGTGGGAGACAACTTCAAGAAAACCCTCTCCTAATGAGAGGAACCCAGGAGTCAGGGAGAGGAGGGGTGGGTGGTGGTTGGAGACAGAGGCCTGGTGCCCCGGGTGCAGTGGAAGTCTCTGGAAGACCAGGTGGAGGGAGGCCTCACGGAGTGATGCCCAGGGTCACAGACCTGTCGCAGCTGCTGTTTGTTAGTTCAAGTCCTGCTCTGAGGTGCTCTGTGTCAGCTCTGAGCGACAGGTGAGCTGGGGGTGCTCTGCAATGAGGGCTATGTGCACGGTTCCTGTGTGCCCAGCCCTGCCACGGTACCTGCAAGGGTAGCTCTGTATCCTGGGAGGGGCCTGACCACGAGAGCCCCGTGGGCTGGGGTGGGGGTGGGGTACCTGCCCAGGTGAGCTCCATATTCTGGGATTGGTCTGACCACGAGAGCCCCATGGGCTGCTGGGGACCTGGTAAAGGATGTCAGGACAGTCAGTGAAGCCACCGAGGATATACCTCCAGTTGCTCCTAATTCCTACACCCTGCTGGTCATTCTACCAACCACCAGGACATGGTATTCTGTATTAGTCTTCAATGATGCCTTCTTTTGTATTCCATTAGTCCCAGAGTCACAAGAAATTTTGGCTTGTGAGTGGCAGGACTCAACATACAACTAAAACAATACTTCCGGGCCGTCTGCCCCAAGGGTGCAAAAATTCCCACACCATCTTTGGGGAAAGCTTAGCTAAAGACCTAAAAGTTCTACCTCTGGAAAAGGAAACCCTCCTTCAATATGCAGACGACATTCTGATCGCCAGCCCTACTAAGGAGGCCTCTGAACTACCAAGCCAATAAAGGATAGAAGTTGTCCAAGAAAAAGCTCAAATATCACAGACTGCGGTGACCTGCCTGGGCTTCATTCTCACAGAAGGTCGGAGAAGCCCATCCCAGGAAAGGGAAGAAACCATTTTCAGCCTTACCCCTTTCTAAAACTAGAAGACAGCTTAGGGGTTCCTGGGGAGGCCAGGGTTTGCTGCTTCTGGATCCCTAACTACAGTCTACTAGCTGGGCCTCTATATGAAACACTGAAAGGAAAAGATGATGATCCTTTTGAATAGAATCCAGAAGTGGCCTTTCAAGAATGGAAAGAGCAGTCAATTCAGACCCTTGCCCTGGAACTCCCTAATTTAGCTAAACCCTTTGACCTTTACATTCCCGGTGAAAGGTGAATCGCCATTGGAGAATTAGTGCAAAAACTGGGACCACTTGAAATGGAACAATGCAAGAATGCCATCCAGGTAGGATAAACTACGGTCACCAAGGGGCTTGGCCCACTGCCACATCTGGCCAAGATACTGGCGGTATCTAAAAACCTGGAAATCAGCAGCCCAAAAGGCCACCTCCCTCCTAAGGGAAAAGGACCCCACGTGGTGATCCTAACCACCAACCATGCCCTGAAGTTGCAGGGTTCGCTCCGTGGGCACACCGACCTCGAGTGAGGAGGCCCTCCAACTCCAACATCCAGAGAGATAACCGGGGGCAACAGGGCACCATGACGACTCGTGTGAACATCACTTGACCTGGAGTTTCTCTCATAAAACAACAAGAGTGTGTCCCAAAAGAGTAGACTACTGCTTGCAGGACTTACTGCACCCAGAGGGGAGCTAATAATCTTGGCGGGGGAACCGTATATCCACACTGTCACCATAGAAAAGCCTACAGACACCGTGATGATGGTGGCCAATAAGACCGGCTGGACTCCTGTTTACTTCAAAAGGCTGTTGACTCAGTGGCCATCATGGTCCTTGATCACCACTGACCCTGGACTGTCTGGGAGTTGAGCGGGCAGGGCTCTGACACCTGGTGCTGTTTGTACGTTAATTCAGGGGCCTAATTGAAGAAAGCGCAGACTACTGGTCAGAGCATCTAGGCTGGCAGAAACGGTCAGCCTAAGGTGGCCGAACAAATGTGGGGCGGGGTGAAACCGGCCCCCACAGCGTCTCTGCACATCTCTTTCCTGGACCCTTAAAGGTCATTAGAATCTATAACACTTCCAATGCTGGTGCTCAGGTGGACGAGCAGGGAGGCAGGGGTCCTGGGGACAATCAACGTCACCTGGAGGCTGCTGGGGAGAAGCTCTGACCCTCGCCCCAGGGTATGAGGGCTCCCAACTCAGCACTCAGCAGTTACAGAAGAAGGGTCTGCACCCTCAGCACTCCAAGAATGAGGAACGGGACAAAAGGCAGAGGAGGGGTTTGTCCCCAGCAAAGCCCATTAAAAATCCCTGGGAGATAAAAATAGAATCTGGGCAATAAAGTCAAGTCTAACCTTTTTTATCCTTTGTGCTTTGTCTAATTTCACGTGCTCCTAGGGTCCCGCATGCAGAGGTTCCACACCCGGCACTTCAGACCAGATTTCCTAGTGCAGAATGGCTGGGTCGACACCTCAGCTCCTGGGGCCCAGTGCAGACTCCACGATATAGAGCCTGAGCTACAGCCAACCCGGCCCTCGAGAGCTCCGCCGCCTCCCTCCCTCCCACTGACTCTGACAGGATCTCTACACAGCAGCCCAGCCCACAGCCCACGGGGTAGTGCATGCTCTCACCTCTCCATTCTCTGATCAAAATATAAAGTTTCCTTTGCTTGTGAACCAAACTCAGTCTCGATCTGTTGGCCCCAATGACACTGGGCAGGGGGACACTTGTTGGGGTCCACTCTGGAGGATCAGTAACAGAAATTGAGACTATTGTAACCTCAATGAACAGATGTGTGAGCCAAACTGTAGTTAACATAGAACAGTGTATAAGGCTCGGGTAAAATAAGATGTTTTTAACACTTCCATTTGATATTTCCATCACTTTTTATAAGCAAGTTCAGTGAAAAGGTTTGTCTTATTTGTCAGGTCAATATTAGAGAAACGAAGTGATTTTTTCCAAGGATGTACATCTAATAATCTTGGTTAAACCTTCAATCTTGTTTTAAATGCTTTTCCATTGAAAATGATACCTCTCTTTCAGCTCCCCCATTTCTGAGAAGTATAAAATCTTATAATTTATTATTACCAAAGGGGAAAGGTGGGAGGAGGGATAAATTAACAGTTTGGAATTAACACATACACACTGCTATGTATAAAATAGATCATCAACAAGGAACTACTGTATAGCACAGGGAACTACACTCAACATTTTGCAATAACCTATAAGGGGAAATAATCTGAAAAAGAATAGATATTTTTATTGACATCATCTATCAATGACAGTTAAAGTGTAACCTAAGGGAAGCTGGTGGTGAGTGCTTCTGACCCTGAAGACTTCAATCATCTAAAGTTTGGACTCTGCCTACTTCCCAAGGCCCTTAATGAACATATGTGTAGCCGTAGCTTAAAAACTTCCCCAGTTTGGGTTTCGGGGAGACACTGATTTTGAAAAAGCCCTGGTGTTCTCCTTACATGAATGGGACTCTTCCTACTGCTAAAACATGTCTGTCACACCCAGAGGATGGTATACCGTCTGATCGGGAAGAGTTTGGAAAAGGCATCTCATCTCCTCATCTCCTGGTGCTCGGGTTCACCCCTCCAGCGTCTTTACTAACAGTCTCCCCACTTGGAGATGTCAGCACTGTCAACATCCTGTTGCGTACAGTTTGGAATTTGTCCAGAGGATGAAGCGGAAGGATGAGGAACAATGAGAGACAAGTCCTAGGTGTTCAGACAGGCACATGTCACCCTAATTTCCAATCAGGAAGACGAATTGACCAAAGGCTAGGGTTGCCCATGGAAACAGTATAGGGCTTGAGGAAATCCCGCTGCTTTGTGGCCAGTTCCCATAAACACAAGTTGAACAATGGAACTCAGGGGCAGTAAAATTCACAAAACTGCAGAGTTGAAAATATCCATCACTGAAAAATGTCTTGAGGAAAGTCAGAGAAAAGGACTTGTAAGCAAGGGAGAATGGCAGGAAAGGGATTTGAGGAGGTAGAAAGGACTCGCCATTAAGCACAAGAAAAGGAGCTGAACATTGCCAACATTGCAGTTGGCCAAAAAGGGTGTATGCGTTTTTTTCTGTATATATTCAAGAAAAGGGCATACACTTTTTTAGCCAACCAAACAGGTGGGCACTGGAAGTCAATACTACAAAAGATATCACTTTGCATCAGTCAGAAGAGCCATCCTCATAAAGCGTAAACAACAGAAATGCAGGACAGGGCAACGAGAAGAGGGAGCCCTGTGAGACTTATAGTGGAAATGTATATTGCCAACGGCCATTCTGGAGAAGTGTATTGTGTTTACTAAAGCATCTAAAAAATGAGCTACAGAGCATAGGGCACTTGCACTCATGGGCGTATATCTTGGGAAAAACAAAAATCGAGAGGACACAGGCACCCCAATGTTTACCCCCTCTCTGTTTAAAAGATCCTCGACTAGGATATAACTTCAATGTCTCTGGAGGGAAAAAATGGATAGAGATGTGGTACTTAGGTAGAGTGGAATATTATTCAGCCTGGAAATCAATGAAATATGGCCAGTTGTAACAACTCCGGAGGAGTTACGTATGATCATTCTAAGTGACAGAATTCAAAAAGAAAAAGACACATATCATAAGATATCACTTAAAGGTGGAATCCAAAATGGCTACACATGAAATAAATTACAAAACAAAAACATAGTCAAATATGTAGAAAACACGCATAAGGCTGCTAAACGGGAAAGGTGGGGAGGGGTGAGGCATCATCCAGGAGGTTGAAATTAGCAAAGATACCATTCCAAATACCAAACTGATAATCAACAAGGCCTACACGGTAGCTAAAAGAACTGCACTCAGCACACTCAAGTCACCGGAAAAGAATATATACGACTGGTAAGAATCTGAAAAAGAATTTATTGATGTCTCTCTGTACGTGAATCAAGTGGATGTACAGCAGCAAGAAACAGAGCTTTGAAAATCAGCTGTAACCAATATAGTAATAAATTGAAAAAAATAAACGACAGAGAGACAGAGAAAACCTCTTACAACTTTTCCTCAGGGACGGTGATGCAACATGGATTGAACACATCTAGACCCACAGCAGGATGAGACATAAGGCTGGAAACTGTTGCGCTAAGAGAAATGTGAGGTTGGGTGAGGAAATGCACACCCTTTAAAGTAATACTACCTGGTACCCATTCAATGGGTCCCAAATCTGCAGGTTCAAGGGATCTTCCTACAGCTAAAACATGCATGGAAAACCCAGAGGACTGTACACCATGTGATCGGGAGATGTGTCTAAAATGCAGCTCATTTATCCTCTCCTGGTGCTCCTGTTCACCATTCCAGCCACGTTACTTAGAATCTCCCCACTTGGAGAATCAGCACATTTCAACTTCTGTTTCACACATTTTGCAAATTGTGAGGAGGATGAACGGGAAGAGGGGGAACCAATGAGAGAATAGTTGTAGGGGTTTGGACGGGCACATATCACTCTAATTTCCCATTAAGAATAAGAATTAAAGAAAGGCTCAGCCTGCCTCGCCGGAGCCAAAATAGGGCCTGAAGCAATCCTGCGGGTTTGAGGCCAGCTCACAAAAGAGCAACTTAAAAAATGGAGCTCAGGGTCACTGCAATTCACAAACCTGCAGAGTTATAAATGAAAACTAACGTCCAAAAATATGTTGAGGTAAGGCAAAGAAGAGGATCTGAATGCAAGACAGAATTGCAAGAAACAGATTTCAAGAGATAGATTGGACTCATCTTTAACGCACATGAAAAGCGGCAGAATTTCGACAATGATGCAGTTGGCCCAAAAGGGCGATATGCGTTTTTCCTGATTATATCCAGGAAAAAACGCATACGCACTTTATGGGCAACGCATAGGCAAGCAAGCAATGCAAATGTGCACAACAAAGAAGTCTCACTTCCCACCGGTCAAAAGGGCCATCCTAAAAAATTGTAAAAACCAGAAATGCAGGACAGGCCATGGAGAACAGGGAGCCTTTATACGCTGATGGGCAGTGTGTGAACTGCCGAGAGCCACTCTGGAGAAGTGTATGGTGGTTCCTAAATCATCTAAAAAACAGAGCTACAGAGCATAGGACACTTCCAATCATGGGAGTATATCTAGGGAAGTCTAAAAATCAACAAGACACAAGCACACCACAGTTTAGGGCTACTCTGTTTACAAGAACCTCAACTTCAGTACACCTTAAATATCCCAGGAAAGAGAACAATGGATAAAGAAGATGTGGTACTTATGTACAATGGAATATCTCTTCACCATGAAATCAATGTAATAAGGCTAGTAGAAGGATAAAGAGTGGATTTAGGTCCGATAATACTACTTGAAATAAGTCAAACAGAAAAAGAAACATATCATAAGATATCACCTATAGAGGGAGGGTAAATATGGCTGCACAAGAAATGAATTACAGAACAGAACAGTGTCTCACATTTAGAAAACACACTTATGTCAGCTTAAGGGGAAAGGAGAGGTGGGGTGATGCATAAAACCAGAGTTTGAAATTAGCACAGATACCGTTCAATAAACCAAATAGGTATTAGACAAGATCTACACCTTGCTCAATGAACTGGCCTCAACACACCCTATACACCGCAGAGAAATATATCTGAGTAATAAGAGTCTTAAAACCCCTGTATTGATATATCTCCATAAGGGAATCAAGTGTGTGCAGAGCGGCACAAACACAGCAGTGAAAATGAGCTAAACCCCATTATAGAAATAAATTTTAAAAACAAAACGCTGAAACAATGAAAGAGAGAAAAATTCTTACAAAATTCGCTCAGGGGCTGTGATGCAACCTGGATTGACCACATATAAACCCACAGCTGGATAAGACATAAGGCTGGACACTTGGGGCTGAGAGGATTGGTGAGCTTTGGTGAGCAACTGCCGAAAGTTTAATGCAATACTTCATGCTGCTCATTCCAAGGGTCCCAACACTCCAGGTTGAAGGGAATCTTCCTACAGCTAAACCATGCTTGGGAAACCCAGCGACTGGTAT
This sequence comes from Tursiops truncatus, assembly GCF_011762595.2. NCBI lineage: Eukaryota > Metazoa > Chordata > Mammalia > Artiodactyla > Delphinidae > Tursiops > Tursiops truncatus. Next base: position 272,001 of record NW_022983326.1, read on the forward strand.
ACCATATGATCGGGAAAGGTTTCTAAAACGCACCTCATTTTTCCTCTCCTGGGGCTCCGGATCGACATTCCAGCCGCTTTACTAACAACATCCCCACAAGGAGAGTCAATGCCTTTAAGATCTGGTATCGCACAGTCTGCAGTTAGTGCGGAGGATGAATGGGAATAGGGGGAACCAGCGAGAAACTAGCTGTAGCGGTTTCAATGGGCACATGTCACTCTAATTTCACATCAGTAAGAAGAATTAACCAAAGGCACAGCAAGGTGCCCCAGAAGAATAGGGCCTGAAGGAATCGTGTGGTTATGAGGCAAAATCACAAAAATAAGAGCTGAAAAATGGAGCTAAGGGCCACTGCAATTCAAAAACCTGCAGAGTTATAAAGGCCAACTACTTTCAAAAAATATACTGAGGTAAGGCTATGAAGAGTCAATGAAAGCAAGGCAGAATTGCAGGAAACCGATTTCAGGAGGTAGACTGGAATTGCATTGAAAACATATGAAGAGAGTCAGAACCTCGACAATGATGCACTTGGCCAAAAAGGCGTATGCGTTTTTTCCTGAATATATTCAGGAAAAAACGCATACGCCCTTTTTGGCCAACCAAGCAAGCTTGCAAAGGAAATCTGCACTACAATGAAGTCTCACTTCCCCCCGGTCAAAAGGGCCATCTGAAAAAAGTGTAAAATCCAGAAAGGCAGGACAGGCCATGGAGAACTGGGAGCCTTGTTATGCTGATGGGCGGGATGTAATTGCCAACAGACACTGGGAGAAGTGTATGGTGTTTCCTGAAACATCTAAAAAACAAAGCAACAGAGCCTAGGGCACTTCCACTTATGGTCCTATAGCTTAGGGAAATTAAAATCAAAAAGACACAGCCACCCCAAAGTTTGGGACGCCTCTGTTTACAAGAACCTCGTTTACAGTACAAGTTCAATATCGCAGAAAGTGAAAAATGGATAAAGAAGTTGTGGTACTTACGTACAATGCAATATCACTCAGCAATGAAATCTATGTCATCAGGCCCTTAGCAGCATAATGAGTGGATTCAGGTATGATGATTCTAACTGAAATAAGTCACACAGAAAAAGAAACATCATAAGATATCACTAATACACGGAATGTAAACTTGGCTACACAGGAACTGAATTACAGAACAGAACAGGGTCTCAAATTTAGAAAACCAACTTATGCTTGCTTAAGGGGAAAGGTGAGTTGGGGTGCTGCATAAAACCAGAGATTGAAATGAGCACAGATAAAGTTCCTTAAGCCAAATATGGAATAGACAAGAGCTACTCCTTGCTCAACGAAATGGACTCAACACCCCATATTAAACGCCTAAGAATGTACCTGACTAGTAAGTATCTTAAAACCTATGGATTGCTATGTCTCCAAAAGAGAATCAAGAGTGTGTACAGGGGCATAAACGCAGCAGTGATAGGATTGGAGAGGTTCGGTGAGCAAATGAAGACCCTTTGAAGTCATATTGCATGGTACCCATTCCACGGGTCTCAACTCTCCAGGTTTAAGGTATTCTTCCTTCAGCTAAAACATGCATGTGGAACCCAGAGTATGATCAACCAGGTGAACGGGAGACGTGTTCAAATATGTCTCAGTTTTCCTCCCCTGGTACTCGGGTGCAACATTCCAGACGCTTTACTAACACTCTCCCCGACTTGGAGAGTCAGCGCCTTTAACCTCCTGTTTGGCCCAGTTTGCAATTTCTGCGGAAGATGAACAGGAATAGCGAGAACCAATGAGAGACTAGCTGGAGGTGTCTGGACGGGCAAATTTAACTCTCATTTCCCACCAGGAAGAGGAAATAACCAAAGGCTCAGCGTGCCGTGCCGGAACCAGATTAGGGCCTGAAGCCATCCTGCGGTGTTGCGGCCAGCTCAAAAGAAAGCGAGTTGAAGAAAGGAGCTCAGGGGCACTGTAATTCACAAACCTGCAGAGTTATAAATGACAGCTATCGTCCAAAAATATACTGAAGTAAGGCTGCCAAGAGGACTTGAAAGCGGGGCAGAATTGCAGGAAACCGATTTCAGGAGGTAGACTGGAATTGCATTGAAAGCATAGGAAAAGAGGCAGAACGTCCACAATGATGCACTTGGCCAAAAAGGGCGTATGCGTTTTTTCCTGAATATATTCAGGAAAAAACGCATACGCCCTTTTTGGCCAACCAAGCAAGCTTGCAAAGGAAATCTGCACTACAATGAAGTCTCACTTCCCCCCGGTCAAAAGGGCCATCTGAAAAAGTGTAAAATCCAGAAAGGCAGGACAGGCCATGGAGAACTGGGAGCCTTGTTATGCTGATGGGCGGGATGTAAATTGCCAACAGACACTCGGGAGAAGTGTATGGTGTTTCCTGAAACATCTAAAAAACAAAGCAACAGAGCCTAGGGCACTTCCACTTATGGTCCTATAGCTTAGGGAAATTAAAATCAAAAAGACACAGCCACCCCAAAGTTTGGAACGCCTCTGTTTACAAGAACCTCGTTTACAGTACAAGTTCAACATCGCAGAAAGTGAAAAATGGATAAAGAAGTTGTGGTATTTACTTACAAAGCAATATCACTCAGCAATGAAATCTATGTCATCAGGCCCTTAGCAGCACAATGAGTGGATTCAGGTATGATGATTCTAACTGAAATAAGTCACACAGAAAAAGAAACATCATAAGATATCAGTAATACACGGAATGTAAACTTGGCTACACAGGAACTGAATTACAGAACAGAACAGGGTCTCAAATTTAGAAAACCAACTTATGCTTGCTTAAGGGGAAAGGTGAGTTGGGGTGCTGCATAAAACCAGAGATTGAAATGAGCACAGATAAAGTTCCTTAAGCCAAATATGGAATAGACAAGAGCTACTCCTTGCTCAACGAAATGGACTCAACACCCCATATTAAACGCCTAAGAATGTACCTGACTAGTAAGTATCTTAAAACCTATGGATTGCTATGTCTCCGAAAGAGAATCAAGCATGTGTACAGGGGCATAAACGCAGCAGTGATAGGATTGGAGAGGTTCGGTGAGCAAATGAAGACCCTTTGAAGTCATATTGCATGGTACCCATTCCACGGGTTTCAACTACCCAGGTTTAAGGTATTCTTCCTTCAGCTAAAACATGCATGTGGAACCCAGAGTATGATCAACCATGTGAATGGGAGACGTGTTCAAATATGTCTCAGTTTTCCTCCCCTGGTACTCGGGTGCAACATTCCAGACGCTTTACTAACACTCTCCCCACTTGGAGAGTCAGCGCCTTTAACCTCCTGTTTGGCCCAGTTTGCAATTTCTGCGGAAGATGAACAGGAATAGCGAGAACCAATGAGAGGCTAGCTGGAGGTGTCTGGACGGGCAAATTTAACTCTCATTTCCCACCAGGAAGAGGAATAACCAAAGGCTCAGCGTGCCGTGCCGGAACCAGATTAGGGCCTGAAGCCATCCTGCGGTGTTGCGGCCAGCTCAAAAGAAAGCGAGTTGAAGAAAGGAGCTCAGGGGCACTGTAATTCACAAACCTGCAGAGTTATAAATGACAGCTATCGTCCAAAAATAGACTGAAGTAAGGCTGCCAAGAGGACTTGAAAGCGGGGCAGAATTGCAGGAAACCGATTTCAGGAGGTAGACTGGAATTGCATTGAAAGCATAGGAAAAGAGGCAGAACGTCCACAATGATGCACTTGGCCAAAAAGGGCGTATGCGTTTTTTCCTGAATATATTCAGGAAAAAACGCATACGCCCTTTTTGGCCAACCAAGCAAGCTTGCAAAGGAAATCTGCACTACAATGAAGTCTCACTTCCCCCCGGTCAAAAGGGCCATCTGAAAAAAGTGTAAAATCCAGAAAGGCAGGACAGGCCATGGAGAACTGGGAGCCTTGTTATGCTGATGGGCGGGATGTAAATTGCCAACAGACACTCGGGAGAAGTGTATGGTGTTTCCTGAAACATCTAAAAAACAAAGCAACAGAGCCTAGGGCACTTCCACTTATGGTCCTATAGCTTAGGGAAATTAAAATCAAAAAGACACAGCCACCCCAAAGTTTGGAACGCCTCTGTTTACAAGAACCTCGTTTACAGTACAAGTTCAACATCGCAGAAAGTGAAAAATGGATAAAGAAGTTGTGGTATTTACTTACAAAGCAATATCACTCAGCAATGAAATCTATGTCATCAGGCCCTTAGCAGCACAATGAGTGGATTCAGGTATGATGATTCTAACTGAAATAAGTCACACAGAAAAAGAAACATCATAAGATATCAGTAATACACGGAATGTAAACTTGGCTACACAGGAACTGAATTACAGAACAGAACAGGGTCTCAAATTTAGAAAACCAACTTATGCTTGCTTAAGGGGAAAGGTGAGTTGGGGTGCTGCATAAAACCAGAGATTGAAATGAGCACAGATAAAGTTCCTTAAGCCAAATATGGAATAGACAAGAGCTACTCCTTGCTCAACGAAATGGACTCAACACCCCATATTAAACGCCTAAGAATGTACCTGACTAGTAAGTATCTTAAAACCTATGGATTGCTATGTCTCCGAAAGAGAATCAAGCATGTGTACAGGGGCATAAACGCAGCAGTGATAGGATTGGAGAGGTTCGGTGAGCAAATGAAGACCCTTTGAAGTCATATTGCATGGTACCCATTCCACGGGTTTCAACTACTCCAGGTTTAAGGTATTCTTCCTTCAGCTAAAACATGCATGTGGAACCCAGAGTATGATCAACCATGTGATCGGGAGACGTGTTCAAATATGTCTCAGTTTTCGTCCCCTGGTACTCGGGTGCAACATTCCAGACGCTTTACTAACACTCTCCCGACTTGGAGAGTCAGTCCCTTTAACCTCCTGTTTGGCCCAGTTTGCAATTTCTGCGGAAGATGAACAGGAATAGCGAGAACCAATGAGAGACTAGCTGGAGGTGTCTGGACGGGCAAATTTAACTCTCATTTCCCACCAGGAAGAGGAATTAACCAAAGGCTCAGCGTGCCGTGCCGGAACCAGATTAGGGCCTGAAGCCATCCTGCGGTGTTGCGGCCAGGTCACAAGAAAGCGAGTTGAAGAAAGGAGCTCAGGGGCACTGTAATTCACAAACCTGCAGAGTTATAAATGACAGCTATCGTCCAAAAATATACTGAAGTAAGGCTGCCAAGAGGACTTGAAAGCGGGGCAGAATTGCAGGAAACCGATTTCAGGAGGTAGACTGGAATTGCATTGAAAGCATAGGAAAAGAGGCAGAACGTCCACAATGATGCACTTGGCCAAAAAGGGCGTATGCGTTTTTTCCTGAATATATTCAGGAAAAAACGCATACGCCCTTTTTGGCCAACCAAGCAAGCTTGCAAAGGAAATCTGCACTACAATGAAGTCTCACTTCCCCCCGGTCAAAAGGGCCATCTGAAAAAGTGTAAAATCCAGAAAGGCAGGACAGGCCATGGAGAACTGGGAGCCTTGTTATGCTGATGGGCGGGATGTAAATTGCCAACAGACACTCGGGAGAAGTGTATGGTGTTTCCTGAAACATCTAAAAAACAAAGCAACAGAGCCTAGGGCACTTCCACTTATGGTCCTATAGCTTAGGGAAATTAAAATCAAAAAGACACAGCCACCCCAAAGTTTGGGACGCCTCTGTTTACAAGAACCTCGTTTACCGTACAAGTTCAATATCGCAGAAAGTGAAAAATGGATAAAGAAGTTGTGGTACTTACGTACAATGCAATATCACTCAGCAATGAAATCTATGTCATCAGGCCCTTAGCAGCATAATGAGTGGATTCAGGTATGATGATTCTAACTGAAATAAGTCACACAGAAAAAGAAACATCATAAGATATCACGTAATACACGGAATGTAAACTTGGCTACACAGGAACTGAATTACAGAAACAGAACAGGGTCTCAAATTTAGAAAACCAACTTATGCTTGCTTAAGGGGAAAGGTGAGTTGGGGTGCTGCATAAAACCAGAGATTGAAATGAGCACAGATAAAGTTCCTTAAGCCAAATATGGAATAGACAAGAGCTACTCCTTGCTCAACGAAATGGACTCAACACCCCATATTAAACGCCTAAGAATGTACCTGACTAGTAAGTATCTTAAAACCTATGGATTGCTATGTCTCCGAAAGAGAATCAAGCATGTGTACAGGGGCATAAACGCAGCAGTGATAGGATTGGAGAGGTTCGGTGAGCAAATGAAGACCCTTTGAAGTCATATTGCATGGTACCCATTCCACGGGTCTCAACTCTCCAGGTTTAAGGTATTCTTCCTTCAGCTAAAACATGCATGTGGAACCCAGAGTATGATCAACCGTGTGATCGGGAGACGTGTTCAAATATGTCACAGTTTCGGTCCCCTGGTACTCGGGTGCAACATTCCAGACGCTTTACTAACACTCTCCCGACGTGGAGAGTCAGTGCCCTTTAACCTCCTGTTTGGCCCAGTTTGCAATTTCTGCGGAAGATGAACAGGAATAGGGAGAACCAATGAGAGACTAGCTGGAGGTGTCTGGACGGGCAAATTTAACTCTCATTTCCCACCAGGAAGAGGAAATAACCAAAGGCTCAGCGTGCCGTGCCGGAACCAGATTAGGGCCTGAAGCCATCCTGCGGTGTTGCGGCCAGCTCACAAGAAAGCGAGTTGAAGAAAGGAGCTCAGGGGCCTGTAATTCACAAACCTGCAGAGTTATAAATGACAGCTATCGTCCAAAAATATACTGAAGTAAGGCTGCCAAGAGGACTTGAAAGCGGGGCAGAATTGCAGGAAACCGATTTCAGGAGGTAGACTGGAATTGCATTGAAAGCATAGGAAAAGAGGCAGAACGTCCACAATGATGCACTTGGCCAAAAAGGGCGTATGCGTTTTTTCCTGAATATATTCAGGAAAAAACGCATACGCCCTTTTTGGCCAACCAAGCAAGCTTGCAAAGGAAATCTGCACTACAATGAAGTCTCACTTCCCCCCGGTCAAAAGGGCCATCTGAAAAAAGTGTAAAATCCAGAAAGGCAGGACAGGCCATGGAGAACTGGGAGCCTTGTTATGCTGATGGGCGGGATGTAAATTGCCAACAGACACTCGGGAGAAGTGTATGGTGTTTCCTGAAACATCTAAAAAACAAAGCAACAGAGCCTAGGGCACTTCCACTTATGGTCCTATAGCTTAGGGAAATTAAAATCAAAAAGACACAGCCACCCAAAATTTGGGACGGCTCTGTTTACAAGAATCTCTTCTACAGGCACAAGTTAAATATCCAGAAGAGCAAATAATGGATAAAGAAGTTGCTGGTACTTATGTACAACAGAATACCACTCAGCAATGAAATCTATGTCACCAGGCCCGTACCAGCATAATGAGTGGATTGAGGCACGATGATTCTAAGTGAAATAAGTCACACAGAAAAAGAAACATCATAAGGTATCACTAATACACGGAATGTGAACTTGGCTACACATGAACTGAATTACAAAACAGAACAGGGTCTCAAGTTTAGAAAACCAACTTATGCCTGCTTAAGGGGGAAGGTGAGTTGGGGGTGCTGCATAAAAGCAGAGTTTGAAATTAGCACAGATACCGTTCCATAAGCCAAATATGTAATAGACAAGAGCTACCCCTTGCTCAACGAAATGGATTCAACAATGAGGTATCACCTCACACCTGGTAGAATAGGCAATCATTAGAAATCTACAAACAAAAAATGCTGGAAAGGGTGTGGAGAAAAGGAACCCTCTTCCACTATTGTTGGGAATATAAATTGATACAGTCATTATGGAGAACAATATGGAATTTCTTAAGAAACTAACAATAGAATTACCATATGATACAGCAATCCCAGTACTGGACATATACCCAGACAAAAACCATAATCAAAAAGAGTCATTCACCGCAATGTTCATTGCATCACTATTTACAATATCGAGGTAATGGAAGCAACCTAAATGCCCACAGACAGACGAATGCATAAAGCTGTGGTACATATATAAAATGGAATATTACTAAGCCATGAAAAGGAATGAAATTGGGTCATTTGTAGAGACGTCGATGGATCTAGAGACTGTCATACAGAGTGAAGTAAGTCAGAAAGAGAAAAACAAATCTTGTATATTCATGCATATATGTGGAACCTAGAAAAACTGTACAGATTAACCATTTTGCAAGGCATAAATAGAGCAACAGATGTAGACAACAAACGTATGGACAACAAGGGGGGAAAGCTGTTGGGGGGTGGTGGTGGGAGGAGTTGAGAGACTGGGATTGGCATGTATACATTTATATGTATAAAATAGATAACCAATAAGAACCTGCTGTATAAAAATATAAAATAAAATTCAAAATTAAAAAGAAATAAAATTTAAAAATAAAACAGAAAAAACAATTATTCCCTGCACATACATGTATTTATATGAATAAATTATTTCCATGCTTATATCTGTAAATACAAAAAAGAGGAATAAAATCTACCTTGAACCAAAAACGAAAAAGAGAAAAAAACACAGAACCCACCAGTTACACAGAGGAAAACCGTATCAGGGCACTTGCTCCAGTTGTAAACAATTCTGAAGTTGGTCAGTGGTGGGGAATCGTCTCCCATTCAGCCAGCAGCCCCCACGCAACAAGCGTCCTCATTGCAAAGCTGGGGCACCGTGCCGAGGCATCTGTGAGTAAACGTGAGCTGAGCCCCAGGCCAGTTGCTGCTGAACTATTCCCACCCGTCCCAGGTAAAACACCTGAATATATACAAGGACTTGAAAGCCTAGAGGAAGGGCCATAGAGCCACACGAGTGACAGCATGCCGGCCGACTTGGTGCCTGCAGGCCAGCCAGGATGGTCCTGGCCCTGGGTGCTCTTCTGGAAGATTTCCATTTCCCTGCCTGAGATACCCGTCCTGTCCCTGCCCCCACTGCTTTTTTTCCTTCCTCACCTCTGCCCAGGGAGAAATTCCAGCAGCAGGTATGGGTGACACATCCTCTTCTTTAGCAGGTGGCAGCCTGGCAACTGCTGCAGAAAGTCCAGCAGAGCCCCACTCACACTGGGCCACCCACAAAGCCGTGGCCTCTCACTCCCTCCCACCAGCCCAGCCCCGAGACTGCTGACAGGGCAGAGAAAATGGTGTCAGGCACGGCTGCAGGGGCTCTTGCTGCCTGGAGTGGTATTTATATTGATCTCAACCCAGGCACACCTGGGGAGGGCTGGCCGGCACGGTAAGGCTGCCCAGGTCAGCCAATCATCACCCCTCAGGGGCTCACAGTTGCAGAAAATGGAACTTGCTGAACCGGCCAGGTCCAAGGAACAGGTGTGGGCTCCTGAGAGTCAGGATAGACAAGGGGCTGCAGCTTTGGCTTGTTTTCTAATCATTTTATCTGGCCCATGAGTGGGAGACAACTTCAAGAAAACCCTCTCCTAATGAGAGGAACCCAGGAGTCAGGGAGAGGAGGGGTGGGTGGTGGTTGGAGACAGAGGCCTGGTGCCCCGGGTGCAGTGGAAGTCTCTGGAAGACCAGGTGGAGGGAGGCCTCACGGAGTGATGCCCAGGGTCACAGACCTGTCGCAGCTGCTGTTTGTTAGTTCAAGTCCTGCTCTGAGGTGCTCTGTGTCAGCTCTGAGCGACAGGTGAGCTGGGGGTGCTCTGCAATGAGGGCTATGTGCACGGTTCCTGTGTGCCCAGCCCTGCCACGGTACCTGCAAGGGTAGCTCTGTATCCTGGGAGGGGCCTGACCACGAGAGCCCCGTGGGCTGGGGTGGGGGTGGGGTACCTGCCCAGGTGAGCTCCATATTCTGGGATTGGTCTGACCACGAGAGCCCCATGGGCTGCTGGGGACCTGGTAAAGGATGTCAGGACAGTCAGTGAAGCCACCGAGGATATACCTCCAGTTGCTCCTAATTCCTACACCCTGCTGGTCATTCTACCAACCACCAGGACATGGTATTCTGTATTAGTCTTCAATGATGCCTTCTTTTGTATTCCATTAGTCCCAGAGTCACAAGAAATTTTGGCTTGTGAGTGGCAGGACTCAACATACAACTAAAACAATACTTCCGGGCCGTCTGGCCCCAAGGGTGCAAAAATTCCCACACCATCTTTGGGAAAGCTTAGCTAAAGACCTAAAGTTCTACCTCTGGAAAAGGAAACCCTCCTTCAATATGCAGACGACATTCTGATCACCAGCCCTACTAAGGAGGGCCTCTGAACTACCAAGCCAATAAAGGATAGAAGTTGTCCAAGAAAAAGCTCAAATATCACAGACTGCGGTGACCTGCCTGGGCTTCATTCTCACAGAAGGTCAGAGAAGCCCATCCCAGGAAAGGGAAGAAACCATTTTCAGCCTTACCCCTTTCTAAAACTAGAAGACAGCTTAGGGGTTCCTGGGGAGGCCAGGGTTTGCTGCTTCTGGATCCCTAACTACAGTCTACTAGCTGGGCCTCTATATGAAACACTGAAAGGAAAAGATGATGATCCTTTTGAATAGAATCCAGAAGTGGCCTTTCAAGAATGGAAAGAGCAGTCAATTCAGACCCTTGCCCTGGAACTCCCTAATTTAGCTAAACCCTTTGACCTTTACATTCCCGGTGAAAGGTGAATCGCCATTGGAGAATTAGTGCAAAAACTGGGACCGCTTGAAATGGAACAATGCAAGAATGCCATCCAGGTAGGATAAACTACGGTCACTAAGGGGCTTGGCCCACTGCCACATCTGGCCAAGATACTGGCGGTATCTAAAAACCTGGAAATCAGCAGCCCAAAAGGCCACCTCCCTCCTAAGGGAAAAGGACCCCACGTGGTGATCCTAACCACCAACCATGCCCTGAAGTTGCAGGGTTCGCTCCGTGGGCACACCGACCTCGAGTGAGGAGGCCCTCCAACTCCAACATCCAGAGAGATAACCGGGGGCAACAGGGCACCATGACGACTCGTGTGAACATCACTTGACCTGGAGTTTCTCTCATAAAACAACAAGAGTGTGTCCCAAAAGAGTAGACTACTGCTTGCAGGACTTACTGCACCCAGAGGGGAGCTAATAATCTTGGCGGGGGAACAGTATACCACACTGTCACCATAGAAAAGCCTACAGACACCGTGATGATGGTGGCCAATAAGACCGGCTGGACTCCTGTTTACTTCAAAAGGCTGTTGACTCAGTAGCCATCATGGTCCTTGATCACCACTGACCCTGGACTGTCTGGGAGTTGAGCGGGCAGGGCTCTGACACCTGGTGCTGTTTGTACATTAATTCAGGGGCCTAATTGAAGAAAGCGCAGACTACTGGTCAGAGCATCTAGGCTGGCAGAAACGGTCAGCCTAAGGTGGCCGAACAAATGTGGGGCGGGGTGAAACCGGCCCCCACAGCGTCTCTGCACATCTCTTTCCTGGACCCTTAAAGGTCATTAGAATCTATAACACTTCCAATGCTGGTGCTCAGGTGGACGAGCAGGGAGGCAGGGTCCTGGGGACAATCAACGTCACCGGGAGGCTGCTGGGGAGAAGCTCTGACCCTCGCCCCAGGGTATGAGGGCTCCCAACTCAGCACTCAGCAGTTACAGAAGAAGGGTCTGCACCCTCAGCACTCCAAGAATGAGGAACGGGACAAAAAGCAGAGGAGGGGTTTGTCCCCAGCAAAGCCCATTAAAAATCCCTGGGAGATAAAAATAGAATCTGGGCAATAAAGTCAAGTCTAACCTTTTTTATCCTTTGTGCTTTGTCTAATTTCACGTGCTCCTAGGGTCCCGCATGCAGAGGTTCCACACCCGGCACTTCAGACCAGATTTCCTAGTGCAGAATGGCTGGGTCGACACCTCAGCTCCTGGGGCCCAGTGCAGACTCCACGATATAGAGCCTGAGCTACAGCCAACCCAGCCCTCGAGAGCTCCGCCACCTCCCTCCCTCCCACTGACTCTGACAGGATCTCTACACAGCAGCCCAGCCCACAGCCCACGGGGTAGTGCATGCTCTCACCTCTCCATTCTCTGATCAAAATATAAAGTTTCCTTTGCTTGTGAACCAAACTCAGTCTCGATCTGTTGGCCCCAATGACACTGGGCAGGGGGACACTTGTTGGGGTCCACTCTGGAGGATCAGTAACAGAAATTGAGACTATTGTAACCTCAATGAACAGATGTGTGAGCCAAACTGTAGTTAACATAGAACAGTGTATAAGGCTCGGGTAAAATAAGATGTTTCTAACACTTCCATTTGATATTTCCATCACTTTTTATAAGCAAGTTCAGTGAAAAGGTTTGTCTTATTTGTCAGGTCAATATTAGAGAAACGAAGTGATTTCTTTCCAAGGATGTACATCTAATAATCTTGGTTAAACCTTCAATCTTGTTTTAAATGCTTTTCCATTGAAAATGATACCTCTCTTTCAGCTCCCCCATTTCTGAGAAGTATAAAATCTTATAATTTATTATTACCAAAGGGGAAAGGTGGGAGGAGGGATAAATTAACAGTTTGGAATTAACACATACACACTGCTATGTATAAAATAGATCATCAACAAGGAACTACTCTATAGCACAGGGAACTACACTCAACATTTTGCAATAACCTATAAGGGGAAATAATCTGAAAAAGAATAGATATTTTTATTGACATCATCTATCAATGACAGTTAAAGTGTAGCCTAAGGGAAGCTGGTGGTGAGTGCTTCTGACCCTGAAGACTTCAATCATCTAAAGTTTGGACTCTGCCTACTTCCCAAGGCCCTTAATGAACATATGTGTAGCCGTAGCTTAAAAACTTCCCCAGTTTGGGTTTCGGGGAGACACTGATTTTGAAAAAGCCCTGGTGTTCTCCTTACATGAATGGGACTCTTCCTACTGCTAAAACAGGTCTGTCACACCCAGAGGATGGTATACCGTCTGATCGGGAAGAGTTTGGAAAAGGCATCTCATCTCCTCATCTCCTGGTGCTCGGGTTCACCCCTCCAGCGTCTTTACTAACAGTCTCCCCACTTGGAGATGTCAGCACTGTCAACATCCTGTTGCGTACAGTTTGGAATTTGTCCAGAGGATGAAGCGGAAGGATGAGGAACAATGAGAGACAAGTCCTAGGTGTTCAGACAGGCACATGTCACTCTAATTTCCAATCAGGAAGACGAATTGACCAAAGGCTAGGGTTGCCCATGGAAACAGTATAGGGCTTGAGGAAATCCCGCTGCTTTGTGGCCAGTTCCCATAAACACAAGTTTGAACAATGGAACTCAGGGGCAGTAAAATTCACAAAACTGCAGAGTTGAAAATATCCATCACTGAAAAATGTCTTGAGGAAAGTCAGAGAAAAGGACTTGTAAGCAAGGGAGAATGGCAGGAAAGGGATTTGAGGAGGTAGAAAGGACTCGCCATTAAGCACAAGAAAAGGAGCTGAACATTGCCAACATTGCAGTTGGCCAAAAAGGGTGTATGCGTTTTTTTCTGTATATATTCAAGAAAAGGGCATACACTTTTTTAGCCAACCAAACAGGTGGGCACTGGAAGTCAATACTACAAAAGATATCACTTCGCATCAGTCAGAAGAGCCATCCTCATAAAGCGTAAACAACAGAAATGCAGGACAGGGCAACGAGAAGAGGGAGCCCTGTGAGACTTATAGTGGAAATGTATATTGCCAACGGCCATTCTGGAGAAGTGTATTGTGTTTACTAAAGCATCTAAAAAATGAGCTACAGAGCATAGGGCACTTGCACTCATGGGCGTATATCTTGGGAAAAACAAAAATCGAGAGGACACAGGCACCCCAATGTTTACCCCCTCTCTGTTTAAAAGATCCTCGACTAGGATATAACTTAAATGTCTCTGGAGGGAAAAATGGATAGAGATGTGGTACTTAGGTAGAGTGGAATATTATTCAGCCTGGAAATCAATGAAATATGGCCAGTTGTAACAACTCCGGAGGAGTTACGTATGATCATTCTAAGTGACAGAATTCAAAAAGAAAAAGACACATATCATAAGATATCACTTAAAGGTGGAATCCAAAATGGCTACACATGAAATAAATTACAAAACAAAAACATAGTCAAATATGTAGAAAACACGCATAAGGCTGCTAAACGGGAAAGGTGGGGAGGGGTGAGGCATCATCCAGGAGGTTGAAATTAGCAAAGATACCATTCCAAATACCAAACTGATAATCAACAAGGCCTACACGGTAGCTAAAAGAACTGCACTCAGCACACTCAAGTCACCGAAAAGAATATATACGACTGGTAAGAATCTGAAAAAGAATTTATTGATGACTCTCTGTACGTGAATCAAGTGGATGTACAGCAGCAAGAAACAGAGCTTTGAAAATCAGCTGTAACCAATATAGTAATAAATTGAAAAAAATAAACGACAGAGAGACAGAGAAAAACCTCTTACAACTTTTCCTCAGGGACGGTGATGCAACATGGATTGAACACATCTAGACCCACAGCAGGATGAGACATAAGGCTGGAAACTGTTTGCGCTAAGAGAAATGTGAGGTTGGGTGAGGAAATGCACACCCTTTAAAAGTAATACTACCTGGTACCCATTGAATGGGTACCAGGTAGTATTACTTTAAAGGGTGTGCATTTCCTCACCCAACCTCACATTTCTCTTAGCGCAAACAGTTTCCAGCCTTATGTCTCATCCTGCTGTGGGTCTAGATGTGTTCAATCCATGTTGCATCACCGTCCCTGAGGAAAAGTTGTAAGAGGTTTTCTCTGTCTCTCTGTCGTTTATTTTTTCAATTTATTACTATATTGGTTACAGCTGATTTTCAAAGCTCTGTTTCTTGCTGCTGTACATCCACTTGATTCACGTACAGAGAGACATCAATAAATTCTTTTTCAGATTCTTACCAGTCGTATATATTCTTTTCCGGTGACTTGAGTGTGCTGAGTGCAGTTCTTTTAGCTACCGTGTAGGCCTTGTTGATTATCAGTTTGGTATTTGGAATGGTATCTTTGCTAATTTCAACCTCCTGGATGATGCCTCACCCCTCCCCACCTTTCCCGTTTAGCAGCCTTATGCGTGTTTTCTACATATTTGACTATGTTTTTGTTTTGTAATTTATTTCATGTGTAGCCATTTTGGATTCCACCTTTAAGTGATATCTTATGATATGTGTCTTTTTCTTTTTGAATTCTGTCACTTAGAATGATCATACGTAACTCCTCCGGAGTTGTTACAACTGGCCATATTTCATTGATTTCCAGGCTGAATAATATTCCACTCTACCTAAGTACCACATCTCTATCCATTTTTTCCCTCCAGAGACATTTAAGTTATATCCTAGTCGAGGATCTTTTAAACAGAGAGGGGGTAAACATTGGGGTGCCTGTGTCCTCTCGATTTTGTTTTTCCCAAGATATACGCCCATGAGTGCAAGTGCCCTATGCTCTGTAGCTCATTTTTTAGATGCTTTAGTAAACACAATACACTTCTCCAGAATGGCCGTTGGCAATATACATTTCCACTATAAGTCTCACAGGGCTCCCTCTTCTCGTTGCCCTGTCCTGCATTTCTGTTGTTTACGCTTTATGAGGATGGCTCTTCTGACTGATGCGAAGTGATATCTTTTGTAGTATTGACTTCCAGTGCCCACCTGTTTGGTTGGCTAAAAAAGTGTATGCCCTTTTCTTGAATATATACAGAAAAAAAATGCATACACCCTTTTTGGCCAACTGCAATGTTGGCAATGTTCAGCTCCTTTTCTTGTGCTTAATGGCGAGTCCTTTCTACCTCCTCAAATCCCTTTCCTGCCATTCTCCCTTGCTTACAAGTCCTTTTCTCTGACTTTCCTCAAGACATTTTTCAGTGATGGATATTTTCAACTCTGCAGTTTTGTGAATTTTACTGCCCTGAGTTCCATTGTTCAACTTGTGTTTATGGGAACTGGCCACAAAGCAGCGGGATTTCCTCAAGCCCTATACTGTTTCCATGGGCAACCCTAGCCTTTGGTCAATTCGTCTTCCTGATTGGAAATTAGAGTGACATGTGCCTGTCTGAACACCTAGGACTTGTCCTCTCATTGTTCCTCATCCTTCCGCTTCATCCTCTGGACAAATTCCAAACTGTACGCAACAGGATGTTGACAGTGCTGACATCTCCAAGTGGGGAGACTGTTAGTAAAGACGCTGGAGGGGTGAACCCGAGCACCAGGAGATGAGGAGATGAGATGCCTTTTCCAAACTCTTCCCGATCAGACGGTATACCATCCTCTGGGTGTGACAGACATGTTTTAGCAGTAGGAAGAGTCCCATTCATGTAAGGAGAACACCAGGGCTTTTTCAAAATCAGTGTCTCCCCGAAACCCAAACTGGGGAAGTTTTTAAGCTACGGCTACACATATGTTCATTAAGGGCCTTGGGAAGTAGGCAGAGTCCAAACTTTAGATGATTGAAGTCTTCAGGGTCAGAAGCACTCACCACCAGCTTCCCTTAGGCTACACTTTAACTGTCATTGATAGATGATGTCAATAAAAATATCTATTCTTTTTCAGATTATTTCCCCTTATAGGTTATTGCAAAATGTTGAGTGTAGTTCCCTGTGCTATACAGTAGTTCCTTGTTGATGATCTATTTTATACATAGCAGTGTGTATGTGTTAATTCCAAACTGTTAATTTATCCCTCCTCCCACCTTTCCCCTTTGGTAATAATAAATTATAAGATTTTATACTTCTCAGAAATGGGGGAGCTGAAAGAGAGGTATCATTTTCAATGGAAAAGCATTTAAAACAAGATTGAAGGTTTAACCAAGATTATTAGATGTACATCCTTGGAAAGAAATCACTTCGTTTCTCTAATATTGACCTGACAAATAAGACAAACCTTTTCACTGAACTTGCTTATAAAAAGTGATGGAAATATCAAATGGAAGTGTTAGAAACATCTTATTTTACCCGAGCCTTATACACTGTTCTATGTTAACTACAGTTTGGCTCACACATCTGTTCATTGAGGTTACAATAGTCTCAATTTCTGTTACTGATCCTCCAGAGTGGACCCCAACAAGTGTCCCCCTGCCCAGTGTCATTGGGGCCAACAGATCGAGACTGAGTTTGGTTCACAAGCAAAGGAAACTTTATATTTTGATCAGAGAATGGAGAGGTGAGAGCATGCACTACCCCGTGGGCTGTGGGCTGGGCTGCTGTGTAGAGATCCTGTCAGAGTCAGTGGGAGGGAGGGAGGTGGCGGAGCTCTCGAGGGCCGGGTTGGCTGTAGCTCAGGCTCTATATCGTGGAGTCTGCACTGGGCCCCAGGAGCTGAGGTGTCGACCCAGCCATTCTGCACTAGGAAATCTGGTCTGAAGTGCCGGGTGTGGAACCTCTGCATGCGGGACCCTAGGAGCACGTGAAATTAGACAAAGCACAAAGGATAAAAAAGGTTAGACTTGACTTTATTGCCCAGATTCTATTTTTATCTCCCAGGGATTTTTAATGGGCTTTGCTGGGGACAAACCCCTCCTCTGCTTTTTGTCCCGTTCCTCATTCTTGGAGTGCTGAGGGTGCAGACCCTTCTTCTGTAACTGCTGAGTGCTGAGTTGGGAGCCCTCATACCCTGGGGCGAGGGTCAGAGCTTCTCCCCAGCAGCCTCCCGGTGACGTTGATTGTCCCCAGGACCCCTGCCTCCCTGCTCGTCCACCTGAGCACCAGCATTGGAAGTGTTATAGATTCTAATGACCTTTAAGGGTCCAGGAAAGAGATGTGCAGAGACGCTGTGGGGGCCGGTTTCACCCCGCCCCACATTTGTTCGGCCACCTTAGGCTGACCGTTTCTGCCAGCCTAGATGCTCTGACCAGTAGTCTGCGCTTTCTTCAATTAGGCCCCTGAATTAACGTACAAACAGCACCAGGTGTCAGAGCCCTGCCCGCTCAACTCCCAGACAGTCCAGGGTCAGTGGTGATCAAGGACCATGATGGCTACTGAGTCAACAGCCTTTTGAAGTAAACAGGAGTCCAGCCGGTCTTATTGGCCACCATCATCACGGTGTCTGTAGGCTTTTCTATGGTGACAGTGTGGTATACTGTTCCCCCGCCAAGATTATTAGCTCCCCTCTGGGTGCAGTAAGTCCTGCAAGCAGTAGTCTACTCTTTTGGGACACACTCTTGTTGTTTTATGAGAAAAACTCCAGGTCAAGTGATGTTCACACGAGTCGTCATGGTGCCCTGTTGCCCCCGGTTATCTCTCTGGATGTTGGAGTTGGAGGGCCTCCTCACTCGAGGTCGGTGTGCCCACGGAGCGAACCCTGCAACTTCAGGGCATGGTTGGTGGTTAGGATCACCACGTGGGGTCCTTTTCCCTTAGGAGGGAGGTGGCCTTTTGGGCTGCTGATTTCCAGGTTTTTAGATACCGCCAGTATCTTGGCCAGATGTGGCAGTGGGCCAAGCCCCTTAGTGACCGTAGTTTATCCTACCTGGATGGCATTCTTGCATTGTTCCATTTCAAGTGGTCCCAGTTTTTGCACTAATTCTCCAATGGCGATTCACCTTTCACCGGGAATGTAAAGGTCAAAGGGTTTAGCTAAATTAGGGAGTTCCAGGGCAAGGGTCTGAATTGACTGCTCTTTCCATTCTTGAAAGGCCACTTCTGGATTCTATTCAAAAGGATCATCATCTTTTCCTTTCAGTGTTTCATATAGAGGCCCAGCTAGTAGACTGTAGTTAGGGATCCAGAAGCAGCAAACCCTGGCCTCCCCAGGAACCCCTAAGCTGTCTTCTAGTTTTAGAAAGGGGTAAGGCTGAAAATGGTTTCTTCCCTTTCCTGGGATGGGCTTCTCTGACCTTCTGTGAGAATGAAGCCCAGGCAGGTCACCGCAGTCTGTGATATTTGAGCTTTTTCTTGGACAACTTCTATCCTTTATTGGCTTGGTAGTTCAGAGGCCTCCTTAGTAGGGCTGGCTGATCAGAATGTCGTCTGCATACTGAAGGAGGGTTTCCTTTTCCAGAGGTAGAACTTTTAGGTCTTTAGCTAAGCTTTCCCCAAAGATGGTGTGGGAATTTTTGCACCCTGGGGCCAGACGGCCCGGAAGTATTGTTTTAGTTGTATGTTGAGTCCTGCCACTCACAAGCCAAAATTTCTTGTGACTCTGGGACTAATGGAATACAAAGAAGGCATCATTGAAGACTAATACAGAATACCATGTCCTGGTGGTTGGTAGAATGACCAGCAGGGTGTAGAATTAGGAGCAACTGGAGGTATATCCTCGTGGCTTCACTGACTGTCCTGACATCCTTTACCAGGTCCCCAGCAGCCCATGGGGCTCTCGTGGTCAGACCAATCCCAGAATATGGAGCTCACCTGGGGCAGGTACCCCACCCCCACCCCAGCCCACGGGGCTCTCGTGGTCAGGCCCCTCCCAGGATACAGAGCTACCCTTGCAGGTACCGTGGCAGGGCTGGGCACACAGGAACCGTGCACATAGCCCTCATTGCAGAGCACCCCCAGCTCACCTGTCGCTCAGAGCTGACACAGAGCACCTCAGAGCAGGACTTGAACTAACAAACAGCAGCTGCGACAGGTCTGTGACCCTGGGCATCACTCCGTGAGGCCTCCCTCCACCTGGTCTTCCAGAGACTTCCACTGCACCCGGGGCACCAGGCCTCTGTCTCCAACCACCACCCACCCCTCCTCTCCCTGACTCCTGGGTTCCTCTCATTAGGAGAGGGTTTTCTTGAAGTTGTCTCCCACTCATGGGCCAGATAAAATGATTAGAAAACAAGCCAAAGCTGCAGCCCCTTGTCTATCCTGACTCTCAGGAGCCCACACCTGTTCCTTGGACCTGGCCGGTTCAGCAAGTTCCATTTTCTGCAACTGTGAGCCCCTGAGGGGTGATGATTGGCTGACCTGGGCAGCCTTACCGTGCCGGCCAGCCCTCCCCAGGTGTGCCTGGGTTGAGATCAATATAAATACCACTCCAGGCAGCAAGAGCCCCTGCAGCCGTGCCTGACGCCATTTTCTCTGCCCTGTCAGCAGTCTCGGGGCTGGGCTGGTGGGAGGGAGTGAGAGGCCACGGCTTTGTGGGTGGCCCAGTGTGAGTGGGGCTCTGCTGGACTTTCTGCAGCAGTTGCCAGGCTGCCACCTGCTAAAGAAGAGGATGTGTCACCCATACCTGCTGCTGGAATTTCTCCCTGGGCAGAGGTGAGGAAGGAAAAAAGCAGTGGGGGCAGGGACAGGACGGGTATCTCAGGCAGGGAAATGGAAATCTTCCAGAAGAGCACCCAGGGCCAGGACCATCCTGGCTGGCCTGCAGGCACCAAGTCGGCCGGCATGCTGTCACTCGTGTGGCTCTATGGCCCTTCCTCTAGGCTTTCAAGTCCTTGTATATATTCAGGTGTTTTACCTGGGACGGGTGGGAATAGTTCAGCAGCAACTGGCCTGGGGCTCAGCTCACGTTTACTCACAGATGCCTCGGCACGGTGCCCCAGCTTTGCAATGAGGACGCTTGTTGCGTGGGGGGCTGCTGGCTGAATGGGAGACGATTCCCCACCACTGACCAACTTCAGAATTGTTTACAACTGGAGCAAGTGCCCTGATACGGTTTTCCTCTGTGTAACTGGTGGGTTCTGTGTTTTTTTCTCTTTTTCGTTTTTGGTTCAAGGTAGATTTTATTCCTCTTTTTTGTATTTACAGATATAAGCATGGAAATAATTTATTCATATAAATACATGTATGTGCAGGGAATAATTGTTTTTTCTGTTTTATTTTTTAAATTTATTTCTTTTTAATTTTGAATTTTATTTTATATTTTTATACAGCAGGTTCTTATTGGTTATCTATTTTATACATATAAATGTATACATGCCAATCCCAGTCTCTCAACTCCTCCACCACCACCCCCCCAACAGCTTTCCCCCCTTGTTGTCCATACGTTTGTTGTCTACATCTGTTGCTCTATTTATGCCTTGCAAAATGGTTAATCTGTACAGTTTTTCTAGGTTCCACATATATGCATGAATATACAAGATTTGTTTTTCTCTTTCTGACTTACTTCACTCTGTATGACAGTCTCTAGATCCATCGACGTCTCTACAAATGACCCAATTTCATTCCTTTTCATGGCTTAGTAATATTCCATTTTATATATGTACCACAGCTTTATGCATTCGTCTGTCTGTGGGCATTTAGGTTGCTTCCATTATCTCGATATTGTAAATAGTGATGCAATGAACATTGCGGTGAATGACTCTTTTTGATTTATGGTTTTGTCTGGGTATATGTCCAGTACTGGGATTGCTGTATCATATTGGTAATTCTATTGTTAGTTTCTTAAGAAATTCCATATTGTTCTCCATAATGACTGTATCAATTTATATTCCCAACAATAGTGGAAGAGGGTTCCTTTTCTCCACACCCTTTCCAGCATTTTTTGTTTGTAGATTTTCAATGATGCCTATTCTACCAGGTGTGAGGTGATACCTCATTGTTGAATCCATTTCGTTGAGCAAGGGGTAGCTCTTGTCTATTACATATTTGGCTTATGGAACGGTATCTGTGCTAATTTCAAACTCTGCTTTTATGCAGCACCCCAACTCACCTTCCCCCTTAAGCAGGCATAAGTTGGTTTCTAAACTTGAGACCCTGTTCTGTTTTGTAATTCAGTTCATGTGTAGCCAAGTTCACATTCCGTGTATTAGTGATATCTTATGATGTTTCTTTTTCTGTGTGACTTATTTCACTTAGAATCATCGTGCCTCAATCCACTCATTATGCTGGTACGGGCCTGGTGACATAGATTTCATTGCTGATGTATTCTGTTGTACATAAGTACCGCAACTTCTTTATCCATTATTTGCTCTCTGGGATATTTAACTTGTGCCGTAGAAGAGATTCCTGTAAACAGAGCCGTCCCAAATTTTGGGGTTGCTGTGTGTTTTTGATATTAATTTCACCTAAGCTATAGGACCAATAAGTGGAAGTGCCCTAGGCTCTGTTGCTTTGTTTTTTAGATGTTTCAGGAAACACCATACACTTCTACCGAGTGTCTTGTTGGCAATTTACATCCCGCCCATCAGCATAACAAGGCTCCAGTTCTCCAAGCCTGTCCTGCCTTTCTGGATTTTACACTTTTTTCAGATGGCCCTTTTGACCGGGGGGAAGTGAGACTTCATTGTAGTGCAGATTTCCTTTGCAAGCTTGCTTGGTTGGCCAAAAAGGGCGTATGCGTTTTTCCTGAATATATTCAGGAAAAAACGCATACGCCCTTTTTGGCCAAGTGCATCATTGTGGACGTTCTGCCTCTTTTCCTATGCTTTCAATGCAATTCCAGTCTACCTCCTGAAATCGGTTTCCTGCAATTCTGTCCCGCTTCAAGTCCTCTTGGCAGCCTTACTTCAGTCTATTTTTGGACGATAGCTGTCATTTATAACTCTGCAGGTTTGTGAATTACAGTGCCCCTGAGCTCCTTTCTTCAACTCGCTTTCTTTTGAGCTGGCCGCAACACCGCAGGATGGCTTCAGGCCCTAATCTGGTTCCGGCACGGCACGCTGAGCCTTTGGTTATTTCCTCTTCTGGTGGGAAATGAGAGTTAAATTTGCCCGTCCAGACACCTCCAGCTAGTCCTCTCATTGGTTCTCGCCTATTCCTGTTCATCTTCCGCAGAAATTGCAAACTGGGCCAAACAGGAGGTTAAAGGACTGACTCTCCAAGTGGGGAGAGTGTTAGTAAAGCGTCTGGAATGTTGCACCCGAGTACCAGGGTACGAAAACTGAGACATATTTGAACACGTCTCCCGATCACATGGTTGATCATACTCTGGGTTCCACATGCATGTTTTAGCTGAAGGAAGAATACCTTAACCTGGAGAGTTGAGACCCGTGGAATGGGTACCATGCAATATGACTTCAAAGGGTCTTCATTTTCTCACCGAACCTCTCCAATCCTATCACTGCTGCGTTTATGCCCCTGTACACACGCTTGATTCTCTTTCGGAGACATAGCAATCCATAGGTTTTAAGATACTTACTAGTCAGGTACATTCTATGCGTTTAATATGGGGTGTGGAGTCCATTTCGTTGAGCAAGGAGTAGCTCTTGTCTATTCCATATTTGGCTTAAGGAACTTTATCTGTGCTCATTTCATCTCTGGTTTTATGCAGCACCCCAACTCACCTTTACCCTTAAGCAAGCATAAGTTGGTTTTCTAAATTTGAGACCCCTGTTCTGTTCTTGTAATTCAGTTCCTGTGTTAGCCAAGTTTACATTCCGTGTATTAGCTGATATCTTATGATGTTTCTTTTTCTGTGTGACTTATTTCAGTTAGAATCATCATACCGAATCCACTCATTATGCTGCTAGGGCCTGATGACACAGATTTCATTGCTGAGTGATATTGCTTTGTAAGTAAATACCACAACTTCTTTATCCATTTTTCACTTTCTGCGATGTGGAACTTGTACTGTAAACGAGGTTCTTGTAAACAGAGGCGTCCCAAACTTTGGGGTGGCTGTGTCTTTTTGATTTTAATTTCCCTAAGCTATAGGACCATAAGTGGAAGTGCCCTAGGCTCTGTTGCTTTGTTTTTTTAGATGTTTCAGGAAACACCATACACTTCTCTGGAGTGTCTGTTGGCAATTTACATCCCGCCCATCAGCATAACAAGGCTCCCAGTTCTCCATGGCCTGTCCTGCCTTTCTGGATTTTACACTTTTTCAGATGGCCCTTTTGACCGGGGGGAAGTGAGACTTCATTGTAGTGCAGATTTCCTTTGCAAGCTTGCTTGGTTGGCCAAAAAGGGCGTATGCGTTTTTTCCTGAATATATTCAGGAAAAAACGCATACGCCCTTTTTGGCCAAGTGCATCATTGTGGACGTTCTGCCTCTTTTCCTATGCTTTCATGCAATTCCAGTCTACCTCCTGAAATCGGTTTCCTGCAATTCTGCCCCGCTTTCAAGTCCTCTTGGCAGCCTTACTTCAGTATATTTTTGGACGATAGCTGTCATTTATAACTCTGCAGGTTTGTGAATTACAGTGCCCCTGAGCTCCTTTCTTCAACTCGCTTTCTTTTGAGCTGGCCGCAACACCGCAGGATGGCTTCAGGCCCTAATCTGGTTCCGCACGGCACGCTGAGCCTTTGGTTAATTCCTCTTCCTGGTGGGAAATGAGAGTTAAATTTGCCCGTCCAGACACCTCCAGCTAGTCTCTCATTGGTTCTCCCTATTCCTGTTCATCTTCCGCAGAAATTGCAAACTGGGCCAAACAGGAGGTTAAAGGCGCTGACTCTCCAAGTGGGGAGAGTGTTAGTAAAGCGTCTGGAATGTTGCACCCGAGTACCAGGGGACAAAACTGAGACATATTTGAACACGTCTCCCGATCTCACGGTTGATCATACTCTGGGTTCCACATGCATGTTTTAGCTGAAGGAAGAATACCTTAAACCTGGGTAGTTGAAGACCCGTGGAATGGGTACCATGCAATATGACTTCAAAGGGTCTTCATTTGCTCACGAACCTCTCCAATCCTATCACTGCTGCGTTTATGCCCCTGTACACATGCTTGATTCTCTTTCGGAGACATAGCAATCCATAGGTTTTAAGATACTTACTAGTCAGGTACATTCTTAGGCGTTTAATATGCGGTGTTTGAGTCCATTTCGTTGAGCAAGGAGTAGCTCTTGTCTATTCCATATTTGGCTTAAGGAACTTTATCTGTGCTCATTTCAATCTCTGGTTTTATGCAGCACCCCAAACTCACCCTTTCCCCTTAAGCAAGCATAAGTTGGTTTTCTAAATTTGAGACCCTGTTCTGTTCTGTAATTCAGTTCCTGTGTAGCCAAGTTTACATTCCGTGTATTACTGATATCTTATGATGTTTCTTTTTCTGTGTGACTTATTTCAGTTAGAATCATCATACCTGAATCACTCATTGTGCTGCTAAGGGCCTGATGACACAGATTTCATTGCTGAGTGATATTGCTTTGTAAGTAAATACCACAAATTTTTTTATCCATTTTTCACTTTCTGCGATGTTGAACTTGTACTGTAAACGAGGTTCTTGTAAACCGAGCCGTACCAAACTTTGGGGTGGCTGTGTCTTTTTGATTTTAAATTCCCTAAGCTATAGGACCATAAGTGGAAGTGCCCTAGGCTCTGTTGCTTTGTTTTTTAGATGTTTCAGGAAACACCATACACTTCTCCCGAGTGTCTGTTGGCAATTTACATCCCGCCCATCAGCATAACAAGGCTCCCAGTTCTCCATGGCCTGGTCCTGCCTGTCGGGATTTTACACTTTTTTCAGATGGCCCTTTTGACCGGGGGGAAGTGAGACTTCATTGTAGTGCAGATTTCCTTTGCAAGCTTGCTTGGTTGGCCAAAAAGGGCGTATGCGTTTTTTCCTGAATATATTCAGGAAAAAACGCTTACGCCCTTTTTGGCCAAGTGCATCATTGTGGACGTTCTGCCTCTTTTCCTATGCTTTCAATGCAATTCCAGTCTACCTCCTGAAATCGGTTTCCTGCAATTCTGCCCCGCTTTCAAGTCCTCTTGGCAGCCTTACTCAGTCTATTTTTGGACGATAGCTGTCATTTATAACTCTGCAGGTTTGTGAATTACAGTGCCCCTGAGCTCCTTTCTTCAACTCGCTTTCTTGTGAGCTGGCCGCAACACCGCAGGATGGCTTCAGGCCCTAATCTGGTTCCGGCACGGCACGCTGAGCCTTTGGTTAATTCCTCTTCCTGGTGGGAAATGAGAGTTAAATTTGCCCGTCCAGACACCTCCAGCTAGTCTCTCATTGGTTCTCCGCTATTCCTGTTCATCTTCCGCAGAAATTGCAAACTGGCCAAACAGGAGGTTAAAAGCGCTGACTCTCCAAGTGGGGAGAGTGTTAGTAAAGCGTCTGGAATGTTGCACCCGAGTACCAGGGGAAGAAAACTGAGACATATTTGAACACGTCTCCCATTCACATGGTTGATCATACTCTGGGTTCCACATGCATGTTTTAGCTGAAGGAAGAATACCTTAAACCTGGGTAGTTGAAACCCGTGGAATGGGTACCATGCAATATGACTTCAAAGGGTCTTCATTTGCTCACCGAACCTCTCCAATCCTATCACTGCTGCGTTATGCCCCTGTACACACGCTTGATTCTCTTGTGGAGACATAGCAATCCATAGGTTTTTAAGATACTTACTAGTCAGGTACATTCTTAGGCGTTTAATATGGGGTGTTGAGTCCATTTCGTTGAGCAAGGAGTAGCTCTTGTCTATTCCATATTTGGCTTAAGGAACTTTATCTGTGCTCATTTCAATCTCTGGTTTTATGCAGCACCCCAACTCACCTTTCCCCTTAAGCAAGCATAAAGTTGGTTTTCTAAATTTGAGACCCTGTTCTGTTCTGTAA
This sequence comes from Tursiops truncatus, assembly GCF_011762595.2. Classification (NCBI taxonomy): domain Eukaryota; kingdom Metazoa; phylum Chordata; class Mammalia; order Artiodactyla; family Delphinidae; genus Tursiops; species Tursiops truncatus. Next base: position 298,298 of record NW_022983326.1, read on the forward strand.
TTCAGTTCCTGTGTAGCCAAGTTTACATTCCGTGTATTAGTGATATCTTATGATGTTTCTTTTTCTGTGTGACTTATTTCAGTTAGAATAATCGTACCTGAATCCACTCATTATGCTGCTACGGGCCTGATGACATAGATTTCATTGCTGAGTGATACTGCATTGTAAGAGAGTACCACAAGTTCTTATTCCATTTTTCACTTTCTGTGATAGTTGAAACTTGTACTGGTAAATGAGGTTCTTGTAAACAGAGGCGTCCCAAACTTTGGGGTGGCTGTGTCTTTTGATTTTAATTTCCCTAAGCTATAGGACCATAAGTGGAAGTGCCCTAAGCTCTGTTGCTTTGTTTTTTAGATGTTTCAGGAAACACCATACACTTCTCCCGAGTGTCTGTTGGCAATTTACATCCCGCCCATCAGCATAACAAGGCTCCCAGTTCTCCATGGCCTGTCCTGCCTTTCTGATTTTACACTTTTTCAGATGGCCCTTTTGACCGGGGGGAAGTGAGACTTCATTGTAGTGCAGATTTCCTTTGCAAGCTTGCTTGGTTGGCCAAAAAGGGCGTATGCGTTTTTTCCTGATATATTCAGGAAAAAAACGCATATCGCCCTTTTTGGCCAAGTGCATCATTGTGGACGTTCTGCCTCTTTTCCTATGCTTTCAATGCAATTCCAGTCTACCTCCTGAAATCGGTTTCCTGCAATTCTGCACCGCTTTCAAGTCCTCTTGGCAGCCTTACTTCAATATATTTTTGGGCGATAGCTGTCATTTATAACTCTGCAGGTTTGTGAATTACAGTGGCCCTGAGCTCCTTTCTTCAACTCGCTTTCTTTTGAGCTGGCCGCAACACCGCAGGATGGCTTCAGGCCCTAATCTGGTTCCGGCACGGCACGCTGAGCCTTTGGTTATTTCCTCTTCCTGGTGGGAAATGAGAGGTTAAATTTGCCCGTCCAGACACCTCCAGCTAGTCTCTCATTGGTTCTCCCTATTCCTGTTCATCTTCCGCAGAAATTGCAAAACTGGGCCAAACAGGAGGTTAAAGGCGCTGACTCTCCAAGTGGGGAGAGTGTTAGTAAAGCGTCTGGAATGTTGCACCCGAGTACCAGGGGAGGAAAACTGAGACATATTTGAACACGTCTCCGATTCACACGGTTGATCATACTCTGGGTTCCACATGCATGTTTTAGCTGAAGGAAGAATACCTTAAACCTGGAGAGTTGAGACCCGTGGAATGGGTACCATGCAATATGACTTCAAAGGGTCTTCATTTGCTCACCGAACCTCTCCAATCCTATCACTGCTGCGTTTATGCCCCTGTACACACGCTTGATTCTCTTTTGGAGACATAGCAATCCATAGGTTTTAACGATACTTACTAGTTAGGTACATTCTTAGGCGTTTAATATGGGGTGTTGAGTCCATTTCGTTGAGCAAGGAGTAGCTCTTGTCTATTCCATATTTGGCTTAAGGAACTTTATCTGTGCTCATTTCAATCTCTGGTTTTATGCAGCACCCCAACTCACCTTTACCCTTAAGCAAGCATAAGTTGGTTTTCTAAATTTGAGACCCTGTTCTGTTCTGTAATTCAGTTCCTGTGTAGCCAAGTTTACATTCCGTGTATTAGTGATATCTTATGATGTTTCTTTTCTGTGTGACTTATTTCAGTTAGAATCATCATACCTGAATCCACTCATTGTGCTGCTAAGGGCCTGATGACATAGATTTCATTGCTGAGTGATATTGCTTGTAAGTAAAGTACCACAACTTCTTTATCCATTTTTCACTTTCTGCGATAGTTGAACTTGTACGGTAACGAGGGTTCTTGTAAACAGAGGCCGTCCCAAACTTTGGGGTGGCTGTGTCTTTTTGATTTTAATTTCCCTAAGCTATAGGACCATAAGTGGAAGTGCCCTAGGCTCTGTTGCTTTGTTTTTTAGATGTTTCAGGAAACACCATACACTTCTCCGAGTGGTCTGTTGGCAATTTACATCCCGCCCATCAGCATAACCAGGCTCCCAGTTCTCCATGGCCTGTCCTGCCTTTATGGATTTTACACTTTTTTCAGATGGCCCTTTTGACCGGGGGGAAGTGAGAATTCATTGTAGTGCAGATTTCCTTTGCAAGCTTGCTTGGTTGGCCAAAAAGGGCGTATGCGTTTTTTCCTGAATATATTCAGGAAAAAACACATACGCCCTTTTGGCCAAGTGCATCATTGTCGAGTTTCTGACTCTCTTCATAGTTTTCAATGCAATTCCAGTCTACCTCCTGAAATCGGTTTCCTGCAAGTTCTGCCTTGCTTTCAATGCCTCTTCATAGCCTTACCTAAATATATTTTTTGAAAATAGTTGGCCTTTATAACTCTGCAGGTTTTTGAATTGCAGTGGCCCTTAGCTTCCATTTTTTAGCTCTTATTTTGTGGTCTTGCCCCAGTAACCACAGATTCCTTGAAGCCCTATTTTTCTTCTGGGGCACCTTGCTGTGCCCTTTGGTTAATTCTTCTTACTGATGTGATATTAGAGTGACATGTGCCCATTGAACCAGCTACAGCTAGTTTCTCACTGGTTTCCCCTATTCCCATTCATCCTCTGCACTAACTGCAGACCTGTGCGATACCAGAACTTAAAGGCATTGACTCATGTGGTGGATGTTGTTAGTAAAGCGGCTGGAATGTCGATAGGAGCCCCAGGAGAGGAAAAATGAGGTGCGTTTTAGAAACCTTTCCCGATCATATGGTATACCAGTCGCTGGGTTTCCCAAGCATGGTTTAGCTGTAGGAAGATTCCCTTCAACCTGGAGTGTTGGACCCTTGGACTGAGTAGCATGAAGTATTGCATTAAACTTTCGGCAGTTGCTCACCAAAGCTCACCAATCCTGTCAGCCCAAAGTGTCCAGCCTTATGTCTTATCCAGCTGTGGGTTTATATGTGGTCAATCCAGGTTGCATCACAGCCCCTGAGCGAATTTTGTAAGAATTTTTCTCTCTTTCATTGTTTCAGCGTTTGTTTTTAAAATTTATTTCTATAATGGGTTTAGCTCATTTTCACTGCTGTGTTTGTGCCGCTCTGCACACACTTGATTCCCTTATGGAGATATATCAATACATGGGTTTTTAAGATTCTTATTCCTCAGATATATTTCTCTGCGGTGTATAGGGTGTGTTGAGGCCAGTTCATTGAGCAAGGTGTAGATCTTGTCTAATACCTATTTGGTTTATTGAACGGTATCTGTGCTAATTTCAAACTCTGGTTTTATGCATCACCCCACCTCTCCTTTCCCCTTAAGCTGACATAAGTGTGTTTTCTAAATGTGAGACACTGTTCTGTTCTGTAATTCATTTCTTGTGCAGCCATATTTACCCTCCCTCTATAAGTGATATCTTATGATATGTTTCTTTTTCTGTTTGACTTATTTCAAGTAGTATTATCGGACCTAAATCCACTCTTTATCCTTCTACTAGCCTTATTACATTGATTTCATGGTGAAGAGATATTCCATTGTACATAAGTACCACATCTTCTTTATCCATTGTTCTCTTTCCTGGGGTATTTAAGGTGTACTGAAGTTGAGGTTCTTGTAAACAGAGTAGCCCTAAACTGTGGTGTGCTTGTGTCTTGTTGATTTTTAGACTTCCCTAGATATACTCCCATGATTGGAAGTGTCCTATGCTCTGTAGCTCTGTTTTTTAGATGATTTAGGAACCACCATACACTTCTCCAGAGTGGCTCTCGGCAGTTCACACACTGCCCATCAGCGTATAAAGGCTCCCTGTTCTCCATGGCCTGTCCTGCATTTCTGGTTTTTACAATTTTTTAGGATGGCCCTTTTGACCGGTGGGAAGTGAGACTTCTTTGTTGTGCACATTTGCATTGCTTGCTTGCTTCGTTGCCCATAAAGTGCGTATGCGTTTTTTCCTGGATATAATCAGGAAAAAACGCATACGCCCTTTTGGGCCAACTGCATCATTGTCGAAATTCTGCCGCTTTTCATGTGCGTTAAAGACGAGTCCAATCTATCTCTTGAATCTGTTTCTTGCAATTCTGTCTTGCATTCAGATCCTCTTCTTTGCCTTACCTCAACATATTTTTGACGTTAGTTTTCATTTATAACTCTGCAGGTTTGTGAATTGCAGTGACCCTGAGCTCCATTTTTTAAGTTGCTCTTTTGTGAGCTGGCCTCAAACCCGCAGGATTGCTTCAGGCCCTATTTTGGCTCCGGCGAGGCAGGCTGAGCCTTTCTTTAATTCTTATTCTTAATGGGAAATTAGAGTGATATGTGCCCGTCCAAACCCCTACAACTCTTCTCTCATTGGTTCCCCCTCTTCTTCCCGTTCATCCTCCTCACAATTTGCAAAAATGTGTGAAAACAGAAGTTTAAATGTGCTGATTCTCCAAGTGGGGAGATTCTAAGTAGCGTGGCTGGAATGGGTGAACAGGAGCACCAGGAGAGGATAAATGAGGTGCATTTAGACACATCTCCCGATCACATGGTGTACAGTCCTCTGGGTTTCCATGCATGTTTTAGCTGTAGGAAGATCCCTTGAACCTGCAGATTTGGGGACCCATTGAATGGGTACCAGGTAGTATTACTTTAAAGGGTGTGCATTTCCTCACCCAACCTCACATTTCTCTTAGCGCAAACAGTTTCCAGCCTTATGTCTCATCCTGCTGTGGGTCTAGATGTGTTCAATCCATGTTGCATCACCGTCCCTGAGGAAAAGTTGTAAGAGGTTTTCTCTGTCTCTCTGTCGTTTATTTTTTTCAATTTATTACTATATTGGTTACAGCTGATTTTCAAAGCTCTGTTTCTTGCTGCTGTACATCCACTTGATTCACGTACAGAGATACATCAATAAATTCTTTTTCAGATTCTTACCAGTCGTATATATTCTTTTCCGGTGACTTGAGTGTGCTGAGTGCAGTTCTTTTAGCTACCGTGTAGGCCTTGTTGATTATCAGTTTGGTATTTGGAATGGTATCTTTGCTAATTTCAACCTCCTGGATGATGCCTCACCCCTCCCACCTTTCCCGTTTAGCAGCCTTATGCGTGTTTTCTACATATTTGACTATGTTTTTGTTTTGTAATTTATTTCATGTGTAGCCATTTTGGATTCCACCTTTAAGTGATATCTTATGATATGTGTCTTTTTCTTTTTGAATTCTGTCACTTAGAATGATCATACGTAACTCCTCCGGAGTTGTTACAACTGGCCATATTTCATTGATTTCCAGGCTGAATAATATTCCACTCTACCTAAGTACCACATCTCTATCCATTTTTTCCCTCCAGAGACATTTAAGTTATATCCTAGTCGAGGATCTTTTAAACAGAGAGGGGGTAAACATTGGGGTGCCTGTGTCCTCTCGATTTTTGTTTTTCCCAAGATATACGCCCATGAGTGCAAGTGCCCTATGCTCTGTAGCTCATTTTTTAGATGCTTTAGTAAACACAATACACTTCTCCAGAATGGCCGTTGGCAATATACATTTCCACTATAAGTCTCACAGGGCTCCCTCTTCTCGATTGCCCTGTCCTGCATTTCTGTTGTTTACGCTTTATGAGGATGGCTCTTCTGACTGATGCGAAGTGATATCTTTTGTAGTATTGACTTCCAGTGCCCACCTGTTTGGTTGGCTAAAAAAGTGTATGCCCTTTTCTTGAATATATACAGAAAAGGGCATACACTTTTTTAGGCCACTGCAATGTTTGGCAATGTTCAGCTCCTTTCTTGTGCTTAATGGCGAGTCCTTTCTACCTCCTCAAATCCCTTTCCTGCCATTCTCCCTTGCTTACAAGTCCTTTTCTCTGACTTTCCTCAAGACATTTTTCAGTGATGGATATTTTCAACTCTGCAGTTTTGTGAATTTTACTGCCCCTGAGTTCCATTGTTCAACTCTGTGTTTATGGGAACTGGCCACAAAGCAGCGGGATTTCCTCAAGCCCTATACTGTTTCCATGGGCAACCCTAGCCTTTGGTCAATTCGTCTTCCTGATTGGAAATTAGAGTGAACATGTGCCTGTCTGAACACCTAAGGACTTGTCTCTCATTGTTCCTCATCCTTCCGCTTCATCCTCTGGACAAATTCCAAACTGTACGCAACAGGATGTTGACAGTGCTGACATCTCCAGTGGGGAGACTGTTAGTAAAGACGCTGGAGGGGTGAACCCGAGCACCAGGAGATGAGGAGATGAGATGCCTTTTCCAAACTCTTCCCGATCAGACGGTATACCGTCCTCTGGGTGTGACAGACATGTTTTAGCAGTAGGAAGAGTCCCATTCATGTAAGGAGAACACCAGGGCTTTTTCAAAATCAGTGTCTCCCCGAAACCCAAACTGGGGAAGTTTTTAAGCTACGGCTACACATATGTTCATTAAGGGCCTTGGGAAGTAGGCAGAGTCCAAACTTTAGATGATTGAAGTCTTCAGGGTCAGAAGCACTCACCACCAGCTTCCCTTAGGCTACACTTTAACTGTCATTGATAGATGATGTCAATAAAAATATCTATTCTTTTTCAGATTATTTCCCCTTATAGTTATTGCAAAATGTTGAGTGTAGTTCCCTGTGCTATACCAGTAGTTCCTTGTTGATGATCTATTTTATACATAGCAGTGTGTATGTGTCATTCCAAACTGTTAATTTATCCCTCCTCCCACCTTCCCCTGTGGTAATAATAAATTATAAGATTTTATACTTCTCAGAAATGGGGGAGCTGAAAGAGAGTTATCATTTTCAATGGAAAAGCATTTAAAACAAGATTGAAGGTTTAACCAAGATTATTAGCTGTACATCCTTGGAAAGAAATCACTTCGTTTCTCTAATATTGACCTGACAAATAAGACAACCTTTTCACTGAACTTGCTTATAAAAGTGATGGAAATATCAAATGGAAGTGTTAGAAACATCTTATTTTACCCGAGCCTTATACACTGTTCTATGTTAACTACAGTTTGGCTCACACATCTGTTCATTGAGGTTACAATAGTCTCAATTTCTGTTACTGATCCTCCAGAGTGGACCCCAACAAGTGTCCCCCTGCCCAGTGTCATTGGGGCCAACAGATCGAGACTGAGTTTGGTTCACAAGCAAAGGAAACTTTATATTTTGATCAGAGAATGGAGAGGTGAGAGCATGCACTACCCCGTGGGCTGTGGGCTGGGCTGCTGTGTAGAGATCCTGTCAGAGTCAGTGGGAGGGAGGGAGGCGGCGGAGCTCTCGAGGGCCGGGTTGGCTGTAGCTCAGGCTCTATATCGTGGAGTCTGCACTGGGCCCCAGGAGCTGAGGTGTCGACCCAGCCATTCTGCACTAGGAAATCTGGTCTGAAGTGCCGGGTGTGGGAACCTCTGCATGCGGGACCCTAGGAGCACGTGAAATTAGACAAAGCACAAAGGATAAAAAAGGTTAGACTTGACTTTATTGCCCAGATTCTATTTTTATCTCCCAGGGATTTTTAATGGGCTTTGCTGTGGACAAACCCCTCCTCTGCCTTTTGTCCCGTTCCTCATTCTTGGAGTGCTGAGGGTGCAGACCCTTCTTCTGTAACTGCTGAGTGCTGAGTTGGGAGCCCTCATACCCTGGGGCGAGGGTCAGAGCTTCTCCCCAGCAGCCTCCCGGTGACGTTGATTGTCCCCCAGGACCCCTGCCTCCCTGCTCGTCCACCTGAGCACCAGCATTGGAAGTGTTATAGATTCTAATGACCTTTAAGGGTCCAGGAAAGAGATGTGCAGAGACGCTGTGGGGCCGGTTTCACCCCGCCCCACATTTGTTCGGCCACCTTAGGCTGACCGTTTCTGCCAGCCTAGATGCTCTGACCAGTAGTCTGCGCTTTCTTCAATTAGGCCCCTGAATTAACGTACAAACAGCACCAGGTGTCAGAGCCCTGCCCGCTCAACTCCCAGACAGTCCAGGGTCAGTGGTGATCAAGGACCATGATGGCTACTGAGTCAACAGCCTTTTGAAGTAAACAGGAGTCCAGCCGGTCTTATTGGCCACCATCATCACGGTGTCTGTAGGCTTTTCTATGGTGACAGTGTGGTATACTGTTCCCCGCCAAGATTATTAGCTCCCCTCTGGGTGCAGTAAGTCCTGCAAGCAGTAGTCTACTCTTTTGGGACACACTCTTGTTGTTTTATGAGAGAAACTCCAGGTCAAGTGATGTTCACACGAGTCGTCATGGTGCCCTGTTGCCCCTGGTTATCTCTCTGGATGTTGGAGTTGGAGGGCCTCCTCACTCGAGGTCGGTGTGCCCACGGAGCGAACCCTGCAACTTCAGGGCATGGTTGGTGGTTAGGATCACCACGTGGGGTCCTTTTCCCTTAGGAGGGAGGTGGCCTTTTGGGCTGCTGATTTCCAGGTTTTTTAGATACCGCCAGTATCTTGGCCAGATGTGGCAGTGGGCCAAGCCCCTTAGTGACCGTAGTTTATCCTACCTGGATGGCATTCTTGCATTGTTCCATTTCAAGTGGTCCCAGTTTTTGCACTAATTCTCCAATGGCGATTCACCTTTCACCGGGAATGTAAAGGTCAAAGGGTTTAGCTAAATTAGGGAGTTCCAGGGCAAGGGTCTGAATTGACTGCTCTTTCCATTCTTGAAAGGCCACTTCTGGATTCTATTCAAAAGGATCATCATCTTTTCCTTTCAGTTTTTCATATAGAGGCCCAGCTAGTAGACTGTATTTAGGTATCCAGAAGCAGCAAACCCTGGCCTCCCCAGGAACCCCTAAGCTGTCTTCTAGTTTTAGAAAGGGTAAGGCTGAAAATGGTTTCTTCCCTTTCCTGGGATGGGCTTCTCTGACCTTCTGTGAGAATGAAGCCCAGGCAGGTCACCGCAGTCTGTGATATTTGAGCTTTTCTTGGACACTTCTATCCTTTATTGGCTTGGTAGTTCAGAGGCCTCCTTAGTAGGGCTGGTGATCAGAATGTCGTCTGCATATTGAAGGAGGGTTTCCTTTTCCAGAGGTAGAACTTTTAGGTCTTTAGCTAAGCTTTCCCCAAGATGGTGTGGGAATTTTTGCACCTTGGGGCCAGACGGCCCGGAAGTATTGTTTTAGTTGTATGTGAGTCCTGCCACTCACAAGCCAAATTTCTGTGACTCTGGGACTAATGGAATACAAAAGAAGGCATCATTGAAGACTAATACAGAATACCATGTCCTGGTGGTTGTAGAATGACCAGCAGGGTGTGGAATTAGGAGCAACTGGAGGTATATCCTCGGTGGCTTCACTGACTGTCCTGACATCCTTTACCAGGTCCCAGCAGCCCATGGGGCTCTCGTGGTCAGACCAATCCCAGAATATGGAGCTCACCTGGGCAGGTACCCCACCCCCACCCAGCCACGGGCTCTCGTGGTCAGGCCCTCCCAGGATCCAGAGCTACCCTTGCAGTACCGTGGCAGGGCTGGGCACACAGGAACCGTGCACATAGCCCTCATTGCAGAGCACCCCCAGCTCACCTGTCGCTCAGAGCTGACACAGAGCACCTCAGAGCAGGACTTGAACTAACAAACACAGCTGCGACAGGTCTGTGACCCTGGGCATCACTCCGTGAGGCCTCCCTCCACCTGTCTTCCAGAGACTTCCACTGCACCCGGGCACAGCCTCTGTCTCCACCACCACCCACCCCTCCTCTCCCTGACTCCTGGGTTCCTCTCATTAGGAGAGGGTTTTTCTTGAAGTTGTCCTCCCACTCATGGCCAGATAAAATGATTAGAAACAGCCAAAGCTGCAGCCCCTTGTCTATCCTGACTCTCAGGAGCCCACACCTGTTCCTTGGACCTGGCCGTCAGCAAGTTCCATTTTCTGCAACTGTGAGCCCCTGAGGGTGATGATTGGCTGACCTGGGCAGCCTTACCGTGCCGGCCAGCCCTCCCCAGGTGTGCCTGGGTTGAGATCAATATAAATACCACTCCAGGCAGCAAGAGCCCCTGCAGCCGTGCCTGACGCCATTTCCCTGCCTGTCAGCAGTCTCGGGGCTGGGCTGGTGGGAGGGAGTGAGAGGCCACGGCTTTGTGGGTGGCCCAGTGTGAGTGGTGCTGTGCTTGGACTTTCTGCAGCAGTTGCCAGGCTGCCACCTGCTAAGAAAGGTGTGTCCCCATACCTGCTGCTGGAATTTCTCCCTGGCAGAGGTGAGGAGGAAAAAAGCAGTGGGGGCAGGGCCAGGACGGGTATCTCAGGCAGGGAAATGGAAATCTTCCAGAAGACACCAGGGGCCAGGACCATCCTGGCTGGCCTGCAGGCACCAAGTCGGCTGCGCATGCTGTCACTCGTGTGGCACAATGGCCACTTCCACTAGGCTTTCAAGTCCTTGTGCATATTCAGGAATTTTACAGGGACGGTGTTAGTTCAACCAAGCAAGCTTGCAAGGGAAATCTGCACTACAATGAAGTCTCACTTCCCCCCGGTCAAAAGGGCCATCTGAAAAAAGTGTAAAATCCAGAAAGGCAGGACAGGCCATGGAGAACTGGGAGCCTTGTTATGCTGATGCTTAAATTGCCAACAACCTCGGGAGAAGTGTATGGTGTTTCCTGAAACATCTAAAAACAAAGCAACAGAAGCTAGGGCACTTCCACTTATGGTCCTATAGCTTAGGGAAATTAAAATCAAAAGACACAGCCACCCAAAGTTTGGAACGGCTCTGTTTACAAGAACCTCGTTTACAGTACAAGTTCAACATCGCAGAAAGTGAAAAATGGATAAAGAAGTTGTGGTATTTACTTACAAAGCAATATCACTCAGCAATGAAATCTGTGTCATCAGGCCCTTAGCAGCACAATGAGTGGATTCAGGTATGATGATTCTAACTGAAATAAGTCACACAGAAAAAGAAACATCATAAGATATCATAATACACGGAATGTAAACTTGGCTACACAGGAACTGAATTACAGAACAGAACAGGGTCTCAAATTTAGAAAACCAACTTATGCTTGCTTAAGGGGAAAGGTGAGTTGGGGTGCTGCATAAAACCAGAGATTGAAATGAGCACAGATAAAGTTCCTTAAGCCAAATATGGAATAGACAAGAGCTACTCCTTGCTCAACGAAATGGACTCAACACCGCATATTAAACGCCTAAGAATGTACCTGACTAGTAAGTATCTTAAAACCTATGGATTGCTATGTCTCCGAAAGAGAATCAAGCATGTGTACAGGGGCATAAACGCAGCAGTGATAGGATTGGAGAGGTTCGGTGAGCAAATGAAGACCCTTTGAAGTCATATTGCATGGTACCCATTCCACGGGTTTCAACTACCCAGGTTTAAGGTATTCTTCCTTCAGCTAAAACATGCATGTGGAACCCAGAGTATGATCAACCATGTGATCGGGAGACGTGTTCAAATATGTCTCAGTTTTCCTCCCCTGGTACTCGGGTGCAACATTCCAGACGCTTTACTAACACTCTCCCCACTTGGAGAGTCAGCCCTTTAACCTCCTGTTTGGCCCAGTTTGCAATTTCTGCGGAAGATGAACAGGAATAGCGAGAACCAATGAGAGGCTAGCTGGAGGTGTCTGGACGGGCAAATTTAACTCTCATTTCCCACCAGGAAGAGGAAATAACCAAAGGCTCAGCGTGCCGTGCCGGAACCAGATTAGGGCCTGAAGCCATCCTGCGGTGTTGCGGCCAGGTCACAAGAAAGCGAGTTGAAGAAAGGAGCTCAGGGGCACTGTAATTCACAAACCTGCAGAGTTATAAATGACAGCTATCGTCCAAAAATAGACTGAAGTAAGGCTGCCAAGAGGACTTGAAAGCGGGGCAGAATTGCAGGAAACCGATTTCAGGAGGTAGACTGGAATTGCATTGAAAGCATAGGAAAAGAGGCAGAACGTCCACAATGATGCACTTGGCCAAAAAGGGCGTATGCGTTTTTTCCTGAATATATTCAGGAAAAAACGCATACGCCCTTTTTGGCCAACCAAGCAAGCTTGCAAAGGAAATCTGCACTACAATGAAGTCTCACTTCCCCCGGTCAAAAGGGCCATCTGAAAAAAGTGTAAAATCCAGAAAGGCAGGACAGGCCATGGAGAACTGGGAGCCTTGTTATGCTGATGGGCGGGATGTAAATTGCCAACAACCACTCGGGAGAAGTGTATGGTGTTTCCTGAAACATCTAAAAAACAAAGCAACAGAGCCTAGGGCACTTCCACTTATGGTCCTATAGCTTAGGGAAATTAAAATCAAAAAGACACAGCCACCCCAAAGTTTGGACGGCTCTGTTTACAAGAACCTCGTTTACAGTACAAGTTCAACATCGCAGAAAGTGAAAAATGGATAAAGAAGTTGTGGTATTTACTTACAAAGCAATATCACTCAGCAATGAAATCTGTGTCATCAGGCCCTTAGCAGCACAATGAGTGGATTCAGGTATGATGATTCTAACTGAAATAAGTCACACAGAAAAAGAAACATCATAAGATATCAGTAATACACGGAATGTAAACTTGGCTACACAGGAACTGAATTACAGAACAGAACAGGGTCTCAAATTTAGAAAACCAACTTATGCTTGCTTAAGGGAAAGGTGAGTTGGGGTGCTGCATAAAACCAGAGATTGAAATGAGCACAGATAAAGTTCCTTAAGCCAAATATGGAATAGACAAGAGCTACTCCTTGCTCAACGAAATGGACTCAACACCGCATATTAAACGCCTAAGAATGTACCTGACTAGTAAGTATCTTAAACCTATGGATTGCTATGTCTCCGAAAGAGAATCAAGCATGTGTACAGGGGCATAAACGCAGCAGTGATAGGATTGGAGAGGTTCGGTGAGCAAATGAAGACCCTTTGAAGTCATATTGCATGGTACCCATTCACGGGTTTCAACTCCCAGGTTTTAGGTATTCTTCCTTCAGCTAAAACATGCATGTGGAACCCAGAGTATGATCAACCATGTGATCGGGAGACGTGTTCAAATATGTCTCAGTTTTCCTCCCCTGGTACTCGGGTGCAACATTCCAGACGCTTTACTAACACTCTCCCACTTGGAGAGTCAGCCCTTTAACCTCCTGTTTGGCCCAGTTTGCAATTTCTGCGGAAGATGAACAGGAATAGCGAGAACCAATGAGAGACTAGCTGGAGGTGTCTGGACGGGCAAATTTAACTCTCATTTCCCACCAGGAAGAGGAATAACCAAAGGCTCAGCGTGCCGTGCCGGAACCAGATTAGGGCCTGAAGCCATCCTGCGGTGTTGCGGCCAGGTCACAAGAAAGCGAGTTGAAGAAAGGAGCTCAGGGGCACTGTAATTCACAAACCTGCAGAGTTATAAATGACAGCTATCGTCCAAAAATAGACTGAAGTAAGGCTGCCAAGAGGACTTGAAAGCGGGGCAGAATTGCAGGAAACCGATTTCAGGAGGTAGACTGGAATTGCATTGAAAGCATAGGAAAAGAGGCAGAACGTCCACAATGATGCACTTGGCCAAAAAGGGCGTATGCGTTTTTTCCTGAATATATTCAGGAAAAAACGCATACGCCCTTTTTGGCCAACCAAGCAAGCTTGCAAAGGAAATCTGCACTACAATGAAGTCTCACTTCCCCCCGGTCAAAAGGGCCATCTGAAAAAAGTGTAAAATCCAGAAAGGCAGGACAGGCCATGGAGAACTGGGAGCCTTGTTATGCTGATGGGCGGGATGTAAATTGCCAACAACCACTCGGGAGAAGTGTATGGTGTTTCCTGAAACATCTAAAAAACAAAGCAACAGAGCCTAGGGCACTTCCACTTATGGTCCTATAGCTTAGGGAAATTAAAATCAAAAAGACACAGCCACCCCAAAGTTTGGAACGGCTCTGTTTACAAGAACCTCGTTTACAGTACAAGTTCAACATCGCAGAAAGTGAAAAATGGATAAAGAAGTTGTGGTATTTACTTACAAAGCAATATCACTCAGCAATGAAATCTGTGTCATCAGGCCCTTAGCAGCACAATGAGTGGATTCAGGTATGATGATTCTAACTGAAATAAGTCACACAGAAAAAGAAACATCATAAGATATCAGTAATACACGGAATGTAAACTTGGCTACACAGGAACTGAATTACAGAACAGAACAGGGTCTCAAATTTAGAAAACCAACTTATGCTTGCTTAAGGGAAAGGTGAGTTGGGGTGCTGCATAAAACCAGAGATTGAAATGAGCACAGATAAAGTTCCTTAAGCCAAATATGGAATAGACAAGAGCTACTCCTTGCTCAACGAAATGGACTCAACACCGCATATTAAACGCCTAAGAATGTACCTGACTAGTAAGTATCTTAAAACCTATGGATTGCTATGTCTCCGAAAGAGAATCAAGCATGTGTACAGGGGCATAAACGCAGCAGTGATAGGATTGGAGAGGTTCGGTGAGCAAATGAAGACCCTTTGAAGTCATATTGCATGGTACCCATTCCACGGGTTTCAACTACCCAGGTTTAAGGTATTCTTCCTTCAGCTAAAACATGCATGTGGAACCCAGAGTATGATCAACCATGTGATCGGGAGACGTGTTCAAATATGTCTCAGTTTTCCTCCCCTGGTACTCGGGTGCAACATTCCAGACGCTTTACTAACACTCTCCCCACTTGGAGAGTCAGCCCTTTAACCTCCTGTTTGGCCCAGTTTGCAATTTCTGCGGAAGATGAACAGGAATAGCGAGAACCAATGAGAGGCTAGCTGGAGGTGTCTGGACGGGCAAATTTAACTCTCATTTCCCACCAGGAAGAGGAATAACCAAAGGCTCAGCGTGCCGTGCCGGAACCAGATTAGGGCCTGAAGCCATCCTGCGGTGTTGCGGCCAGGTCACAAGAAAGCGAGTTGAAGAAAGGAGCTCAGGGGCACTGTAATTCACAAACCTGCAGAGTTATAAATGACAGCTATCGTCCAAAAATAGACTGAAGTAAGGCTGCCAAGAGGACTTGAAAGCGGGGCAGAATTGCAGGAAACCGATTTCAGGAGGTAGACTGGAATTGCATTGAAAGCATAGGAAAAGAGGCAGAACGTCCACAATGATGCACTTGGCCAAAAAGGGCGTATGCGTTTTTTCCTGAATATATTCAGGAAAAAACGCATACGCCCTTTTTGGCCAACCAAGCAAGCTTGCAAAGGAAATCTGCACTACAATGAAGTCTCACTTCCCCCGGTCAAAAGGGCCATCTGAAAAAAGTGTAAAATCCAGAAAGGCAGGACAGGCCATGGAGAACTGGGAGCCTTGTTATGCTGATGGGCGGGATGTAAATTGCCAACAACACTCGGGAGAAGTGTATGGTGTTTCCTGAAACATCTAAAAAACAAAGCAACAGAGCCTAGGGCACTTCCACTTATGGTCCTATAGCTTAGGGAAATTAAAATCAAAAAGACACAGCCACCCCAAAGTTTGGAACGCTCTGTTTACAAGAACCTCGTTTACAGTACAAGTTCAACATCGCAGAAAGTGAAAAATGGATAAAGAAGTTGTGGTATTTACTTACAAAGCAATATCACTCAGCAATGAAATCTGTGTCATCAGGCCCTTAGCAGCACAATGAGTGGATTCAGGTATGATGATTCTAACTGAAATAAGTCACACAGAAAAAGAAACATCATAAGATATCAGTAATACACGGAATGTAAACTTGGCTACACAGGAACTGAATTACAGAACAGAACAGGGTCTCAAATTTAGAAAACCAACTTATGCTTGCTTAAGGGAAAGGTGAGTTGGGGTGCTGCATAAAACCAGAGATTGAAATGAGCACAGATAAAGTTCCTTAAGCCAAATATGGAATAGACAAGAGCTACTCCTTGCTCAACGAAATGGACTCAACACCGCATATTAAACGCCTAAGAATGTACCTGACTAGTAAGTATCTTAAAACCTATGGATTGCTATGTCTCCGAAAGAGAATCAAGCATGTGTACAGGGGCATAAACGCAGCAGTGATAGGATTGGAGAGGTTCGGTGAGCAAATGAAGACCCTTTGAAGTCATATTGCATGGTACCCATTCCACGGGTTTCAACTCCCAGGTTTAAGGTATTCTTCCTTCAGCTAAAACATGCATGTGGAACCCAGAGTATGATCAACCATGTGATCGGGAGACGTGTTCAAATATGTCTCAGTTTTCCTCCCCTGGTACTCGGGTGCAACATTCCAGACGCTTTACTAACACTCTCCCCACTTGGAGAGTCAGCCCTTTAACCTCCTGTTTGGCCCAGTTTGCAATTTCTGCGGAAGATGAACAGGAATAGCGAGAACCAATGAGAGACTAGCTGGAGGTGTCTGGACGGGCAAATTTAACTCTCATTTCCCACCAGGAAGAGGAAATAACCAAAGGCTCAGCGTGCCGTGCCGGAACCAGATTAGGGCCTGAAGCCATCCTGCGGTGTTGCGGCCAGGTCACAAGAAAGCGAGTTGAAGAAAGGAGCTCAGGGGCACTGTAATTCACAAACCTGCAGAGTTATAAATGACAGCTATCGTCCAAAAATAGACTGAAGTAAGGCTGCCAAGAGGACTTGAAAGCGGGGCAGAATTGCAGGAAACCGATTTCAGGAGGTAGACTGGAATTGCATTGAAAGCATAGGAAAAGAGGCAGAACGTCCACAATGATGCACTTGGCCAAAAAGGGCGTATGCGTTTTTTCCTGAATATATTCAGGAAAAAACGCATACGCCCTTTTTGGCCAACCAAGCAAGCTTGCAAAGGAAATCTGCACTACAATGAAGTCTCACTTCCCCCCGGTCAAAAGGGCCATCTGAAAAAAGTGTAAAATCCAGAAAGGCAGGACAGGCCATGGAGAACTGGGAGCCTTGTTATGCTGATGGGCGGGATGTAAATTGCCAACAACACTCGGGAGAAGTGTATGGTGTTTCCTGAAACATCTAAAAAACAAAGCAACAGAGCCTAGGGCACTTCCACTTATGGTCCTATAGCTTAGGGAAATTAAAATCAAAAAGACACAGCCACCCCAAAGTTTGGAACGGCTCTGTTTACAAGAACCTCGTTTACAGTACAAGTTCAACATCGCAGAAAGTGAAAAATGGATAAAGAAGTTGTGGTATTTACTTACAAAGCAATATCACTCAGCAATGAAATCTGTGTCATCAGGCCCTTAGCAGCACAATGAGTGGATTCAGGTATGATGATTCTAACTGAAATAAGTCACACAGAAAAAGAAACATCATAAGATATCAGTAATACACGGAATGTAAACTTGGCTACACAGGAACTGAATTACAGAACAGAACAGGGTCTCAAATTTAGAAAACCAACTTATGCTTGCTTAAGGGAAAGGTGAGTTGGGGTGCTGCATAAAACCAGAGATTGAAATGAGCACAGATAAAGTTCCTTAAGCCAAATATGGAATAGACAAGAGCTACTCCTTGCTCAACGAAATGGACTCAACACCGCATATTAAACGCCTAAGAATGTACCTGACTAGTAAGTATCTTAAAACCTATGGATTGCTATGTCTCCGAAAGAGAATCAAGCATGTGTACAGGGGCATAAACGCAGCAGTGATAGGATTGGAGAGGTTCGGTGAGCAAATGAAGACCCTTTGAAGTCATATTGCATGGTACCCATTCCACGGGTTTCAACTCCCAGGTTTAAGGTATTCTTCCTTCAGCTAAAACATGCATGTGGAACCCAGAGTATGATCAACCATGTGATCGGGAGACGTGTTCAAATATGTCTCAGTTTTCCTCCCCTGGTACTCGGGTGCAACATTCCAGACGCTTTACTAACACTCTCCCCACTTGGAGAGTCAGCCCTTTAACCTCCTGTTTGGCCCAGTTTGCAATTTCTGCGGAAGATGAACAGGAATAGCGAGAACCAATGAGAGGCTAGCTGGAGGTGTCTGGACGGGCAAATTTAACTCTCATTTCCCACCAGGAAGAGGAATTAACCAAAGGCTCAGCGTGCCGTGCCGGAACCAGATTAGGGCCTGAAGCCATCCTGCGGTGTTGCGGCCAGGTCACAAGAAAGCGAGTTGAAGAAAGGAGCTCAGGGGCACTGTAATTCACAAACCTGCAGAGTTATAAATGACAGCTATCGTCCAAAAATAGACTGAAGTAAGGCTGCCAAGAGGACTTGAAAGCGGGGCAGAATTGCAGGAAACCGATTTCAGGAGGTAGACTGGAATTGCATTGAAAGCATAGGAAAAGAGGCAGAACGTCCACAATGATGCACTTGGCCAAAAAGGGCGTATGCGTTTTTTCCTGAATATATTCAGGAAAAAACGCATACGCCCTTTTTGGCCAACCAAGCAAGCTTGCAAAGGAAATCTGCACTACAATGAAGTCTCACTTCCCCCCGGTCAAAAGGGCCATCTGAAAAAAGTGTAAAATCCAGAAAGGCAGGACAGGCCATGGAGAACTGGGAGCCTTGTTATGCTGATGGGCGGGATGTAAATTGCCAACAACTAATCCTGAGAAGTGTATGGTGTTTCCTGAAACATCTAAAAAACAAAGCAACAGAGCCTAGGGCACTTCCACTTATGGTCCTATAGCTTAGGGAAATTAAAATCAAAAAGACACAGCCACCCCAAAGTTTGGAACGGCTCTGTTTACAAGAACCTCGTTTACAGTACAAGTTCAACATCGCAGAAAGTGAAAAATGGATAAAGAAGTTGTGGTATTTACTTACAAAGCAATATCACTCAGCAATGAAATCTGTGTCATCAGGCCCTTAGCAGCACAATGAGTGGATTCAGGTATGATGATTCTAACTGAAATAAGTCACACAGAAAAAGAAACATCATAAGATATCAGTAATACACGGAATGTAAACTTGGCTACACAGGAACTGAATTACAGAACAGAACAGGGTCTCAAATTTAGAAAACCAACTTATGCTTGCTTAAGGGGAAAGGTGAGTTGGGGTGCTGCATAAAACCAGAGATTGAAATGAGCACAGATAAAGTTCCTTAAGCCAAATATGGAATAGACAAGAGCTACTCCTTGCTCAACGAAATGGACTCAACACCGCATATTAAACGCCTAAGAATGTACCTGACTAGTAAGTATCTTAAAACCTATGGATTGCTATGTCTCCGAAAGAGAATCAAGCATGTGTACAGGGGCATAAACGCAGCAGTGATAGGATTGGAGAGGTTCGGTGAGCAAATGAAGACCCTTTGAAGTCATATTGCATGGTACCCATTCCACGGGTTTCAACTCCCAGGTTTAAGGTATTCTTCCTTCAGCTAAAACATGCATGTGGAACCCAGAGTATGATCAACCATGTGATCGGGAGACGTGTTCAAATATGTCTCAGTTTTCCTCCCCTGGTACTCGGGTGCAACATTCCAGACGCTTTACTAACACTCTCCCCACTTGGAGAGTCAGCCCTTTAACCTCCTGTTTGGCCCAGTTTGCAATTTCTGCGGAAGATGAACAGGAATAGCGAGAACCAATGAGAGACTAGCTGGAGGTGTCTGGACGGGCAAATTTAACTCTCATTTCCCACCAGGAAGAGGAATTAACCAAAGGCTCAGCGTGCCGTGCCGGAACCAGATTAGGGCCTGAAGCCATCCTGCGGTGTTGCGGCCAGCTCACAAGAAAGCGAGTTGAAGAAAGGAGCTCAGGGGCACTGTAATTCACAAACCTGCAGAGTTATAAATGACAGCTATCGTCCAAAAATAGACTGAAGTAAGGCTGCCAAGAGGACTTGAAAGCGGGGCAGAATTGCAGGAAACCGATTTCAGGAGGTAGACTGGAATTGCATTGAAAGCATAGGAAAAGAGGCAGAACGTCCACAATGATGCACTTGGCCAAAAAGGGCGTATGCGTTTTTTCCTGAATATATTCAGGAAAAAACGCATACGCCCTTTTTGGCCAACCAAGCAAGCTTGCAAAGGAAATCTGCACTACAATGAAGTCTCACTTCCCCCCGGTCAAAAGGGCCATCTGAAAAAAGTGTAAAATCCAGAAAGGCAGGACAGGCCATGGAGAACTGGGAGCCTTGTTATGCTGATGGGCGGGATGTAAATTGCCAACAACCACTCGGGAGAAGTGTATGGTGTTTCCTGAAACATCTAAAAAACAAAGCAACAGAGCCTAGGGCACTTCCACTTATGGTCCTATAGCTTAGGGAAATTAAAATCAAAAGACACAGCCACCCCAAAGTTTGGAACGGCTCTGTTTACAAGAACCTCGTTTACAGTACAAGTTCAACATCGCAGAAAGTGAAAAATGGATAAAGAAGTTGTGGTATTTACTTACAAAGCAATATCACTCAGCAATGAAATCTGTGTCATCAGGCCCTTAGCAGCACAATGAGTGGATTCAGGTATGATGATTCTAACTGAAATAAGTCACACAGAAAAAGAAACATCATAAGATATCAGTAATACACGGAATGTAAACTTGGCTACACAGGAACTGAATTACAGAACAGAACAGGGTCTCAAATTTAGAAAACCAACTTATGCTTGCTTAAGGGGAAAGGTGAGTTGGGGTGCTGCATAAAACCAGAGATTGAAATGAGCACAGATAAAGTTCCTTAAGCCAAATATGGAATAGACAAGAGCTACTCCTTGCTCAACGAAATGGACTCAACACCGCATATTAAACGCCTAAGAATGTACCTGACTAGTAAGTATCTTAAAACCTATGGATTGCTATGTCTCCGAAAGAGAATCAAGCATGTGTACAGGGGCATAAACGCAGCAGTGATAGGATTGGAGAGGTTCGGTGAGCAAATGAAGACCCTTTGAAGTCATATTGCATGGTACCCATTCCACGGGTTTCAACTCCCAGGTTTAAGGTATTCTTCCTTCAGCTAAAACATGCATGTGGAACCCAGAGTATGATCAACCATGTGATCGGGAGACGTGTTCAAATATGTCTCAGTTTTCCTCCCCTGGTACTCGGGTGCAACATTCCAGACGCTTTACTAACACTCTCCCCACTTGGAGAGTCAGCCCTTTAACCTCCTGTTTGGCCCAGTTTGCAATTTCTGCGGAAGATGAACAGGAATAGCGAGAACCAATGAGAGACTAGCTGGAGGTGTCTGGACGGGCAAATTTAACTCTCATTTCCCACCAGGAAGAGGAATTAACCAAAGGCTCAGCGTGCCGTGCCGGAACCAGATTAGGGCCTGAAGCCATCCTGTGGTGTTGCGGCCAGCTCACAAGAAAGCGAGTTGAAGAAAGGAGCTCAGGGGCACTGTAATTCACAAACCTGCAGAGTTATAAATGACAGCTATCGTCCAAAAATAGACTGAAGTAAGGCTGCCAAGAGGACTTGAAAGCGGGGCAGAATTGCAGGAAACCGATTTCAGGAGGTAGACTGGAATTGCATTGAAAGCATAGGAAAAGAGGCAGAACGTCCACAATGATGCACTTGGCCAAAAAGGGCGTATGCGTTTTTTCCTGAATATATTCAGGAAAAAACGCATACGCCCTTTTTGGCCAACCAAGCAAGCTTGCAAAGGAAATCTGCACTACAATGAAGTCTCACTTCCCCCCGGTCAAAAGGGCCATCTGAAAAAAGTGTAAAATCCAGAAAGGCAGGACAGGCCATGGAGAACTGGGAGCCTTGTTATGCTGATGGGCGGGATGTAAATTGCCAACAGACCACTCGGGAGAAGTGTATGGTGTTTCCTGAAACATCTAAAAAACAAAGCAACAGAGCCTAGGGCACTTCCACTTATGGTCCTATAGCTTAGGGAAATTAAAATCAAAAAGACACAGCCACCCCAAAGTTTGGAACGGCTCTGTTTACAAGAACCTCGTTTACAGTACAAGTTCAACATCGCAGAAAGTGAAAAATGGATAAAGAAGTTGTGGTATTTACTTACAAAGCAATATCACTCAGCAATGAAATCTGTGTCATCAGGCCCTTAGCAGCACAATGAGTGGATTCAGGTATGATGATTCTAACTGAAATAAGTCACACAGAAAAAGAAACATCATAAGATATCAGTAATACACGGAATGTAAACTTGGCTACACAGGAACTGAATTACAGAACAGAACAGGGTCTCAAATTTAGAAAACCAACTTATGCTTGCTTAAGGGAAAGGTGAGTTGGGGTGCTGCATAAAACCAGAGATTGAAATGAGCACAGATAAAGTTCCTTAAGCCAAATATGGAATAGACAAGAGCTACTCCTTGCTCAACGAAATGGACTCAACACCGCATATTAAACGCCTAAGAATGTACCTGACTAGTAAGTATCTTAAAACCTATGGATTGCTATGTCTCCGAAAGAGAATCAAGCATGTGTACAGGGGCATAAACGCAGCAGTGATAGGATTGGAGAGGTTCGGTGAGCAAATGAAGACCCTTTGAAGTCATATTGCATGGTACCCATTCCACGGGTTTCAACTACCCAGGTTTAAGGTATTCTTCCTTCAGCTAAAACATGCATGTGGAACCCAGAGTATGATCAACCATGTGATCGGGAGACGTGTTCAAATATGTCTCAGTTTTCCTCCCTGGTACTCGGGTGCAACATTCCAGACGCTTTACTAACACTCTCCCCACTTGGAGAGTCAGCCCTTTAACCTCCTGTTTGGCCCAGTTTGCAATTTCTGCGGAAGATGAACAGGAATAGCGAGAACCAATGAGAGACTAGCTGGAGGTGTCTGGACGGGCAAATTTAACTCTCATTTCCCACCAGGAAGAGGAATTAACCAAAGGCTCAGCGTGCCGTGCCGGAACCAGATTAGGGCCTGAAGCCATCCTGCGGTGTTGCGGCCAGGTCACAAGAAAGCGAGTTGAAGAAAGGAGCTCAGGGGCACTGTAATTCACAAACCTGCAGAGTTATAAATGACAGCTATCGTCCAAAAATAGACTGAAGTAAGGCTGCCAAGAGGACTTGAAAGCGGGGCAGAATTGCAGGAAACCGATTTCAGGAGGTAGACTGGAATTGCATTGAAAGCATAGGAAAAGAGGCAGAACGTCCACAATGATGCACTTGGCCAAAAAGGGCGTATGCGTTTTTTCCTGAATATATTCAGGAAAAAACGCATACGCCCTTTTTGGCCAACCAAGCAAGCTTGCAAAGGAAATCTGCACTACAATGAAGTCTCACTTCCCCCCGGTCAAAAGGGCCATCTGAAAAAAGTGTAAAATCCAGAAAGGCAGGACAGGCCATGGAGAACTGGGAGCCTTGTTATGCTGATGGGCGGGATGTAAATTGCCAACAGACACTCGGGAGAAGTGTATGGTGTTTCCTGAAACATCTAAAAAACAAAGCAACAGAGCCTAGGGCACTTCCACTTATGGTCCTATAGCTTAGGGAAATTAAAATCAAAAAGACACAGCCACCCCAAAGTTTGGAACGGCTCTGTTTACAAGAACCTCGTTTACAGTACAAGTTCAACATCGCAGAAAGTGAAAAATGGATAAAGAAGTTGTGGTATTTACTTACAAAGCAATATCACTCAGCAATGAAATCTATGTCATCAGGCCCTTAGCAGCACAATGAGTGGATTCAGGTATGATGATTCTAACTGAAATAAGTCACACAGAAAAAGAAACATCATAAGATATCAGTAATACACGGAATGTAAACTTGGCTACACAGGAACTGAATTACAGAACAGAACAGGGTCTCAAATTTAGAAAACCAACTTATGCTTGCTTAAGGGTAAAGGTGAGTTGGGGTGCTGCATAAAACCAGAGATTGAAATGAGCACAGATAAAGTTCCTTAAGCCAAATATGGAATAGACAAGAGCTACTCCTTGCTCAACGAAATGGACTCAACACCGCATATTAAACGCCTAAGAATGTACCTGACTAGTAAGTATCTTAAAACCTATGGATTGCTATGTCTCCGAAAGAGAATCAAGCATGTGTACAGGGGCATAAACGCAGCAGTGATAGGATTGGAGAGGTTCGGTGAGCAAATGAAGACCCTTTGAAGTCATATTGCATGGTACCCATTCCACGGGTTTCAACTCTCCAGGTTTAAGGTATTCTTCCTTCAGCTAAAACATGCATGTGGAACCCAGAGTATGATCAACCATGTGATCGGGAGACGTGTTCAAATATGTCTCAGTTTTCCTCCCCTGGTACTCGGGTGCAACATTCCAGACG
Source organism: Tursiops truncatus (assembly GCF_011762595.2). NCBI lineage: Eukaryota > Metazoa > Chordata > Mammalia > Artiodactyla > Delphinidae > Tursiops > Tursiops truncatus. Next base: position 322,287 of record NW_022983326.1, read on the forward strand.
CTTTACTAACACTCTCCCCACTTGGAGAGTCAGTCCCTTTAACCTCCTGTTTGGCCCAGTTTGCAATTTCTGCGGAAGATGAACAGGAATAGCGAGAACCAATGAGAGGCTAGCTGGAGGTGTCTGGACGGGCAAATTTAACTCTCATTTCCCACCAGGAAGAGGAATTAACCAAAGGCTCAGCGTGCCGTGCCGGAACCAGATTAGGGCCTGAAGCCATCCTGCGGTGTTGCGGCCAGCTCACAAGAAAGCGAGTTGAAGAAAGGAGCTCAGGGGCACTGTAATTCACAAACCTGCAGAGTTATAAATGACAGCTATCGTCCAAAAATAGACTGAAGTAAGGCTGCCAAGAGGACTTGAAAGCGGGGCAGAATTGCAGGAAACCGATTTCAGGAGGTAGACTGGAATTGCATTGAAAGCATAGGAAAAGAGGCAGAACGTCCACAATGATGCACTTGGCCAAAAAGGGCGTATGCGTTTTTTCCTGAATATATTCAGGAAAAAACGCATACGCCCTTTTTGGCCAACCAAGCAAGCTTGCAAAGGAAATCTGCACTACAATGAAGTCTCACTTCCCCCCGGTCAAAAGGGCCATCTGAAAAAAGTGTAAAATCCAGAAAGGCAGGACAGGCCATGGAGAACTGGGAGCCTTGTTATGCTGATGGGCGGGATGTAAATTGCCAACAGACACTCGGGAGAAGTGTATGGTGTTTCCTGAAACATCTAAAAAACAAAGCAACAGAGCCTAGGGCACTTCCACTTATGGTCCTATAGCTTAGGGAAATTAAAATCAAAAAGACACAGCCACCCCAAAGTTTGGAACGGCTCTGTTTACAAGAACCTCGTTTACAGTACAAGTTCAACATCGCAGAAAGTGAAAAATGGATAAAGAAGTTGTGGTATTTACTTACAAAGCAATATCACTCAGCAATGAAATCTATGTCATCAGGCCCTTAGCAGCACAATGAGTGGATTCAGGTATGATGATTCTAACTGAAATAAGTCACACAGAAAAAGAAACATCATAAGATATCAGTAATACACGGAATGTAAACTTGGCTACACAGGAACTGAATTACAGAACAGAACAGGGTCTCAAATTTAGAAAACCAACTTATGCTTGCTTAAGGGGAAAGGTGAGTTGGGGTGCTGCATAAAACCAGAGATTGAAATGAGCACAGATAAAGTTCCTTAAGCCAAATATGGAATAGACAAGAGCTACTCCTTGCTCAACGAAATGGACTCAACACCGCATATTAAACGCCTAAGAATGTACCTGACTAGTAAGTATCTTAAAACCTATGGATTGCTATGTCTCCGAAAGAGAATCAAGCATGTGTACAGGGGCATAAACGCAGCAGTGATAGGATTGGAGAGGTTCGGTGAGCAAATGAAGACCCTTTGAAGTCATATTGCATGGTACCCATTCCACGGGTTTCAACTACCCAGGTTTAAGGTATTCTTCCTTCAGCTAAAACATGCATGTGGAACCCAGAGTATGATCAACCATGTGATCGGGAGACGTGTTCAAATATGTCTCAGTTTTCCTCCCCTGGTACTCGGGTGCAACATTCCAGACGCTTTACTAACACTCTCCCCACTTGGAGAGTCAGTCCTTTAACCTCCTGTTTGGCCCAGTTTGCAATTTCTGCGGAAGATGAACAGGAATAGTGAGAACCAATGAGAGACTAGCTGGAGGTGTCTGGACGGGCAAATTTAACTCTCATTTCCCACCAGGAAGAGGAAATAACCAAAGGCTCAGCGTGCCGTGCCGGAACCAGATTAGGGCCTGAAGCCATCCTGCGGTGTTGCGGCCAGGTCACAAGAAAGCGAGTTGAAGAAAGGAGCTCAGGGGCACTGTAATTCACAAACCTGCAGAGTTATAAATGACAGCTATCGTCCAAAAATAGACTGAAGTAAGGCTGCCAAGAGGACTTGAAAGCGGGGCAGAATTGCAGGAAACCGATTTCAGGAGGTAGACTGGAATTGCATTGAAAGCATAGGAAAAGAGGCAGAACGTCCACAATGATGCACTTGGCCAAAAAGGGCGTATGCGTTTTTTCCTGAATATATTCAGGAAAAAACGCATACGCCCTTTTTGGCCAACCAAGCAAGCTTGCAAAGGAAATCTGCACTACAATGAAGTCTCACTTCCCCCCGGTCAAAAGGGCCATCTGAAAAAAGTGTAAAATCCAGAAAGGCAGGACAGGCCATGGAGAACTGGGAGCCTTGTTATGCTGATGGGCGGGATGTAAATTGCCAACAGACACTCGGGAGAAGTGTATGGTGTTTCCTGAAACATCTAAAAAACAAAGCAACAGAGCCTAGGGCACTTCCACTTATGGTCCTATAGCTTAGGGAAATTAAAATCAAAAAGACACAGCCACCCCAAAGTTTGGAACGGCTCTGTTTACAAGAACCTCGTTTACAGTACAAGTTCAACATCGCAGAAAGTGAAAAATGGATAAAGAAGTTGTGGTATTTACTTACAAAGCAATATCACTCAGCAATGAAATCTATGTCATCAGGCCCTTAGCAGCACAATGAGTGGATTCAGGTATGATGATTCTAACTGAAATAAGTCACACAGAAAAAGAAACATCATAAGATATCAGTAATACACGGAATGTAAACTTGGCTACACAGGAACTGAATTACAGAACAGAACAGGGTCTCAAATTTAGAAAACCAACTTATGCTTGCTTAAGGGAAAGGTGAGTTGGGGTGCTGCATAAAACCAGAGATTGAAATGAGCACAGATAAAGTTCCTTAAGCCAAATATGGAATAGACAAGAGCTACTCCTTGCTCAACGAAATGGACTCAACACCGCATATTAAACGCCTAAGAATGTACCTGACTAGTAAGTATCTTAAAACCTATGGATTGCTATGTCTCCGAAAGAGAATCAAGCATGTGTACAGGGGCATAAACGCAGCAGTGATAGGATTGGAGAGGTTCGGTGAGCAAATGAAGACCCTTTGAAGTCATATTGCATGGTACCCATTCCACGGGTTTCAACTACCCAGGTTTAAGGTATTCTTCCTTCAGCTAAAACATGCATGTGGAACCTAGAGTATGATCAACCATGTGATCGGGAGACGTGTTCAAATATGTCTCAGTTTTCCTCCCCTGGTACTCGGGTGCAACATTCCAGACGCTTTACTAACACTCTCCCCACTTGGAGAGTCAGCCCTTTAACCTCCTGTTTGGCCCAGTTTGCAATTTCTGCGGAAGATGAACAGGAATAGCGAGAACCAATGAGAGACTAGCTGGAGGTGTCTGGACGGGCAAATTTAACTCTCATTTCCCACCAGGAAGAGGAATAACCAAAGGCTCAGCGTGCCGTGCCGGAACCAGATTAGGGCCTGAAGCCATCCTGCGGTGTTGCGGCCAGCTCACAAGAAAGCGAGTTGAAGAAAGGAGCTCAGGGGCACTGTAATTCACAAACCTGCAGAGTTATAAATGACAGCTATCGTCCAAAAATAGACTGAAGTAAGGCTGCCAAGAGGACTTGAAAGCGGGGCAGAATTGCAGGAAACCGATTTCAGGAGGTAGACTGGAATTGCATTGAAAGCATAGGAAAAGAGGCAGAACGTCCACAATGATGCACTTGGCCAAAAAGGGCGTATGCGTTTTTTCCTGAATATATTCAGGAAAAAACGCATACGCCCTTTTTGGCCAACCAAGCAAGCTTGCAAAGGAAATCTGCACTACAATGAAGTCTCACTTCCCCCCGGTCAAAAGGGCCATCTGAAAAAAGTGTAAAATCCAGAAAGGCAGGACAGGCCATGGAGAACTGGGAGCCTTGTTATGCTGATGGGCGGGATGTAAATTGCCAACAGACACTCGGGAGAAGTGTATGGTGTTTCCTGAAACATCTAAAAAACAAAGCAACAGAACCTAGGGCACTTCCACTTATGGTCCTATAGCTTAGGGAAATTAAAATCAAAAAGACACAGCCACCCCAAAGTTTGGAACGGCTCTGTTTACAAGAACCTCGTTTACAGTACAAGTTCAACATCGCAGAAAGTGAAAAATGGATAAAGAAGTTGTGGTATTTACTTACAAAGCAATATCACTCAGCAATGAAATCTATGTCATCAGGCCCTTAGCAGCACAATGAGTGGATTCAGGTATGATGATTCTAACTGAAATAAGTCACACAGAAAAAGAAACATCATAAGATATCAGTAATACACGGAATGTAAACTTGGCTACACAGGAACTGAATTACAGAACAGAACAGGGTCTCAAATTTAGAAAACCAACTTATGCTTGCTTAAGGGAAAGGTGAGTTGGGGTGCTGCATAAAACCAGAGATTGAAATGAGCACAGATAAAGTTCCTTAAGCCAAATATGGAATAGACAAGAGCTACTCCTTGCTCAACGAAATGGACTCAACACCGCATATTAAACGCCTAAGAATGTACCTGACTAGTAAGTATCTTAAAACCTATGGATTGCTATGTCTCCGAAAGAGAATCAAGCATGTGTACAGGGGCATAAACGCAGCAGTGATAGGATTGGAGAGGTTCGGTGAGCAAATGAAGACCCTTTGAAGTCATATTGCATGGTACCCATTCCACGGGTTTCAACTACCCAGGTTTAAGGTATTCTTCCTTCAGCTAAAACATGCATGTGGAACCCAGAGTATGATCAACCATGTGATCGGGAGACGTGTTCAAATATGTCTCAGTTTTCCTCCCCTGGTACTCGGGTGCAACATTCCAGACGCTTTACTAACACTCTCCCCACTTGGAGAGTCAGTCCCTTTAACCTCCTGTTTGGCCCAGTTTGCAATTTCTGCGGAAGATGAACAGGAATAGCGAGAACCAATGAGAGACTAGCTGGAGGTGTCTGGACGGGCAAATTTAACTCTCATTTCCCACCAGGAAGAGGAATTAACCAAAGGCTCAGCGTGCCGTGCCGGAACCAGATTAGGGCCTGAAGCCATCCTGCGGTGTTGCGGCCAGCTCACAAGAAAGCGAGTTGAAGAAAGGAGCTCAGGGGCACTGTAATTCACAAACCTGCAGAGTTATAAATGACAGCTATCGTCCAAAAATAGACTGAAGTAAGGCTGCCAAGAGGACTTGAAAGCGGGGCAGAATTGCAGGAAACCGATTTCAGGAGGTAGACTGGAATTGCATTGAAAGCATAGGAAAAGAGGCAGAACGTCCACAATGATGCACTTGGCCAAAAAGGGCGTATGCGTTTTTTCCTGAATATATTCAGGAAAAAACGCATACGCCCTTTTTGGCCAACCAAGCAAGCTTGCAAAGGAAATCTGCACTACAATGAAGTCTCACTTCCCCCCGGTCAAAAGGGCCATCTGAAAAAAGTGTAAAATCCAGAAAGGCAGGACAGGCCATGGAGAACTGGGAGCCTTGTTATGCTGATGGGCGGGATGTAAATTGCCAACAGACACTCGGGAGAAGTGTATGGTGTTTCCTGAAACATCTAAAAAACAAAGCAACAGAGCCTAGGGCACTTCCACTTATGGTCCTATAGCTTAGGGAAATTAAAATCAAAAAGACACAGCCACCCCAAAGTTTGGACGGCTCTGTTTACAAGAACCTCGTTTACAGTACAAGTTCAACATCGCAGAAAGTGAAAAATGGATAAAGAAGTTGTGGTATTTACTTACAAAGCAATATCACTCAGCAATGAAATCTGTGTCATCAGGCCCTTAGCAGCACAATGAGTGGATTCAGGTATGATGATTCTAACTGAAATAAGTCACACAGAAAAAGAAACATCATAAGATATCAGTAATACACGGAATGTAAACTTGGCTACACAGGAACTGAATTACAGAACAGAACAGGGTCTCAAATTTAGAAAACCAACTTATGCTTGCTTAAGGGAAAGGTGAGTTGGGGTGCTGCATAAAACCAGAGATTGAAATGAGCACAGATAAAGTTCCTTAAGCCAAATATGGAATAGACAAGAGCTACTCCTTGCTCAACGAAATGGACTCAACACCGCATATTAAACGCCTAAGAATGTACCTGACTAGTAAGTATCTTAAAACCTATGGATTGCTATGTCTCCGAAAGAGAATCAAGCATGTGTACAGGGGCATAAACGCAGCAGTGATAGGATTGGAGAGGTTCGGTGAGCAAATGAAGACCCTTTGAAGTCATATTGCATGGTACCCATTCCACGGGTTTCAACTCCCAGGTTTAAGGTATTCTTCCTTCAGCTAAAACATGCATGTGGAACCCAGAGTATGATCAACCATGTGATCGGGAGACGTGTTCAAATATGTCTCAGTTTTCCTCCCCTGGTACTCGGGTGCAACATTCCAGACGCTTTACTAACACTCTCCCCACTTGGAGAGTCAGCCCTTTAACCTCCTGTTTGGCCCAGTTTGCAATTTCTGCGGAAGATGAACAGGAATAGCGAGAACCAATGAGAGGCTAGCTGGAGGTGTCTGGACGGGCAAATTTAACTCTCATTTCCCACCAGGAAGAGGAATTAACCAAAGGCTCAGCGTGCCGTGCCGGAACCAGATTAGGGCCTGAAGCCATCCTGCGGTGTTGCGGCCAGCTCACAAGAAAGCGAGTTGAAGAAAGGAGCTCAGGGGCACTGTAATTCACAAACCTGCAGAGTTATAAATGACAGCTATCGTCCAAAAATAGACTGAAGTAAGGCTGCCAAGAGGACTTGAAAGCGGGGCAGAATTGCAGGAAACCGATTTCAGGAGGTAGACTGGAATTGCATTGAAAGCATAGGAAAAGAGGCAGAACGTCCACAATGATGCACTTGGCCAAAAAGGGCGTATGCGTTTTTTCCTGAATATATTCAGGAAAAAACGCATACGCCCTTTTTGGCCAACCAAGCAAGCTTGCAAAGGAAATCTGCACTACAATGAAGTCTCACTTCCCCCCGGTCAAAAGGGCCATCTGAAAAAAGTGTAAAATCCAGAAAGGCAGGACAGGCCATGGAGAACTGGGAGCCTTGTTATGCTGATGGGCGGGATGTAAATTGCCAACAACACTCGGGAGAAGTGTATGGTGTTTCCTGAAACATCTAAAAAACAAAGCAACAGAGCCTAGGGCACTTCCACTTATGGTCCTATAGCTTAGGGAAATTAAAATCAAAAAGACACAGCCACCCCAAAGTTTGGAACGGCTCTGTTTACAAGAACCTCGTTTACAGTACAAGTTCAACATCGCAGAAAGTGAAAAATGGATAAAGAAGTTGTGGTATTTACTTACAAAGCAATATCACTCAGCAATGAAATCTGTGTCATCAGGCCCTTAGCAGCACAATGAGTGGATTCAGGTATGATGATTCTAACTGAAATAAGTCACACAGAAAAAGAAACATCATAAGATATCAGTAATACACGGAATGTAAACTTGGCTACACAGGAACTGAATTACAGAACAGAACAGGGTCTCAAATTTAGAAAACCAACTTATGCTTGCTTAAGGGTAAGGTGAGTTGGGGTGCTGCATAAAACCAGAGATTGAAATGAGCACAGATAAAGTTCCTTAAGCCAAATATGGAATAGACAAGAGCTACTCCTTGCTCAACGAAATGGACTCAACACCGCATATTAAACGCCTAAGAATGTACCTGACTAGTAAGTATCTTAAAACCTATGGATTGCTATGTCTCCGAAAGAGAATCAAGCATGTGTACAGGGGCATAAACGCAGCAGTGATAGGATTGGAGAGGTTCGGTGAGCAAATGAAGACCCTTTGAAGTCATATTGCATGGTACCCATTCCACGGGTTTCAACTACCCAGGTTTAAGGTATTCTTCCTTCAGCTAAAACATGCATGTGGAACCTAGAGTATGATCAACCATGTGATCGGGAGACGTGTTCAAATATGTCTCAGTTTTCCTCCCCTGGTACTCGGGTGCAACATTCCAGACGCTTTACTAACACTCTCCCCACTTGGAGAGTCAGCCCTTTAACCTCCTGTTTGGCCCAGTTTGCAATTTCTGCGGAAGATGAACAGGAATAGCGAGAACCAATGAGAGGCTAGCTGGAGGTGTCTGGACGGGCAAATTTAACTCTCATTTCCCACCAGGAAGAGGAATAACCAAAGGCTCAGCGTGCCGTACCGGAACCAGATTAGGGCCTGAAGCCATCCTGCGGTGTTGCGGCCAGCTCACAAGAAAGCGAGTTGAAGAAAGGAGCTCAGGGGCACTGTAATTCACAAACCTGCAGAGTTATAAATGACAGCTATCGTCCAAAAATAGACTGAAGTAAGGCTGCCAAGAGGACTTGAAAGCGGGGCAGAATTGCAGGAAACCGATTTCAGGAGGTAGACTGGAATTGCATTGAAAGCATAGGAAAAGAGGCAGAACGTCCACAATGATGCACTTGGCCAAAAAGGGCGTATGCGTTTTTTCCTGAATATATTCAGGAAAAAACGCATACGCCCTTTTTGGCCAACCAAGCAAGCTTGCAAAGGAAATCTGCACTACAATGAAGTCTCACTTCCCCCCGGTCAAAAGGGCCATCTGAAAAAAGTGTAAAATCCAGAAAGGCAGGACAGGCCATGGAGAACTGGGAGCCTTGTTATGCTGATGGGCGGGATGTAAATTGCCAACAGACACTCGGGAGAAGTGTATGGTGTTTCCTGAAACATCTAAAAAACAAAGCAACAGAGCCTAGGGCACTTCCACTTATGGTCCTATAGCTTAGGGAAATTAAAATCAAAAAGACACAGCCACCCCAAAGTTTGGAACGGCTCTGTTTACAAGAACCTCGTTTACAGTACAAGTTCAACATCGCAGAAAGTGAAAAATGGATAAAGAAGTTGTGGTATTTACTTACAAAGCAATATCACTCAGCAATGAAATCTATGTCATCAGGCCCTTAGCAGCACAATGAGTGGATTCAGGTATGATGATTCTAACTGAAATAAGTCACACAGAAAAAGAAACATCATAAGATATCAGTAATACACGGAATGTAAACTTGGCTACACAGGAACTGAATTACAGAACAGAACAGGGTCTCAAATTTAGAAAACCAACTTATGCTTGCTTAAGGGGAAAGGTGAGTTGGGGTGCTGCATAAAACCAGAGATTGAAATGAGCACAGATAAAGTTCCTTAAGCCAAATATGGAATAGACAAGAGCTACTCCTTGCTCAACGAAATGGACTCAACACCGCATATTAAACGCCTAAGAATGTACCTGACTAGTAAGTATCTTAAAACCTATGGATTGCTATGTCTCCGAAAGAGAATCAAGCATGTGTACAGGGGCATAAACGCAGCAGTGATAGGATTGGAGAGGTTCGGTGAGCAAATGAAGACCCTTTGAAGTCATATTGCATGGTACCCATTCCACGGGTTTCAACTACCCAGGTTTAAGGTATTCTTCCTTCAGCTAAAACATGCATGTGGAACCCAGAGTATGATCAACCATGTGATCGGGAGACGTGTTCAAATATGTCTCAGTTTTCCTCCCCTGGTACTCGGGTGCAACATTCCAGACGCTTTACTAACACTCTCCCCACTTGGAGAGTCAGCGCCTTTAACCTCCTGTTTGGCCCAGTTTGCAATTTCTGCGGAAGATGAACAGGAATAGCGAGAACCAATGAGAGACTAGCTGGAGGTGTCTGGACGGGCAAATTTAACTCTCATTTCCCACCAGGAAGAGGAAATAACCAAAGGCTCAGCGTGCCGTGCCGGAACCAGATTAGGGCCTGAAGCCATCCTGCGGTGTTGCGGCCAGCTCACAAGAAAGCGAGTTGAAGAAAGGAGCTCAGGGGCACTGTAATTCACAAACCTGCAGAGTTATAAATGACAGCTATCGTCCAAAAATAGACTGAAGTAAGGCTGCCAAGAGGACTTGAAAGCGGGGCAGAATTGCAGGAAACCGATTTCAGGAGGTAGACTGGAATTGCATTGAAAGCATAGGAAAAGAGGCAGAACGTCCACAATGATGCACTTGGCCAAAAAGGGCGTATGCGTTTTTTCCTGAATATATTCAGGAAAAAACGCATACGCCCTTTTTGGCCAACCAAGCAAGCTTGCAAAGGAAATCTGCACTACAATGAAGTCTCACTTCCCCCCGGTCAAAAGGGCCATCTGAAAAAAGTGTAAAATCCAGAAAGGCAGGACAGGCCATGGAGAACTGGGAGCCTTGTTATGCTGATGGGCGGGATGTAAATTGCCAACAGACACTCGGGAGAAGTGTATGGTGTTTCCTGAAACATCTAAAAAACAAAGCAACAGAGCCTAGGGCACTTCCACTTATGGTCCTATAGCTTAGGGAAATTAAAATCAAAAAGACACAGCCACCCCAAAGTTTGGAACGGCTCTGTTTACAAGAACCTCGTTTACAGTACAAGTTCAACATCGCAGAAAGTGAAAAATGGATAAAGAAGTTGTGGTATTTACTTACAAAGCAATATCACTCAGCAATGAAATCTATGTCATCAGGCCCTTAGCATCACAATGAGTGGATTCAGGTATGATGATTCTAACTGAAATAAGTCACACAGAAAAAGAAACATCATAAGATATCAGTAATACACGGAATGTAAACTTGGCTACACAGGAACTGAATTACAGAACAGAACAGGGTCTCAAATTTAGAAAACCAACTTATGCTTGCTTAAGGGGAAAGGTGAGTTGGGGTGCTGCATAAAACCAGAGATTGAAATGAGCACAGATAAAGTTCCTTAAGCCAAATATGGAATAGACAAGAGCTACTCCTTGCTCAACGAAATGGACTCAACACCGCATATTAAACGCCTAAGAATGTACCTGACTAGTAAGTATCTTAAAACCTATGGATTGCTATGTCTCCGAAAGAGAATCAAGCATGTGTACAGGGGCATAAACGCAGCAGTGATAGGATTGGAGAGGTTCGGTGAGCAAATGAAGACCCTTTGAAGTCATATTGCATGGTACCCATTCCACGGGTTTCAACTCTCCAGGTTTAAGGTATTCTTCCTTCAGCTAAAACATGCATGTGGAACCCAGAGTATGATCAACCATGTGAACGGGAGACGTGTTCAAATATGTCTCAGTTTTCCTCCCCTGGTACTCGGGTGCAACATTCCAGACGCTTTACTAACACTCTCCCCACTTGGAGAGTCAGCCCTTTAACCTCCTGTTTGGCCCAGTTTGCAATTTCTGCGGAAGATGAACAGGAATAGCGAGAACCAATGAGAGACTAGCTGGAGGTGTCTGGACGGGCAAATTTAACTCTCATTTCCCACCAGGAAGAGGAATTAACCAAAGGCTCAGCGTGCCGTGCCGGAACCAGATTAGGGCCTGAAGCCATCCTGCGGTGTTGCGGCCAGCTCACAAGAAAGCGAGTTGAAGAAAGGAGCTCAGGGGCACTGTAATTCACAAACCTGCAGAGTTATAAATGACAGCTATCGTCCAAAAATAGACTGAAGTAAGGCTGCCAAGAGGACTTGAAAGCGGGGCAGAATTGCAGGAAACCGATTTCAGGAGGTAGACTGGAATTGCATTGAAAGCATAGGAAAAGAGGCAGAACGTCCACAATGATGCACTTGGCCAAATAGGGCGTATGCGTTTTTTCCTGAATATATTCAGGAAAAAACGCATACGCCCTTTTTGGCCAACCAAGCAAGCTTGCAAAGGAAATCTGCACTACAATGAAGTCTCACTTCCCCCCGGTCAAAAGGGCCATCTGAAAAAAGTGTAAAATCCAGAAAGGCAGGACAGGCCATGGAGAACTGGGAGCCTTGTTATGCTGATGGGCGGGATGTAAATTGCCAACAGACACTCGGGAGAAGTGTATGGTGTTTCCTGAAACATCTAAAAAACAAAGCAACAGAGCCTAGGGCACTTCCACTTATGGTCCTATAGCTTAGGGAAATTAAAATCAAAAAGACACAGCCACCCCAAAGTTTGGAACGGCTCTGTTTACAAGAACCTCGTTTACAGTACAAGTTCAACATCGCAGAAAGTGAAAAATGGATAAAGAAGTTGTGGTATTTACTTACAAAGCAATATCACTCAGCAATGAAATCTATGTCATCAGGCCCTTAGCAGCACAATGAGTGGATTCAGGTATGATGATTCTAACTGAAATAAGTCACACAGAAAAAGAAACATCATAAGATATCAGTAATACACGGAATGTAAACTTGGCTACACAGGAACTGAATTACAGAACAGAACAGGGTCTCAAATTTAGAAAACCAACTTATGCTTGCTTAAGGGAAAGGTGAGTTGGGGTGCTGCATAAAACCAGAGATTGAAATGAGCACAGATAAAGTTCCTTAAGCCAAATATGGAATAGACAAGAGCTACTCCTTGCTCAACGAAATGGACTCAACACCGCATATTAAACGCCTAAGAATGTACCTGACTAGTAAGTATCTTAAAACCTATGGATTGCTATGTCTCCGAAAGAGAATCAAGCATGTGTACAGGGGCATAAACGCAGCAGTGATAGGATTGGAGAGGTTCGGTGAGCAAATGAAGACCCATTGAAGTCATATTGCATGGTACCCATTCCACGGGTTTCAACTCTCCAGGTTTAAGGTATTCTTCCTTCAGCTAAAACATGCATGTGGAACCCAGAGTATGATCAACCATGTGATCGGGAGACGTGTTCAAATATGTCTCAGTTTTCCTCCCCTGGTACTCGGGTGCAACATTCCAGACGCTTTACTAACACTCTCCCCACTTGGAGAGTCAGCCCTTTAACCTCCTGTTTGGCCCAGTTTGCAATTTCTGCGGAAGATGAACAGGAATAGCGAGAACCAATGAGAGACTAGCTGGAGGTGTCTGGACGGGCAAATTTAACTCTCATTTCCCACCAGGAAGAGGAAATAACCAAAGGCTCAGCGTGCCGTGCCGGAACCAGATTAGGGCCTGAAGCCATCCTGCGGTGTTGCGGCCAGGTCACAAGAAAGCGAGTTGAAGAAAGGAGCTCAGGGGCACTGTAATTCACAAACCTGCAGAGTTATAAATGACAGCTATCGTCCAAAAATAGACTGAAGTAAGGCTGCCAAGAGGACTTGAAAGCGGGGCAGAATTGCAGGAAACCGATTTCAGGAGGTAGACTGGAATTGCATTGAAAGCATAGGAAAAGAGGCAGAACGTCCACAATGATGCACTTGGCCAAAAAGGGCGTATGCGTTTTTTCCTGAATATATTCAGGAAAAAACGCATACGCCCTTTTTGGCCAACCAAGCAAACTTGCAAAGGAAATCTGCACTACAATGAAGTCTCACTTCCCCCGGTCAAAAGGGCCATCTGAAAAAAGTGTAAAATCCAGAAAGGCAGGACAGGCCATGGAGAACTGGGAGCCTTGTTATGCTGATGGGCGGGATGTAAATTGCCAACAGACACTCGGGAGAAGTGTATGGTGTTTCCTGAAACATCTAAAAAACAAAGCAACAGAGCCTAGGGCACTTCCACTTATGGTCCTATAGCTTAGGGAAATTAAAATCATAAAGACACAGCCACCCCAAAGTTTGGAACGGCTCTGTTTACAAGAACCTCGTTTACAGTACAAGTTCAACATCGCAGAAAGTGAAAAATGGATAAAGAAGTTGTGGTATTTACTTACAAAGCAATATCACTCAGCAATGAAATCTATGTCATCAGGCCCTTAGCAGCACAATGAGTGGATTCAGGTATGATGATTCTAACTGAAATAAGTCACACAGAAAAAGAAACATCATAAGATATCAGTAATACACGGAATGTAAACTTGGCTACACAGGAACTGAATTACAGAACAGAACAGGGTCTCAAATTTAGAAAACCAACTTATGCTTGCTTAAGGGTAAAGGTGAGTTGGGGTGCTGCATAAAACCAGAGATTGAAATGAGCACAGATAAAGTTCCTTAAGCCAAATATGGAATAGACAAGAGCTACTCCTTGCTCAACGAAATGGACTCAACACCGCATATTAAACACCTAAGAATGTACCTGACTAGTAAGTATCTTAAAACCTATGGATTGCTATGTCTCCGAAAGAGAATCAAGCATGTGTACAGGGGCATAAACGCAGCAGTGATAGGATTGGAGAGGTTCGGTGAGCAAATGAAGACCCTTTGAAGTCATATTGCATGGTACCCATTCCACGGGTTTCAACTACCCAGGTTTAAGGTATTCTTCCTTCAGCTAAAACATGCATGTGGAACCCAGAGTATGATCAACCATGTGATCGGGAGACGTGTTCAAATATGTCTCAGTTTTCCTCCCCTGGTACTCGGGTGCAACATTCCAGACGCTTTACTAACACTCTCCCCACTTGGAGAGTCAGCGCCTTTAACCTCCTGTTTGGCCCAGTTTGCAATTTCTGCGGAAGATGAACAGGAATAGCGAGAACCAATGAGAGACTAGCTGGAGGTGTCTGGACGGGCAAATTTAACTCTCATTTCCCACCAGGAAGAGGAATTAACCAAAGGCTCAGCGTGCCGTGCCGGAACCAGATTAGGGCCTGAAGCCATCCTGCGGTGTTGCGGCCAGCTCACAAGAAAGCGAGTTGAAGAAAGGAGCTCAGGGGCACTGTAATTCACAAACCTGCAGAGTTATAAATGACAGCTATCGTCCAAAAATAGACTGAAGTAAGGCTGCCAAGAGGACTTGAAAGCGGGGCAGAATTGCAGGAAACCGATTTCAGGAGGTAGACTGGAATTGCATTGAAAGCATAGGAAAAGAGGCAGAACGTCCACAATGATGCACTTGGCCAAAAAGGGCGTATGCGTTTTTTCCTGAATATATTCAGGAAAAAACGCATACGCCCTTTTTGGCCAACCAAGCAAGCTTGCAAAGGAAATCTGCACTACAATGAAGTCTCACTTCCCCCCGGTCAAAAGGGCCATCTGAAAAAAGTGTAAAATCCAGAAAGGCAGGACAGGCCATGGAGAACTGGGAGCCTTGTTATGCTGATGGGCGGGATGTAAATTGCCAACAGACACTCGGGAGAAGTGTATGGTGTTTCCTGAAACATCTAAAAAACAAAGCAACAGAGCCTAGGGCACTTCCACTTATGGTCCTATAGCTTAGGGAAATTAAAATCAAAAAGACACAGCCACCCCAAAGTTTGGAACGGCTCTGTTTACAAGAACCTCGTTTACAGTACAAGTTCAACATCGCAGAAAGTGAAAAATGGATAAAGAAGTTGTGGTATTTACTTACAAAGCAATATCACTCAGCAATGAAATCTATGTCATCAGGCCCTTAGCAGCACAATGAGTGGATTCAGGTATGATGATTCTAACTGAAATAAGTCACACAGAAAAAGAAACATCATAAGATATCAGTAATACACGGAATGTAAACTTGGCTACACAGGAACTGAATTACAGAACAGAACAGGGTCTCAAATTTAGAAAACCAACTTATGCTTGCTTAAGGGGAAAGGTGAGTTGGGGTGCTGCATAAAACCAGAGATTGAAATGAGCACAGATAAAGTTCCTTAAGCCAAATATGGAATAGACAAGAGCTACTCCTTGCTCAACTAAATGGACTCAACACCGCATATTAAACGCCTAAGAATGTACCTGACTAGTAAGTATCTTAAAACCTATGGATTGCTATGTCTCCGAAAGAGAATCAAGCATGTGTACAGGGGCATAAACGCAGCAGTGATAGGATTGGAGAGGTTCGGTGAGCAAATGAAGACCCTTTGAAGTCATATTGCATGGTACCCATTCCACGGGTTTCAACTCCCAGGTTTAAGGTATTCTTCCTTCAGCTAAAACATGCATGTGGAACCCAGAGTATGATCAACCATGTGATCGGGAGACGTGTTCAAATATGTCTCAGTTTTCCTCCCCTGGTACTCGGGTGCAACATTCCAGACGCTTTACTAACACTCTCCCCACTTGGAGAGTCAGCCCTTTAACCTCCTGTTTGGCCCAGTTTGCAATTTCTGCGGAAGATGAACAGGAATAGCGAGAACCAATGAGAGACTAGCTGGAGGTGTCTGGACGGGCAAATTTAACTCTCATTTCCCACCAGGAAGAGGAATTAACCAAAGGCTCAGCGTGCCGTGCCGGAACCAGATTAGGGCCTGAAGCCATCCTGCGGTGTTGCGGCCAGCTCACAAGAAAGCGAGTTGAAGAAAGGAGCTCAGGGGCACTGTAATTCACAAACCTGCAGAGTTATAAATGACAGCTATCGTCCAAAAATATACTGAAGTAAGGCTGCCAAGAGGACTTGAAAGCGGGGCAGAATTGCAGGAAACCGATTTCAGGAGGTAGACTGGAATTGCATTGAAAGCATAGGAAAAGAGGCAGAACGTCCACAATGATGCACTTGGCCAAAAAGGGCGTATGCGTTTTTTCCTGAATATATTCAGGAAAAAACGCATACGCCCTTTTTGGCCAACCAAGCAAGCTTGCAAAGGAAATCTGCACTACAATGAAGTCTCACTTCCCCCCGGTCAAAAGGGCCATCTGAAAAAAGTGTAAAATCCAGAAAGGCAGGACAGGCCATGGAGAACTGGGAGCCTTGTTATGCTGATGGGCGGGATGTAAATTGCCAACAGACACTCGGGAGAAGTGTATGGTGTTTCCTGAAACATCTAAAAAACAAAGCAACAGAGCCTAGGGCACTTCCACTTATGGTCCTATAGCTTAGGGAAATTAAAATCAAAAAGACACAGCCACCCCAAAGTTTGGAACGGCTCTGTTTACAAGAACCTCGTTTACAGTACAAGTTCAACATCGCAGAAAGTGAAAAATGGATAAAGAAGTTGTGGTATTTACTTACAAAGCAATATCACTCAGCAATGAAATCTATGTCATCAGGCCCTTAGCAGCACAATGAGTGGATTCAGGTATGATGATTCTAACTGAAATAAGTCACACAGAAAAAGAAACATCATAAGATATCAGTAATACACGGAATGTAAACTTGGCTACACAGGAACTGAATTACAGAACAGAACAGGGTCTCAAATTTAGAAAACCAACTTATGCTTGCTTAAGGGGAAAGGTGAGTTGGGGTGCTGCATAAAACCAGAGATTGAAATGAGCACAGATAAAGTTCCTTAAGCCAAATATGGAATAGACAAGAGCTACTCCTTGCTCAACGAAATGGACTCAACACCGCATATTAAACGCCTAAGAATGTACCTGACTAGTAAGTATCTTAAAACCTATGGATTGCTATGTCTCCGAAAGAGAATCAAGCATGTGTACAGGGGCATAAACGCAGCAGTGATAGGATTGGAGAGGTTCGGTGAGCAAATGAAGACCCTTTGAAGTCATATTGCATGGTACCCATTCCACGGGTTTCAACTACCCAGGTTTAAGGTATTCTTCCTTCAGCTAAAACATGCATGTGGAACCCAGAGTATGATCAACCATGTGATCGGGAGACGTGTTCAAATATGTCTCAGTTTTCCTCCCCTGGTACTCGGGTGCAACATTCCAGACGCTTTACTAACACTCTCCCGACTTGGAGAGTCAGTCCCTTTAACCTCCTGTTTGGCCCAGTTTGCAATTTCTGCGGAAGATGAACAGGAATAGCGAGAACCAATGAGAGACTAGCTGGAGGTGTCTGGACGGGCAAATTTAACTCTCATTTCCCACCAGGAAGAGGAATAACCAAAGGCTCAGCGTGCCGTGCCGGAACCAGATTAGGGCCTGAAGCCATCCTGCGGTGTTGCGGCCAGCTCACAAGAAAGCGAGTTGAAGAAAGGAGCTCAGGGGCACTGTAATTCACAAACCTGCAGAGTTATAAATGACAGCTATCGTCCAAAAATAGACTGAAGTAAGGCTGCCAAGAGGACTTGAAAGCGGGGCAGAATTGCAGGAAACCGATTTCAGGAGGTAGACTGGAATTGCATTGAAAGCATAGGAAAAGAGGCAGAACGTCCACAATGATGCACTTGGCCAAAAAGGGCGTATGCGTTTTTTCCTGAATATATTCAGGAAAAAACGCATACGCCCTTTTTGGCCAACCAAGCAAGCTTGCAAAGGAAATCTGCACTACAATGAAGTCTCACTTCCCCCCGGTCAAAAGGGCCATCTGAAAAAAGTGTAAAATCCAGAAAGGCAGGACAGGCCATGGAGAACTGGGAGCCTTGTTATGCTGATGGGCGGGATGTAAATTGCCAACAGACACTCGGGAGAAGTGTATGGTGTTTCCTGAAACATCTAAAAAACAAAGCAACAGAGCCTAGGGCACTTCCACTTATGGTCCTATAGCTTAGGGAAATTAAAATCAAAAAGACACAGCCACCCCAAAGTTTGGAACGGCTCTGTTTACAAGAACCTCGTTTACAGTACAAGTTCAACATCGCAGAAAGTGAAAAATGGATAAAGAAGTTGTGGTATTTACTTACAAAGCAATATCACTCAGCAATGAAATCTATGTCATCAGGCCCTTAGCAGCACAATGAGTGGATTCAGGTATGATGATTCTAACTGAAATAAGTCACACAGAAAAAGAAACATCATAAGATATCAGTAATACACGGAATGTAAACTTGGCTACACAGGAACTGAATTACAGAACAGAACAGGGTCTCAAATTTAGAAAACCAACTTATGCTTGCTTAAGGGGAAAGGTGAGTTGGGGTGCTGCATAAAACCAGAGATTGAAATGAGCACAGATAAAGTTCCTTAAGCCAAATATGGAATAGACAAGAGCTACTCCTTGCTCAACGAAATGGACTCAACACCGCATATTAAACGCCTAAGAATGTACCTGACTAGTAAGTATCTTAAAACCTATGGATTGCTATGTCTCCGAAAGAGAATCAAGCATGTGTACAGGGGCATAAACGCAGCAGTGATAGGATTGGAGAGGTTCGGTGAGCAAATGAAGACCCTTTGAAGTCATATTGCATGGTACCCATTCCACGGGTTTCAACTACCAGGTTTAAGGTATTCTTCCTTCAGCTAAAACATGCATGTGGAACCTAGAGTATGATCAACCATGTGATCGGGAGACGTGTTCAAATATGTCTCAGTTTTCCTCCCCTGGTACTCGGGTGCAACATTCCAGACGCTTTACTAACACTCTCCCCACTTGGAGAGTCAGCCCTTTAACCTCCTGTTTGGCCCAGTTTGCAATTTCTGCGGAAGATGAACAGGAATAGCGAGAACCAATGAGAGACTAGCTGGAGGTGTCTGGACGGGCAAATTTAACTCTCATTTCCCACCAGGAAGAGGAATTAACCAAAGGCTCAGCGTGCCGTGCCGGAACCAGATTAGGGCCTGAAGCCATCCTGCGGTGTTGCGGCCAGCTCAAAAGAAAGCGAGTTGAAGAAAGGAGCTCAGGGGCACTGTAATTCACAAACCTGCAGAGTTATAAATGACAGCTATCGTCCAAAAATAGACTGAAGTAAGGCTGCCAAGAGGACTTGAAAGCGGGGCAGAATTGCAGGAAACCGATTTCAGGAGGTAGACTGGAAGTGCATTGAAAGCATAGGACAAGAGGCAGAACGTCCACAATGATGCACTTGGCCAAAAAGGGCGTATGCGTTTTTTCCTGAATATATTCAGGAAAAAACGCATACGCCCTTTTTGGCCAACCAAGCAAGCTTGCAAAGGAAATCTGCACTACAATGAAGTCTCACTTCCCCCCGGTCAAAAGGGCCATCTGAAAAAAGTGTAAAATCCAGAAAGGCAGGACAGGCCATGGAGAACTGGGAGCCTTGTTATGCTGATGGGCGGGATGTAAATTGCCAACAGACACTCGGGAGAAGTGTATGGTGTTTCCTGAAACATCTAAAAAACAAAGCAACAGAGCCTAGGGCACTTCCACTTATGGTCCTATAGCTTAGGGAAATTAAAATCAAAAAGACACAGCCACCCCAAAGTTTGGAACGGCTCTGTTTACAAGAACCTCGTTTACAGTACAAGTTCAACATCGCAGAAAGTGAAAAATGGATAAAGAAGTTGTGGTATTTACTTACAAAGCAATATCACTCAGCAATGAAATCTATGTCATCAGGCCCTTAGCAGCACAATGAGTGGATTCAGGTATGATGATTCTAACTGAAATAAGTCACACAGAAAAAGAAACATCATAAGATATCAGTAATACACGGAATGTAAACTTGGCTACACAGGAACTGAATTACAGAACAGAACAGGGTCTCAAATTTAGAAAACCAACTTATGCTTGCTTAAGGGGAAAGGTGAGTTGGGGTGCTGCATAAAACCAGAGATTGAAATGAGCACAGATAAAGTTCCTTAAGCCAAATATGGAATAGACAAGAGCTACTCCTTGCTCAACGAAATGGACTCAACACCGCATATTAAACGCCTAAGAATGTACCTGACTAGTAAGTATCTTAAAACCTATGGATTGCTATGTCTCCGAAAGAGAATCAAGCATGTGTACAGGGGCATAAACGCAGCAGTGATAGGATTGGAGAGGTTCGGTGAGCAAATGAAGACCCTTTGAAGTCATATTGCATGGTACCCATTCCACGGGTTTCAACTCCCAGGTTTAAGGTATTCTTCCTTCAGCTAAAACATGCATGTGGAACCCAGAGTATGATCAACCATGTGATCGGGAGACGTGTTCAAATATGTCTCAGTTTTCCTCCCCTGGTACTCGGGTGCAACATTCCAGACGCTTTACTAACACTCTCCCCACTTGGAGAGTCAGCCCTTTAACCTCCTGTTTGGCCCAGTTTGCAATTTCTGCGGAAGATGAACAGGAATAGCGAGAACCAATGAGAGACTAGCTGGAGGTGTCTGGACGGGCAAATTTAACTCTCATTTCCCACCAGGAAGAGGAATAACCAAAGGCTCAGCGTGCCGTGCCGGAACCAGATTAGGGCCTGAAGCCATCCTGCGGTGTTGCGGCCAGCTCACAAGAAAGCGAGTTGAAGAAAGGAGCTCAGGGGCACTGTAATTCACAAACCTGCAGAGTTATAAATGACAGCTATCGTCCAAAAATAGACTGAAGTAAGGCTGCCAAGAGGACTTGAAAGCGGGGCAGAATTGCAGGAAACCGATTTCAGGAGGTAGACTGGAATTGCATTGAAAGCATAGGAAAAGAGGCAGAACGTCCACAATGATGCACTTGGCCAAAAAGGGCGTATGCGTTTTTTCCTGAATATATTCAGGAAAAAACGCATACGCCCTTTTTGGCCAACCAAGCAAGCTTGCAAAGGAAATCTGCACTACAATGAAGTCTCACTTCCCCCGGTCAAAAGGGCCATCTGAAAAAAGTGTAAAATCCAGAAAGGCAGGACAGGCCATGGAGAACTGGGAGCCTTGTTATGCTGATGGGCGGGATGTAAATTGCCAACAGACACTCGGGAGAAGTGTATGGTGTTTCCTGAAACATCTAAAAAACAAAGCAACAGAGCCTAGGGCACTTCCACTTATGGTCCTATAGCTTAGGGAAATTAAAATCAAAAAGACACAGCCACCCCAAAGTTTGGAACGGCTCTGTTTACAAGAACCTCGTTTACAGTACAAGTTCAACATCGCAGAAAGTGAAAAATGGATAAAGAAGTTGTGGTATTTACTTACAAAGCAATATCACTCAGCAATGAAATCTGTGTCATCAGGCCCTTAGCAGCACAATGAGTGGATTCAGGTATGATGATTCTAACTGAAATAAGTCACACAGAAAAAGAAACATCATAAGATATCAGTAATACACGGAATGTAAACTTGGCTACACAGGAACTGAATTACAGAACAGAACAGGGTCTCAAATTTAGAAAACCAACTTATGCTTGCTTAAGGGGAAAGGTGAGTTGGGGTGCTGCATAAAACCAGAGATTGAAATGAGCACAGATAAAGTTCCTTAAGCCAAATATGGAATAGACAAGAGCTACTCCTTGCTCAACGAAATGGACTCAACACCGCATATTAAACGCCTAAGAATGTACCTGACTAGTAAGTATCTTAAAACCTATGGATTGCTATGTCTCCGAAAGAGAATCAAGCATGTGTACAGGGGCATAAACGCAGCAGTGATAGGATTGGAGAGGTTCGGTGAGCAAATGAAGACCCTTTGAAGTCATATTGCATGGTACCCATTCCACGGGTTTCAACTCCCAGGTTTAAGGTATTCTTCCTTCAGCTAAAACATGCATGTGGAACCCAGAGTATGATCAACCATGTGATCGGGAGACGTGTTCAAATATGTCTCAGTTTTCCTCCCCTGGTACTCGGGTGCAACATTCCAGACGCTTTACTAACACTCTCCCCACTTGGAGAGTCAGTCCTTTAACCTCCTGTTTGGCCCAGTTTGCAATTTCTGCGGAAGATGAACAGGAATAGCGAGAACCAATGAGAGACTAGCTGGAGGTGTCTGGACGGGCAAATTTAACTCTCATTTCCCACCAGGAAGAGGAATTAACCAAAGGCTCAGCGTGCCGTGCCGGAACCAGATTAGGGCCTGAAGCCATCCTGCGGTGTTGCGGCCAGCTCACAAGAAAGCGAGTTGAAGAAAGGAGCTCAGGGGCACTGTAATTCACAAACCTGCAGAGTTATAAATGACAGCTATCGTCCAAAAATATACTGAAGTAAGGCTGCCAAGAGGACTTGAAAGCGGGGCAGAATTGCAGGAAACCGATTTCAGGAGGTAGACTGGAATTGCATTGAAAGCATAGGAAAAGAGGCAGAACGTCCACAATGATGCACTTGGCCAAAAAGGGCGTATGCGTTTTTTCCTGAATATATTCAGGAAAAAACGCATACGCCCTTTTTGGCCAACCAAGCAAGCTTGCAAAGGAAATCTGCACTACAATGAAGTCTCACTTCCCCCGGTCAAAAGGGCCATCTGAAAAAAGTGTAAAATCCAGAAAGGCAGGACAGGCCATGGAGAACTGGGAGCCTTGTTATGCTGATGGGCGGGATGTAAATTGCCAACAGACACTCGGGAGAAGTGTATGGTGTTTCCTGAAACATCTAAAAAACAAAGCAACAGAGCCTAGGGCACTTCCACTTATGGTCCTATAGCTTAGGGAAATTAAAATCAAAAAGACACAGCCACCCCAAAGTTTGGACGGCTCTGTTTACAAGAACCTCGTTTACAGTACAAGTTCAACATCGCAGAAAGTGAAAAATGGATAAAGAAGTTGTGGTATTTACTTACAAAGCAATATCACTCAGCAATGAAATCTATGTCATCAGGCCCTTAGCAGCACAATGAGTGGATTCAGGTATGATGATTCTAACTGAAATAAGTCACACAGAAAAAGAAACATCATAAGATATCAGTAATACACGGAATGTAAACTTGGCTACACAGGAACTGAATTCCAAAACAGAACAGGGTCTCAAATTTAGAAAACCAACTTATGCTTGCTTAAGGGGAAAGGTGAGTTGGGGTGCTGCATAAAACCAGAGATTGAAATGAGCACAGATAAAGGTCCTTAAGCCAAATACGGAATAGACAAGAGCTACTCCTTGCTCAACGAAATGGACTCAACACCGCATATTAAACGCCTAAGAATGTACCTGACTAGTAAGTATCTTAAAACCTATGGATTGCTATGTCTCCGAAAGAGAATCAAGCATGTGTACAGGGGCATAAACGCAGCAGTGATAGGATTGGAGAGGTTCGGTGAGCAAATGAAGACCCTTTGAAGTCATATTGCATGGTACCCATTCCACGGGTTTCAACTACCCAGGTTTAAGGTATTCTTCCTTCAGCTAAAACATGCATGTGGAACCCAGAGTATGATCAACCATGTGATCGGGAGACGTGTTCAAATATGTCTCAGTTTTCCTCCCCTGGTACTCGGGTGCAACATTCCAGACGCTTTACTAACACTCTCCCCACTTGGAGAGTCAGCGCCTTTAACCTCCTGTTTGGCCCAGTTTGCAATTTCTGCGGAAGATGAACAGGAATAGCGAGAACCAATGAGAGACTAGCTGGAGGTGTCTGGACGGGCAAATTTAACTCTCATTTCCCACCAGGAAGAGGAAATAACCAAAGGCTCAGCGTGCCGTGCCGGAACCAGATTAGGGCCTGAAGCCATCCTGCGGTGTTGCGGCCAGCTCACAAGAAAGCGAGTTGAAGAAAGGAGCTCAGGGGCACTGTAATTCACAAACCTGCAGAGTTATAAATGACAGCTATCGTCCAAAAATATACTGAAGTAAGGCTGCCAAGAGGACTTGAAAGCGGGGCAGAATTGCAGGAAACCGATTTCAGGAGGTAGACTGGAATTGCATTGAAAGCATAGGAAAAGAGGCAGAACGTCCACAATGATGCACTTGGCCAAAAAGGGCGTATGCGTTTTTTCCTGAATATATTCAGGAAAAAACGCATACGCCCTTTTTGGCCAACCAAGCAAGCTTGCAAAGGAAATCTGCACTACAATGAAGTCTCACTTCCCCCCGGTCAAAAGGGCCATCTGAAAAAAGTGTAAAATCCAGAAAGGCAGGACAGGCCATGGAGAACTGGGAGCCTTGTTATGCTGATGGGCGGGATGTAAATTGCCAACAGACACTCGGGAGAAGTGTATGGTGTTTCCTGAAACATCTAAAAAACAAAGCAACAGAGCCTAGGGCACTTCCACTTATGGTCCTATAGCTTAGGGAAATTAAAATCAAAAAGACACAGCCACCCCAAAGTTTGGAACGCCTCTGTTTACAAGAACCTCGTTTACAGTACAAGTTCAACATCGCAGAAAGTGAAAAATGGATAAAGAAGTTGTGGTATTTACTTACAAAGCAATATCACTCAGCAATGAAATCTATGTCATCAGGCCCTTAGCAGCACAATGAGTGGATTCAGGTATGATGATTCTAACTGAAATAAGTCACACAGAAAAAGAAACATCATAAGATATCAGTAATACACGGAATGTAAACTTGGCTACACAGGAACTGAATTACAGAACAGAACAGGGTCTCAAATTTAGAAAACCAACTTATGCTTGCTTAAGGGGAAAGGTGAGTTGGGGTGCTGCATAAAACCAGAGATTGAAATGAGCACAGATAAAGTTCCTTAAGCCAAATATGGAATAGACAAGAGCTACTCCTTGCTCAACGAAATGGACTCAACACCGCATATTAAACGCCTAAGAATGTACCTGACTAGTAAGTATCTTAAAACCTATGGATTGCTATGTCTCCGAAAGAGAATCAAGCATGTGTACAGGGGCATAAACGCAGCAGTGATAGGATTGGAGAGGTTCGGTGAGCAAATGAAGACCCTTTGAAGTCATATTGCATGGTACCCATTCCACGGGTTTCAACTCCCAGGTTTAAGGTATTCTTCCTTCAGCTAAAACATGCATGTGGAACCCAGAGTATGATCAACCATGTGATCGGGAGACGTGTTCAAATATGTCTCAGTTTTCCTCCCCTGGTACTCGGGTGCAACATTCCAGACGCTTTACTAACACTCTCCCCACTTGGAGAGTCAGCCCTTTAACCTCCTGTTTGGCCCAGTTTGCAATTTCTGCGGAAGATGAACAGGAATAGCGAGAACCAATGAGAGACTAGCTGGAGGTGTCTGGACGGGCAAATTTAACTCTCATTTCCCACCAGGAAGAGGAAATAACCAAAGGCTCAGCGTGCCGTGCCGGAACCAGATTAGGGCCTGAAGCCATCCTGCGGTGTTGCGGCCAGCTCACAAGAAAGCGAGTTGAAGAAAGGAGCTCAGGGGCACTGTAATTCACAAACCTGCAGAGTTATAAATGACAGCTATCGTCCAAAAATAGACTGAAGTAAGGCTGCCAAG
This sequence comes from Tursiops truncatus, assembly GCF_011762595.2. NCBI lineage: Eukaryota > Metazoa > Chordata > Mammalia > Artiodactyla > Delphinidae > Tursiops > Tursiops truncatus. Next base: position 347,886 of record NW_022983326.1, read on the forward strand.
AGGACTTGAAAGCGGGGCAGAATTGCAGGAAACCGATTTCAGGAGGTAGACTGGAATTGCATTGAAAGCATAGGAAAAGAGGCAGAACGTCCACAATGATGCACTTGGCCAAAAAGGGCGTATGCGTTTTTTCCTGAATATATTCAGGAAAAAACGCATACGCCCGTTTTGGCCAACCAAGCAAGCTTGCAAAGGAAATCTGCACTACAATGAAGTCTCACTTCCCCCAGTCAAAAGGGCAATCGGAAAAAAGTGTAAAATCCAGAAAGGCAGGACAGGCCATGGAGAACTGGGAGCCTTGTTATGCTGATGGGCGGGATGTAAATTGCCAACAGACACTCGGGAGAAGTGTATGGTGTTTCCTGAAACATCTAAAAAACAAAGCAACAGAGCCTAGGGCACTTCCACTTATGGTCCTATAGCTTAGGGAAATTAAAATCAAAAAGACACAGCCACCCCAAAGTTTGGAACGGCTCTGTTTACAAGAACCTCGTTTACAGTACAAGTTCAACATCGCAGAAAGTGAAAAATGGATAAAGAAGTTGTGGTATTTACTTACAAAGCAATATCACTCAGCAATGAAATCTATGTCATCAGGCCCTTAGCAGCACAATGAGTGGATTCAGGTATGATGATTCTAACTGAAATAAGTCACACAGAAAAAGAAACATCATAAGATATCAGTAATACACGGAATGTAAACTTGGCTACACAGGAACTGAATTACAGAACAGAACAGGGTCTCAAATTTAGAAAACCAACTTATGCTTGCTTAAGGGGAAAGGTGAGTTGGGGTGCTGCATAAAACCAGAGATTGAAATGAGCACAGATAAAGTTCCTTAAGCCAAATATGGAATAGACAAGAGCTACTCCTTGCTCAACGAAATGGACTCAACACCGCATATTAAACGCCTAAGAATGTACCTGACTAGTAAGTATCTTAAAACCTATGGATTGCTATGTCTCCGAAAGAGAATCAAGCATGTGTACAGGGGCATAAACGCAGCAGTGATAGGATTGGAGAGGTTCGGTGAGCAAATGAAGACCCTTTGAAGTCATATTGCATGGTACCCATTCCACGGGTTTCAACTCCCAGGTTTAAGGTATTCTTCCTTCAGCTAAAACATGCATGTGGAACCCAGAGTATGATCAACCATGTGATCGGGAGACGTGTTCAAATATGTCTCAGTTTTCCTCCCCTGGTACTCGGGTGCAACATTCCAGACGCTTTACTAACACTCTCCCCACTTGGAGAGTCAGCCCTTTAACCTCCTGTTTGGCCCAGTTTGCAATTTCTGCGGAAGATGAACAGGAATAGCGAGAACCAATGAGAGACTAGCTGGAGGTGTCTGGACGGGCAAATTTAACTCTCATTTCCCACCAGGAAGAGGAATTAACCAAAGGCTCAGCGTGCCGTGCCGGAACCAGATTAGGGCCTGAAGCCATCCTGCGGTGTTGCGGCCAGCTCACAAGAAAGCGAGTTGAAGAAAGGAGCTCAGGGGCACTGTAATTCACAAACCTGCAGAGTTATAAATGACAGCTATCGTCCAAAAATAGACTGAAGTAAGGCTGCCAAGAGGACTTGAAAGCGGGGCAGAATTGCAGGAAACCGATTTCAGGAGGTAGACTGGAATTGCATTGAAAGCATAGGAAAAGAGGCAGAACGTCCACAATGATGCACTTGGCCAAAAAGGGCGTATGCGTTTTTTCCTGAATATATTCAGGAAAAAACGCATACGCCCTTTTTGGCCAACCAAGCAAGCTTGCAAAGGAAATCTGCACTACAATGAAGTCTCACTTCCCCCCGGTCAAAAGGGCCATCTGAAAAAAGTGTAAAATCCAGAAAGGCAGGACAGGCCATGGAGAACTGGGAGCCTTGTTATGCTGATGGGCGGGATGTAAATTGCCAACAGACACTCGGGAGAAGTGTATGGTGTTTCCTGAAACATCTAAAAAACAAAGCAACAGAGCCTAGGGCACTGCCACTTATGGTCCTATAGCTTAGGGAAATTAAAATCAAAAAGACACAGCCACCCCAAAGTTTGGACGGCTCTGTTTACAAGAACCTCGTTTACAGTACAAGTTCAACATCGCAGAAAGTGAAAAATGGATAAAGAAGTTGTGGTATTTACTTACAAAGCAATATCACTCAGCAATGAAATCTATGTCATCAGGCCCTTAGCAGCACAATGAGTGGATTCAGGTATGATGATTCTAACTGAAATAAGTCACACAGAAAAAGAAACATCATAAGATATCAGTAATACACGGAATGTAAACTTGGCTACACAGGAACTGAATTACAGAACAGAACAGGGTCTCAAATTTAGAAAACCAACTTATGCTTGCTTAAGGGGAAAGGTGAGTTGGGGTGCTGCATAAAACCAGAGATTGAAATGAGCACAGATAAAGTTCCTTAAGCCAAATATGGAATAGACAAGAGCTACTCCTTGCTCAACGAAATGGACTCAACACCGCATATTAAACGCCTAAGAATGTACCTGACTAGTAAGTATCTTAAAACCTATGGATTGCTATGTCTCCGAAAGAGAATCAAGCATGTGTACAGGGGCATAAACGCAGCAGTGATAGGATTGGAGAGGTTCGGTGAGCAAATGAAGACCCTTTGAAGTCATATTGCATGGTACCCATTCCACGGGTTTCAACTCCCAGGTTTAAGGTATTCTTCCTTCAGCTAAAACATGCATGTGGAACCCAGAGTATGATCAACCATGTGAACGGGAGACGTGTTTAAATATGTCTCAGTTTTCCTCCCCTGGTACTCGGGTGCAACATTCCAGACGCTTTACTAACACTCTCCCCACTTGGAGAGTCAGCCCTTTAACCTCCTGTTTGGCCCAGTTTGCAATTTCTGCGGAAGATGAACAGGAATAGGGAGAACCAATGAGAGACTAGCTGGAGGTGTCTGGACGGGCAAATTTAACTCTCATTTCCCACCAGGAAGAGGAATTAACCAAAGGCTCAGCGTGCCGTGCCGGAACCAGATTAGGGCCTGAAGCCATCCTGCGGTGTTGCGGCCAGCTCACAAGAAAGCGAGTTGAAGAAAGGAGCTCAGGGGCACTGTAATTCACAAACCTGCAGAGTTATAAATGACAGCTATCGTCCAAAAATAGACTGAAGTAAGGCTGCCAAGAGGACTTGAAAGCGGGGCAGAATTGCAGGAAACCGATTTCAGGAGGTAGACTGGAATTGCATTGAAAGCATAGGAAAAGAGGCAGAACGTCCACAATGATGCACTTGGCCAAAAAGGGCGTATGCGTTTTTTCCTGAATATATTCAGGAAAAAACGCATACGCCCTTTTTGGCCAACCAAGCAAGCTTGCAAAGGAAATCTGCACTACAATGAAGTCTCACTTCCCCCCGGTCAAAAGGGCCATCTGAAAAAAGTGTAAAATCCAGAAAGGCAGGACAGGCCATGGAGAACTGGGAGCCTTGTTATGCTGATGGGCGGGATGTAAATTGCCAACAGACACTCGGGAGAAGTGTATGGTGTTTCCTGAAACATCTAAAAAACAAAGCAACAGAGCCTAGGGCACTTCCACTTATGGTCCTATAGCTTAGGGAAATTAAAATCAAAAAGACACAGCCACCCCAAAGTTTGGAACGGCTCTGTTTACAAGAACCTCGTTTACAGTACAAGTTCAACATCGCAGAAAGTGAAAAATGGATAAAGAAGTTGTGGTATTTACTTACAAAGCAATATCACTCAGCAATGAAATCTATGTCATCAGGCCCTTAGCAGCACAATGAGTGGATTCAGGTATGATGATTCTAACTGAAATAAGTCACACAGAAAAAGAAACATCATAAGATATCATTAATACACGGAATGTAAACTTGGCTACACAGGAACTGAATTACAGAACAGAACAGGGTCTCAAATTTAGAAAACCAACTTATGCTTGCTTAAGGGGAAAGGTGAGTTGGGGTGCTGCATAAAACCAGAGATTGAAATGAGCACAGATAAAGTTCCTTAAGCCAAATATGGAATAGACAAGAGCTACTCCTTGCTCAACGAAATGGACTCAACACCGCATATTAAACGCCTAAGAATGTACCTGACTAGTAAGTATCTTAAAACCTATGGATTGCTATGTCTCCGAAAGAGAATCAAGCATGTGTACAGGGGCATAAACGCAGCAGTGATAGGATTGGAGAGGTTCGGTGAGCAAATGAAGACCCTTTGAAGTCATATTGCATGGTACCCATTCCACGGGTTTCAACTCCCAGGTTTAAGGTATTCTTCCTTCAGCTAAAACATGCATGTGGAACCCAGAGTATGATCAACCATGTGATCGGGAGACGTGTTCAAATATGTCTCAGTTTTCCTCCCCTGGTACTCGGGTGCAACATTCCAGACGCTTTACTAACACTCTCCCCACTTGGAGAGTCAGCCCTTTAACCTCCTGTTTGGCCCAGTTTGCAATTTCTGCGGAAGATGAACAGGAATAGCGAGAACCAATGAGAGACTAGCTGGAGGTGTCTGGACGGGCAAATTTAACTCTCATTTCCCACCAGGAAGAGGAATTAACCAAAGGCTCAGCGTGCCGTGCCGGAACCAGATTAGGGCCTGAAGCCATCCTGCGGTGTTGCGGCCAGGTCACAAGAAAGCGAGTTGAAGAAAGGAGCTCAGGGGCACTGTAATTCACAAACCTGCAGAGTTATAAATGACAGCTATCGTCCAAAAATAGACTGAAGTAAGGCTGCCAAGAGGACTTGAAAGCGGGGCAGAATTGCAGGAAACCGATTTCAGGAGGTAGACTGGAATTGCATTGAAAGCATAGGAAAAGAGGCAGAACGTCCACAATGATGCACTTGGCCAAAAAGGGCGTATGCGTTTTTTCCTGAATATATTCAGGAAAAAACGCATACGCCCTTTTTGGCCAACCAAGCAAGCTTGCAAAGGAAATCTGCACTACAATGAAGTCTCACTTCCCCCCGGTCAAAAGGGCCATCTGAAAAAAGTGTAAAATCCAGAAAGGCAGGACAGGCCATGGAGAACTGGGAGCCTTGTTATGCTGATGGGCGGGATGTAAATTGCCAACAGACACTCGGGAGAAGTGTATGGTGTTTCCTGAAACATCTAAAAAACAAAGCAACAGAGCCTAGGGCACTTCCACTTATGGTCCTATAGCTTAGGGAAATTAAAATCAAAAAGACACAGCCACCCCAAAGTTTGGAACGGCTCTGTTTACAAGAACCTCGTTTACAGTACAAGTTCAACATCGCAGAAAGTGAAAAATGGATAAAGAAGTTGTGGTATTTACTTACAAAGCAATATCACTCAGCAATGAAATCTATGTCATCAGGCCCTTAGCAGCACAATGAGTGGATTCAGGTATGATGATTCTAACTGAAATAAGTCACACAGAAAAAGAAACATCATAAGATATCAGTAATACACGGAATGTAAACTTGGCTACACAGGAACTGAATTACAGAACAGAACAGGGTCTCAAATTTAGAAAACCAACTTATGCTTGCTTAAGGGGAAAGGTGAGTTGGGGTGCTGCATAAAACCAGAGATTGAAATGAGCACAGATAAAGTTCCTTAAGCCAAATATGGAATAGACAAGAGCTACTCCTTGCTCAACGAAATGGACTCAACACCGCATATTAAACGCCTAAGAATGTACCTGACTAGTAAGTATCTTAAAACCTATGGATTGCTATGTCTCCGAAAGAGAATCAAGCATGTGTACAGGGGCATAAACGCAGCAGTGATAGGATTGGAGAGGTTCGGTGAGCAAATGAAGACCCTTTGAAGTCATATTGCATGGTACCCATTCCACGGGTTTCAACTACCAGGTTTAAGGTATTCTTCCTTCAGCTAAAACATGCATGTGGAACCCAGAGTATGATCAACCATGTGATCGGGAGACGTGTTCAAATATGTCTCAGTTTTCCTCCCCTGGTACTCGGGTGCAACATTCCAGACGCTTTACTAACACTCTCCCCACTTGGAGAGTCAGCCCTTTAACCTCCTGTTTGGCCCAGTTTGCAATTTCTGCAGAAGATGAACAGGAATAGCGAGAACCAATGAGAGACTAGCTGGAGGTGTCTGGACGGGCAAATTTAACTCTCATTTCCCACCAGGAAGAGGAATTAACCAAAGGCTCAGCGTGCCGTGCCGGAACCAGATTAGGGCCTGAAGCCATCCTGCGGTGTTGCGGCCAGCTCACAAGAAAGCGAGTTGAAGAAAGGAGCTCAGGGGCACTGTAATTCACAAACCTGCAGAGTTATAAATGACAGCTATCGTCCAAAAATAGACTGAAGTAAGGCTGCCAAGAGGACTTGAAAGCGGGGCAGAATTGCAGGAAACCGATTTCAGGAGGTAGACTGGAATTGCATTGAAAGCATAGGAAAAGAGGCAGAACGTCCACAATGATGCACTTGGCCAAAAAGGGCGTATGCGTTTTTTCCTGAATATATTCAGGAAAAAACGCATACGCCCTTTTTGGCCAACCAAGCAAGCTTGCAAAGGAAATCTGCACTACAATGAAGTCTCACTTCCCCCGGTCAAAAGGGCCATCTGAAAAAAGTGTAAAATCCAGAAAGGCAGGACAGGCCATGGAGAACTGGGAGCCTTGTTATGCTGATGGGCGGGATGTAAATTGCCAACAGACACTCGGGAGAAGTGTATGGTGTTTCCTGAAACATCTAAAAAACAAAGCAACAGAGCCTAGGGCACTTCCACTTATGGTCCTATAGCTTAGGGAAATTAAAATCAAAAAGACACAGCCACCCCAAAGTTTGGAACGGCTCTGTTTACAAGAACCTCGTTTACAGTACAAGTTCAACATCGCAGAAAGTGAAAAATGGATAAAGAAGTTGTGGTATTTACTTACAAAGCAATATCACTCAGCAATGAAATCTATGTCATCAGGCCCTTAGCAGCACAATGAGTGGATTCAGGTATGATGATTCTAACTGAAATAAGTCACACAGAAAAAGAAACATCATAAGATATCAGTAATACACGGAATGTAAACTTGGCTACACAGGAACTGAATTACAGAACAGAACAGGGTCTCAAATTTAGAAAACCAACTTATGCTTGCTTAAGGGGAAAGGTGAGTTGGGGTGCTGCATAAAACCAGAGATTGAAATGAGCACAGATAAAGTTCCTTAAGCCAAATATGGAATAGACAAGAGCTACTCCTTGCTCAACGAAATGGACTCAACACCGCATATTAAACGCCTAAGAATGTACCTGACTAGTAAGTATCTTAAAACCTATGGATTGCTATGTCTCCGAAAGAGAATCAAGCATGTGTACAGGGACATAAACGCAGCAGTGACAGGATTGGAGAGGTTCGGTGAGCAAATGAAGACCCTTTGAAGTCATATTGCATGGTACCCATTCCACGGGTTTCAACTCTCCAGGTTTAAGGTATTCTTCCTTCAGCTAAAACATGCATGTGGAACCCAGAGTATGATCAACCATGTGATCGGGAGACGTGTTCAAATATGTCTCAGTTTTCCTCCCCTGGTACTCGGGTGCAACATTCCAGACGCTTTACTAACACTCTCCCCACTTGGAGAGTCAGCCCTTTAACCTCCTGTTTGGCCCAGTTTGCAATTTCTGCGGAAGATGAACAGGAATAGCGAGAACCAATGAGAGACTAGCTGGAGGTGTCTGGACGGGCAAATTTAACTCTCATTTCCCACCAGGAAGAGGAATTAACCAAAGGCTCAGCGTGCCGTGCCGGAACCAGATTAGGGCCTGAAGCCATCCTGCGGTGTTGCGGCCAGGTCACAAGAAAGCGAGTTGAAGAAAGGAGCTCAGGGGCACTGTAATTCACAAACCTGCAGAGTTATAAATGACAGCTATCGTCCAAAAATAGACTGAAGTAAGGCTGCCAAGAGGACTTGAAAGCGGGGCAGAATTGCAGGAAACCGATTTCAGGAGGTAGACTGGAATTGCATTGAAAGCATAGGAAAAGAGGCAGAACGTCCACAATGATGCACTTGGCCAAAAAGGGCGTATGCGTTTTTTCCTGAATATATTCAGGAAAAAACGCATACGCCCTTTTTGGCCAACCAAGCAAGCTTGCAAAGGAAATCTGCACTACAATGAAGTCTCACTTCCCCCGGTCAAAAGGGCCATCTGAAAAAAGTGTAAAATCCAGAAAGGCAGGACAGGCCATGGAGAACTGGGAGCCTTGTTATGCTGATGGGCGGGATGTAAATTGCCAACAGACACTCGGGAGAAGTGTATGGTGTTTCCTGAAACATCTAAAAAACAAAGCAACAGAGCCTAGGGCACTTCCACTTATGGTCCTATAGCTTAGGGAAATTAAAATCAAAAAGACACAGCCACCCCAAAGTTTGGAACGGCTCTGTTTACAAGAACCTCGTTTACAGTACAAGTTCAACATCGCAGAAAGTGAAAAATGGATAAAGAAGTTGTGGTATTTACTTACAAAGCAATATCACTCAGCAATGAAATCTATGTCATCAGGCCCTTAGCAGCACAATGAGTGGATTCAGGTATGATGATTCTAACTGAAATAAGTCACACAGAAAAAGAAACATCATAAGATATCAGTAATACACGGAATGTAAACTTGGCTACACAGGAACTGAATTACAGAACAGAACAGGGTCTCAAATTTAGAAAACCAACTTATGCTTGCTTAAGGGGAAAGGTGAGTTGGGGTGCTGCATAAAACCAGAGATTGAAATGAGCACAGATAAAGTTCCTTAAGCCAAATATGGAATAGACAAGAGCTACTCCTTGCTCAACGAAATGGACTCAACACTGCATATTAAACGCCTAAGAATGTACCTGACTAGTAAGTATCTTAAAACCTATGGATTGCTATGTCTCCGAAAGAGAATCAAGCATGTGTACAGGGGCATAAACGCAGCAGTGATAGGATTGGAGAGGTTCGGTGAGCAAATGAAGACCCTTTGAAGTCATATTGCATGGTACCCATTCCACGGGTTTCAACTCCCAGGTTTAAGGTATTCTTCCTTCAGCTAAAACATGCATGTGGAACCCAGAGTATGATCAACCATGTGATCGGGAGACGTGTTCAAATATGTCTCAGTTTTCCTCCCCTGGTACTCGGGTGCAACATTCCAGACGCTTTACTAACACTCTCCCCACTTGGAGAGTCAGCCCTTTAACCTCCTGTTTGGCCCAGTTTGCAATTTCTGCGGAAGATGAACAGGAATAGCGAGAACCAATGAGAGACTAGCTGGAGGTGTCTGGACGGGCAAATTTAACTCTCATTTCCCACCAGGAAGAGGAATTAACCAAAGGCTCAGCGTGCCGTGCCGGAACCAGATTAGGGCCTGAAGCCATCCTGCGGTGTTGCGGCCAGGTCACAAGAAAGCGAGTTGAAGAAAGGAGCTCAGGGGCACTGTAATTCACAAACCTGCAGAGTTATAAATGACAGCTATCGTCCAAAAATATACTGAAGTAAGGCTGCCAAGAGGACTTGAAAGCGGGGCAGAATTGCAGGAAACCGATTTCAGGAGGTAGACTGGAATTGCATTGAAAGCATAGGAAAAGAGGCAGAACGTCCACAATGATGCACTTGGCCAAAAAGGGCGTATGCGTTTTTTCCTGAATATATTCAGGAAAAAACGCATACGCCCTTTTTGGCCAACCAAGCAAGCTTGCAAAGGAAATCTGCACTACAATGAAGTCTCACTACCCCCCGTCAAAAGGGCCATCTGAAAAAAGTGTAAAATCCAGAAAGGCAGGACAGGCCATGGAGAACTGGGAGCCTTGTTATGCTGATGGGCGGGATGTAAATTGCCAACAGACACTCGGGAGAAGTGTATGGTGTTTCCTGAAACATCTAAAAAACAAAGCAACAGAGCCTAGGGCACTTCCACTTATGGTCCTATAGCTTAGGGAAATTAAAATCAAAAAGACACAGCCACCCCAAAGTTTGGAACGGCTCTGTTTACAAGAACCTCGTTTACAGTACAAGTTCAACATCGCAGAAAGTGAAAAATGGATAAAGAAGTTGTGGTATTTACTTACAAAGCAATATCACTCAGCAATGAAATCTATGTCATCAGGCCCTTAGCAGCACAATGAGTGGATTCAGGTATGATGATTCTAACTGAAATAAGTCACACAGAAAAAGAAACATCATAAGATATCAGTAATACACGGAATGTAAACTTGGCTACACAGGAACTGAATTACAGAACAGAACAGGGTCTCAAATTTAGAAAACCAACTTATGCTTGCTTAAGGGGAAAGGTGAGTTGGGGTGCTGCATAAAACCAGAGATTGAAATGAGCACAGATAAAGTTCCTTAAGCCAAATATGGAATAGACAAGAGCTACTCCTTGCTCAACGAAATGGACTCAACACCGCATATTAAACGCCTAAGAATGTACCTGACTAGTAAGTATCTTAAAACCTATGGATTGCTATGTCTCCGAAAGAGAATCAAGCATGTGTACAGGGGCATAAACGCAGCAGTGATAGGATTGGAGAGGTTCGGTGAGCAAATGAAGACCCTTTGAAGTCATATTGCATGGTACCCATTCCACGGGTTTCAACTCCCAGGTTTAAGGTATTCTTCCTTCAGCTAAAACATGCATGTGGAACCCAGAGTATGATCAACCATGTGATCGGGAGACGTGTTCAAATATGTCTCAGTTTTCCTCCCCTGGTACTCGGGTGCAACATTCCAGACGCTTTACTAACACTCTCCCCACTTGGAGAGTCAGCCCTTTAACCTCCTGTTTGGCCCAGTTTGCAATTTCTGCGGAAGATGAACAGGAATAGCGAGAACCAATGAGAGACTAGCTGGAGGTGTCTGGACGGGCAAATTTAACTCTCATTTCCCACCAGGAAGAGGAAATAACCAAAGGCTCAGCGTGCCGTGCCGGAACCAGATTAGGGCCTGAAGCCATCCTGCGGTGTTGCGGCCAGGTCACAAGAAAGCGAGTTGAAGAAAGGAGCTCAGGGGCACTGTAATTCACAAACCTGCAGAGTTATAAATGACAGCTATCGTCCAAAAATAGACTGAAGTAAGGCTGCCAAGAGGACTTGAAAGCGGGGCAGAATTGCAGGAAACCGATTTCAGGAGGTAGACTGGAATTGCATTGAAAGCATAGGAAAAGAGGCAGAACGTCCACAATGATGCACTTGGCCAAAAAGGGCGTATGCGTTTTTTCCTGAATATATTCAGGAAAAAACGCATACGCCCTTTTTGGCCAACCAAGCAAACTTGCAAAGGAAATCTGCACTACAATGAAGTCTCACTTCCCCCGGTCAAAAGGGCCATCTGAAAAAAGTGTAAAATCCAGAAAGGCAGGACAGGCCATGGAGAACTGGGAGCCTTGTTATGCTGATGGGCGGGATGTAAATTGCCAACAGACACTCGGGAGAAGTGTATGGTGTTTCCTGAAACATCTAAAAAACAAAGCAACAGAGCCTAGGGCACTTCCACTTATGGTCCTATAGCTTAGGGAAATTAAAATCAAAAAGACACAGCCACCCCAAAGTTTGGAACGGCTCTGTTTACAAGAACCTCGTTTACAGTACAAGTTCAACATCGCAGAAAGTGAAAAATGGATAAAGAAGTTGTGGTATTTACTTACAAAGCAATATCACTCAGCAATGAAATCTATGTCATCAGGCCCTTAGCAGCACAATGAGTGGATTCAGGTATGATGATTCTAACTGAAATAAGTCACACAGAAAAAGAAACATCATAAGATATCAGTAATACACGGAATGTAAACTTGGCTACACAGGAACTGAATTACAGAACAGAACAGGGTCTCAAATTTAGAAAACCAACTTATGCTTGCTTAAGGGGAAAGGTGAGTTGGGGTGCTGCATAAAACCAGAGATTGAAATGAGCACAGATAAAGTTCCTTAAGCCAAATATGGAATAGACAAGAGCTACTCCTTGCTCAACGAAATGGACTCAACACCGCATATTAAACGCCTAAGAATGTACCTGACTAGTAAGTATCTTAAAACCTATGGATTGCTATGTCTCCGAAAGAGAATCAAGCATGTGTACAGGGGCATAAACGCAGCAGTGATAGGATTGGAGAGGTTCGGTGAGCAAATGAAGACCCTTTGAAGTCATATTGCATGGTACCCATTCCACGGGTTTCAACTCCCAGGTTTAAGGTATTCTTCCTTCAGCTAAAACATGCATGTGGAACCCAGAGTATGATCAACCATGTGATCGGGAGACGTGTTCAAATATGTCTCAGTTTTCCTCCCCTGGTACTCGGGTGCAACATTCCAGACGCTTTACTAACACTCTCCCCACTTGGAGAGTCAGCCCTTTAACCTCCTGTTTGGCCCAGTTTGCAATTTCTGCGGAAGATGAACAGGAATAGCGAGAACCAATGAGAGACTAGCTGGAGGTGTCTGGACGGGCAAATTTAACTCTCATTTCCCACCAGGAAGAGGAATTAACCAAAGGCTCAGCGTGCCGTGCCGGAACCAGATTAGGGCCTGAAGCCATCCTGCGGTGTTGCGGCCAGGTCACAAGAAAGCGAGTTGAAGAAAGGAGCTCAGGGGCACTGTAATTCACAAACCTGCAGAGTTATAAATGACAGCTATCGTCCAAAAATATACTGAAGTAAGGCTGCCAAGAGGACTTGAAAGCGGGGCAGAATTGCAGGAAACCGATTTCAGGAGGTAGACTGGAATTGCATTGAAAGCATAGGAAAAGAGGCAGAACGTCCACAATGATGCACTTGGCCAAAAAGGGCGTATGCGTTTTTTCCTGAATATATTCAGGAAAAAACGCATACGCCCTTTTTGGCCAACCAAGCAAGCTTGCAAAGGAAATCTGCACTACAATGAAGTCTCACTTCCCCCGGTCAAAAGGGCCATCTGAAAAAAGTGTAAAATCCAGAAAGGCAGGACAGGCCATGGAGAACTGGGAGCCTTGTTATGCTGATGGGCGGGATGTAAATTGCCAACAGACACTTGGGAGAAGTGTATGGTGTTTCCTGAAACATCTAAAAAACAAAGCAACAGAGCCTAGGGCACTTCCACTTATGGTCCTATAGCTTAGGGAAATTAAAATCAAAAAGACACAGCCACCCCAAAGTTTGGAACGGCTCTGTTTACAAGAACCTCGTTTACAGTACAAGTTCAACATCGCAGAAAGTGAAAAATGGATAAAGAAGTTGTGGTATTTACTTACAAAGCAATATCACTCAGCAATGAAATCTATGTCATCAGGCCCTTAGCAGCACAATGAGTGGATTCAGGTATGATGATTCTAACTGAAATAAGTCACACAGAAAAAGAAACATCATAAGATATCAGTAATACACGGAATGTAAACTTGGCTACACAGGAACTGAATTACAGAACAGAACAGGGTCTCAAATTTAGAAAACCAACTTATGCTTGCTTAAGGGGAAAGGTGAGTTGGGGTGCTGCATAAAACCAGAGATTGAAATGAGCACAGATAAAGTTCCTTAAGCCAAATATGGAATAGACAAGAGCTACTCCTTGCTCAACGAAATGGACTCAACACCGCATATTAAATGCCTAAGAATGTACCTGACTAGTAAGTATCTTAAAACCTATGGATTGCTATGTCTCCGAAAGAGAATCAAGCATGTGTACAGGGGCATAAACGCAGCAGTGATAGGATTGGAGAGGTTCGGTGAGCAAATGAAGACCCTTTGAAGTCATATTGCATGGTACCCATTCCACGGGTTTCAACTACCCAGGTTTAAGGTATTCTTCCTTCAGCTAAAACATGCATGTGGAACCCAGAGTATGATCAACCATGTGATCGGGAGACGTGTTCAAATATGTCTCAGTTTTCCTCCCCTGGTACTCGGGTGCAACATTCCAGACGCTTTACTAACACTCTCCCCACTTGGAGAGTCAGCCCTTTAACCTCCTGTTTGGCCCAGTTTGCAATTTCTGCGGAAGATGAACAGGAATAGCGAGAACCAATGAGAGACTAGCTGGAGGTGTCTGGACGGGCAAATTTAACTCTCATTTCCCACCAGGAAGAGGAATTAACCAAAGGCTCAGCGTGCCGTGCCGGAACCAGATTAGGGCCTGAAGCCATCCTGCGGTGTTGCGGCCAGGTCACAAGAAAGCGAGTTGAAGAAAGGAGCTCAGGGGCACTGTAATTCACAAACCTGCAGAGTTATAAATGACAGCTATCGTCCAAAAATAGACTGAAGTAAGGCTGCCAAGAGGACTTGAAAGCGGGGCAGAATTGCAGGAAACCGATTTCAGGAGGTAGACTGGAATTGCATTGAAAGCATAGGAAAAGAGGCAGAACGTCCACAATGATGCACTTGGCCAAAAAGGGCGTATGCGTTTTTTCCTGAATATATTCAGGAAAAAACGCATACGCCCTTTTTGGCCAACCAAGCAAGCTTGCAAAGGAAATCTGCACTACAATGAAGTCTCACTCCCCCCGGTCAAAAGGGCCATCTGAAAAAAGTGTAAAATCCAGAAAGGCAGGACAGGCCATGGAGAACTGGGAGCCTTGTTATGCTGATGGGCGGGATGTAAATTGCCAACAGACACTCGGGAGAAGTGTATGGTGTTTCCTGAAACATCTAAAAAACAAAGCAACAGAGCCTAGGGCACTTCCACTTATGGTCCTATAGCTTAGGGAAATTAAAATCAAAAAGACACAGCCACCCCAAAGTTTGGGACGCCTCTGTTTACAAGAACCTCGTTTACAGTACAAGTTCAACATCGCAGAAAGTGAAAAATGGATAAAGAAGTTGTGGTATTTACTTACAAAGCAATATCACTCAGCAATGAAATCTATGTCATCAGGCCCTTAGCAGCACAATGAGTGGATTCAGGTATGATGATTCTAACTGAAATAAGTCACACAGAAAAAGAAACATCATAAGATATCAGTAATACACGGAATGTAAACTTGGCTACACAGGAACTGAATTACAGAACAGAACAGGGTCTCAAATTTAGAAAACCAACTTATGCTTGCTTAAGGGGAAAGGTGAGTTGGGGTGCTGCATAAAACCAGAGATTGAAATGAGCACAGATAAAGTTCCTTAAGCCAAATATGGAATAGACAAGAGCTACTCCTTGCTCAACGAAATGGACTCAACACCGCATATTAAACGCCTAAGAATGTACCTGACTAGTAAGTATCTTAAAACCTATGGATTGCTATGTCTCCGAAAGAGAATCAAGCATGTGTACAGGGGCATAAACGCAGCAGTGATAGGATTGGAGAGGTTCGGTGAGCAAATGAAGACCCTTTGAAGTCATATTGCATGGTACCCATTCCACGGGTTTCAACTCCCAGGTTTAAGGTATTCTTCCTTCAGCTAAAACATGCATGTGGAACCCAGAGTATGATCAACCATGTGATCGGGAGACGTGTTCAAATATGTCTCAGTTTTCCTCCCCTGGTACTCGGGTGCAACATTCCAGACGCTTTACTAACACTCTCCCCACTTGGAGAGTCAGCCCTTTAACCTCCTGTTTGGCCCAGTTTGCAATTTCTGCGGAAGATGAACAGGAATAGCGAGAACCAATGAGAGACTAGCTGGAGGTGTCTGGACGGGCAAATTTAACTCTCATTTCCCACCAGGAAGAGGAAATAACCAAAGGCTCAGCGTGCCGTGCCGGAACCAGATTAGGGCCTGAAGCCATCCTGCGGTGTTGCGGCCAGCTCACAAGAAAGCGAGTTGAAGAAAGGAGCTCAGGGGCACTGTAATTCACAAACCTGCAGAGTTATAAATGACAGCTATCGTCCAAAAATAGACTGAAGTAAGGCTGCCAAGAGGACTTGAAAGCGGGGCAGAAGTGCAGGAAACCGATTTCAGGAGGTAGACTGGAAGTGCATTGAAAGCATAGGAAAAGAGGCAGAACGTCCACAATGATGCACTTGGCCAAAAAGGGCGTATGCGTTTTTTCCTGAATATATTCAGGAAAAAACGCATACGCCCTTTTTGGCCAACCAAGCAAGCTTGCAAAGGAAATCTGCACAACAATGAAGTCTCACTTCCCCCGGTCAAAAGGGCCATCTGAAAAAAGTGTAAAATCCAGAAAGGCAGGACAGGCCATGGAGAACTGGGAGCCTTGTTATGCTGATGGGCGGGATGTAAATTGCCAACAGACACTCGGGAGAAGTGTATGGTGTTTCCTGAAACATCTAAAAAACAAAGCAACAGAGCCTAGGGCACTTCCACTTATGGTCCTATAGCTTAGGGAAATTAAAATCAAAAAGACACAGCCACCCCAAAGTTTGGAACGGCTCTGTTTACAAGAACCTCGTTTACAGTACAAGTTCAACATCGCAGAAAGTGAAAAATGGATAAAGAAGTTGTGGTATTTACTTACAAAGCAATATCACTCAGCAATGAAATCTATGTCATCAGGCCCTTAGCAGCACAATGAGTGGATTCAGGTATGATGATTCTAACTGAAATAAGTCACACAGAAAAAGAAACATCATAAGATATCAGTAATACACGGAATGTAAACTTGGCTACACAGGAACTGAATTACAGAACAGAACAGGGTCTCAAATTTAGAAAACCAACTTATGCTTGCTTAAGGGGAAAGGTGAGTTGGGGTGCTGCATAAAACCAGAGATTGAAATGAGCACAGATAAAGTTCCTTAAGCCAAATATGGAATAGACAAGAGCTACTCCTTGCTCAACGAAATGGACTCAACACCGCATATTAAACGCCTAAGAATGTACCTGACTAGTAAGTATCTTAAAACCTATGGATTGCTATGTCTCCGAAAGAGAATCAAGCATGTGTACAGGGGCATAAACGCAGCAGTGATAGGATTGGAGAGGTTCGGTGAGCAAATGAAGACCCTTTGAAGTCATATTGCATGGTACCCATTCCACGGGTTTCAACTCCCAGGTTTAAGGTATTCTTCCTTCAGCTAAAACATGCATGTGGAACCCAGAGTATGATCAACCATGTGATCGGGAGACGTGTTCAAATATGTCTCAGTTTTCCTCCCCTGGTACTCGGGTGCAACATTCCAGACGCTTTACTAACACTCTCCCCACTTGGAGAGTCAGCCCTTTAACCTCCTGTTTGGCCCAGTTTGCAATTTCTGCGGAAGATGAACAGGAATAGCGAGAACCAATGAGAGACTAGCTGGAGGTGTCTGGACGGGCAAATTTAACTCTCATTTCCCACCAGGAAGAGGAATTAACCAAAGGCTCAGCGTGCCGTGCCGGAACCAGATTAGGGCCTGAAGCCATCCTGCGGTGTTGCGGCCAGGTCACAAGAAAGCGAGTTGAAGAAAGGAGCTCAGGGGCACTGTAATTCACAAACCTGCAGAGTTATAAATGACAGCTATCGTCCAAAAATATACTGAAGTAAGGCTGCCAAGAGGACTTGAAAGCGGGGCAGAATTGCAGGAAACCGATTTCAGGAGGTAGACTGGAATTGCATTGAAAGCATAGGAAAAGAGGCAGAACGTCCACAATGATGCACTTGGCCAAAAAGGGCGTATGCGTTTTTTCCTGAATATATTCAGGAAAAAACGCATACGCCCTTTTTGGCCAACCAAGCAAGCTTGCAAAGGAAATCTGCACTACAATGAAGTCTCACTTCGCCCGGTCAAAAGGGCCATCTGAAAAAAGTGTAAAATCCAGAAAGGCAGGACAGGCCATGGAGAACTGGGAGCCTTGTTATGCTGATGGGCGGGATGTAAATTGCCAACAGACACTCGGGAGAAGTGTATGGTGTTTCCTGAAACATCTAAAAAACAAAGCAACAGAGCCTAGGGCACTTCCACTTATGGTCCTATAGCTTAGGGAAATTAAAATCAAAAAGACACAGCCACCCCAAAGTTTGGAACGCCTCTGTTTACAAGAACCTCATTTACAGTACAAGTTCAACATCGCAGAAAGTGAAAAATGGATAAAGAAGTTGTGGTATTTACTTACAAAGCAATATCACTCAGCAATGAAATCTATGTCATCAGGCCCTTAGCAGCACAATGAGTGGATTCAGGTATGATGATTCTAACTGAAATAAGTCACACAGAAAAAGAAACATCATAAGATATCAGTAATACACGGAATGTAAACTTGGCTACACAGGAACTGAATTACAGAACAGAACAGGGTCTCAAATTTAGAAAACCAACTTATGCTTGCTTAAGGGGAAAGGTGAGTTGGGGTGCTGCATAAAACCAGAGATCGAAATGAGCACAGATAAAGTTCCTTAAGCCAAATATGGAATAGACAAGAGCTACTCCTTGCTCAACGAAATGGACTCAACACCGCATATTAAACGCCTAAGAATGTACCTGACTAGTAAGTATCTTAAAACCTATGGATTGCTATGTCTCCGAAAGAGAATCAAGCATGTGTACAGGGGCATAAACGCAGCAGTGATAGGATTGGAGAGGTTCGGTGAGCAAATGAAGACCCTTTGAAGTCATATTGCATGGTACCCATTCCACGGGTTTCAACTCCCAGGTTTAAGGTATTCTTCCTTCAGCTAAAACATGCATGTGGAACCTAGAGTATGATCAACCATGTGATCGGGAGACGTGTTCAAATATGTCTCAGTTTTCCTCCCCTGGTACTCGGGTGCAACATTCCAGACGCTTTACTAACACTCTCCCCACTTGGAGAGTCAGCCCTTTAACCTCCTGTTTGGCCCAGTTTGCAATTTCTGCGGAAGATGAACAGGAATAGCGAGAACCAATGAGAGACTAGCTGGAGGTGTCTGGACGGGCAAATTTAACTCTCATTTCCCACCAGGAAGAGGAATAAACCAAAGGCTCAGCGTGCCGTGCCGGAACCAGATTAGGGCCTGAAGCCATCCTGCGGTGTTGCGGCCAGCTCACAAGAAAGCGAGTTGAAGAAAGGAGCTCAGGGGCACTGTAATTCACAAACCTGCAGAGTTATAAATGACAGCTATCGTCCAAAAATATACTGAAGTAAGGCTGCCAAGAGGACTTGAAAGCGGGGCAGAATTGCAGGAAACCGATTTCAGGAGGTAGACTGGAATTGCATTGAAAGCATAGGAAAAGAGGCAGAACGTCCACAATGATGCACTTGGCCAAAAAGGGCGTATGCGTTTTTTCCTGAATATATTCAGGAAAAAACGCATACGCCCTTTTTGGCCAACCAAGCAAGCTTGCAAAGGAAATCTGCACTACAATGAAGTCTCACTTCCCCCGGTCAAAAGGGCCATCTGAAAAAAGTGTAAAATCCAGAAAGGCAGGACAGGCCATGGAGAACTGGGAGCCTTGTTATGCTGATGGGCGGGATGTAAATTGCCAACAGACACTCGGGAGAAGTGTATGGTGTTTCCTGAAACATCTAAAAAACAAAGCAACAGAGCCTAGGGCACTTCCACTTATGGTCCTATAGCTTAGGGAAATTAAAATCAAAAAGACACAGCCACCCCAAAGTTTGGAACGGCTCTGTTTACAAGAACCTCGTTTACAGTACAAGTTCAACATCGCAGAAAGTGAAAAATGGATAAAGAAGTTGTGGTATTTACTTACAAAGCAATATCACTCAGCAATGAAATCTATGTCATCAGGCCCTTAGCAGCACAATGAGTGGATTCAGGTATGATGATTCTAACTGAAATAAGTCACACAGAAAAAGAAACATCATAAGATATCAGTAATACACGGAATGTAAACTTGGCTACACAGGAACTGAATTACAGAACAGAACAGGGTCTCAAATTTAGAAAACCAACTTATGCTTGCTTAAGGGGAAAGGTGAGTTGGGGTGCTGCATAAAACCAGAGATTGAAATGAGCACAGATAAAGTTCCTTAAGCCAAATATGGAATAGACAAGAGCTACTCCTTGCTCAACGAAATGGACTCAACACCGCATATTAAACGCCTAAGAATGTACCTGACTAGTAAGTATCTTAAAACCTATGGATTGCTATGTCTCCGAAAGAGAATCAAGCATGTGTACAGGGGCATAAACGCAGCAGTGATAGGATTGGAGAGGTTCGGTGAGCAAATGAAGACCCTTTGAAGTCATATTGCATGGTACCCATTCCACGGGTTTCAACTACCAGGTTTAAGGTATTCTTCCTTCAGCTAAAACATGCATGTGGAACCCAGAGTATGATCAACCATGTGAACGGGAGACGTGTTCAAATATGTCTCAGTTTTCCTCCCCTGGTACTCGGGTGCAACATTCCAGACGCTTTACTAACACTCTCCCCACTTGGAGAGTCAGCCCTTTAACCTCCTGTTTGGCCCAGTTTGCAATTTCTGCGGAAGATGAACAGGAATAGCGAGAACCAATGAGAGACTAGCTGGAGGTGTCTGGACGGGCAAATTTAACTCTCATTTCCCACCAGGAAGAGGAATTAACCAAAGGCTCAGCGTGCCGTGCCGGAACCAGATTAGGGCCTGAAGCCATCCTGCGGTGTTGCGGCCAGCTCACAAGAAAGCGAGTTGAAGAAAGGAGCTCAGGGGCACTGTAATTCACAAACCTGCAGAGTTATAAATGACAGCTATCGTCCAAAAATAGACTGAAGTAAGGCTGCCAAGAGGACTTGAAAGCGGGGCAGAATTGCAGGAAACCGATTTCAGGAGGTAGACTGGAATTGCATTGAAAGCATAGGAAAAGAGGCAGAACGTCCACAATGATGCACTTGGCCAAAAAGGGCGTATGCGTTTTTTCCTGAATATATTCAGGAAAAAACGCATACGCCCTTTTTGGCCAACCAAGCAAGCTTGCAAAGGAAATCTGCACTACAATGAAGTCTCACTTCCCCCGGTCAAAAGGGCCATCTGAAAAAAGTGTAAAATCCAGAAAGGCAGGACAGGCCATGGAGAACTGGGAGCCTTGTTATGCTGATGGGCGGGATGTAAATTGCCAACAGACACTCGGGAGAAGTGTATGGTGTTTCCTGAAACATCTAAAAAACAAAGCAACAGAGCCTAGGGCACTTCCACTTATGGTCCTATAGCTTAGGGAAATTAAAATCAAAAAGACACAGCCACCCCAAAGTTTGGAACGGCTCTGTTTACAAGAACCTCGTTTACAGTACAAGTTCAACATCGCAGAAAGTGAAAAATGGATAAAGAAGTTGTGGTATTTACTTACAAAGCAATATCACTCAGCAATGAAATCTATGTCATCAGGCCCTTAGCAGCACAATGAGTGGATTCAGGTATGATGATTCTAACTGAAATAAGTCACACAGAAAAAGAAACATCATAAGATATCAGTAATACACGGAATGTAAACTTGGCTACACAGGAACTGAATTACAGAACAGAACAGGGTCTCAAATTTAGAAAACCAACTTATGCTTGCTTAAGGGAAAGGTGAGTTGGGGTGCTGCATAAAACCAGAGATTGAAATGAGCACAGATAAAGTTCCTTAAGCCAAATATGGAATAGACAAGAGCTACTCCTTGCTCAACGAAATGGACTCAACACCCCATATTAAACGCCTAAGAATGTACCTGACTAGTAAGTATCTTAAAACCTATGGATTGCTATGTCTCCGAAAGAGAATCAAGCATGTGTACAGGGGCATAAACGCAGCAGTGATAGGATTGGAGAGGTTCGGTGAGCAAATGAAGACCCTTTGAAGTCATATTGCATGGTACCCATTCCACGGGTTTCAACTCCCAGGTTTTAGGTATTCTTCCTTCAGCTAAAACATGCATGTGGAACCAGAGTATGATCAACCATGTGATCGGGAGACGTGTTCAAATATGTCTCAGTTTTCCTCCCCTGGTACTCGGGTGCAACATTCCAGACGCTTTACTAACACTCTCCCCACTTGGAGAGTCAGCCCTTTAACCTCCTGTTTGGCCCAGTTTGCAATTTCTGCGGAAGATGAACAGGAATAGCGAGAACCAATGAGAGACTAGCTGGAGGTGTCTGGACGGGCAAATTTAACTCTCATTTCCCACCAGGAAGAGGAAATAACCAAAGGCTCAGCGTGCCGTGCCGGAACCAGATTAGGGCCTGAAGCCATCCTGCGGTGTTGCGGCCAGCTCACAAGAAAGCGAGTTGAAGAAAGGAGCTCAGGGGCACTGTAATTCACAAACCTGCAGAGTTATAAATGACAGCTATCGTCCAAAAATAGACTGAAGTAAGGCTGCCAAGAGGACTTGAAAGCGGGGCAGAATTGCAGGAAACCGATTTCAGGAGGTAGACTGGAATTGCATTGAAAGCATAGGAAAAGAGGCAGAACGTCCACAATGATGCACTTGGCCAATATGCGTTTTTTCCTGAATATATTCTAATTGCCTGGCTTTTTCCCTTTCCCGCATCCCGCCCATCAGCATAACAAGGCTCCCAGTTCTCCATGGCCTGTCCTGCCTTTCTGGATTTTACACTTTTTTCAGATGGCCCTTTTGACCGGGGGGAAGTGAGACTTCATTGTAGTGCAGATTTCCTTTGCAAGCTTGCTTGGTTGGCCAAAAAGGGCGTATGCGTTTTTTCCTGAATATATTCAGGAAAAAACGCATACGCCCTTTTTGGCCAAGTGCATCATTGTGGACGTTCTGCCTCTTTTCCTATGCTTTCAATGCAATTCCAGTCTACCTCCTGAAATCGGTTTCCTGCAATTCTGCCCCGCTTTCAAGTCCTCTTGGCAGCCTTACTTCAGTCTATTTTTGGACGATAGCTGTCATTTATAACTCTGCAGGTTTGTGAATTACAGTGCCCCTGAGCTCCTTTCTTCAACTCGCTTTCTGTTGAGCTGGCCGCAACACCGCAGGATGGCTTCAGGCCCTAATCTGGTTCCGGCACGGCACGCTGAGCCTTTGGTTATTTCCTCTTCCTGGTGGGAAATGAGAGTTAAATTTGCCCGTCCAGACACCTCCAGCTAGTCTCTCATTGGTTCTCGCTATTCCTGTTCATCTTCCGCAGAAATTGCAAACTGGGCCAAACAGGAGGTTAAAGTTGCTGACTCTCCAAGTGGGGAGAGTGTTAGTAAAGCGTCTGGAATGTTGCACCCGAGTACCAGGGGAGGAAAACTGAGACATATTTGAACACGTCTCCCGATCACATGGTTGATCATACTCTGGGTTCCACATGCATGTTTTAGCTGAAGGAAGAATACCTTAAACCTGGGTAGTTGAAACCCGTGGAATGGGTACCATGCAATATGACTTCAAAGGGTCTTCATTTGCTCACCGAACCTCTCCAATCCTATCACTGCTGCGTTTATGCCCCTGTACACATGCTTGATTCTCTTTCGGAGACATAGCAATCCATAGGTTTTAAGATACTTACTAGTCAGGTACATTCTTAGGCGTTTAATATGCGGTGTTGAGTCCATTTCGTTGAGCAAGGAGTAGCTCTTGTCTATTCCATATTTGGCTTAAGGAACTTTATCTGTGCTCATTTCAATCTCTGGTTTTATGCAGCACCCCAACTCACCTTTCCCTTAAGCAAGCATAAGTTGGTTTTCTAAATTTGAGACCCTGTTCTGTTCTGTAATTCAGTTCCTGTGTAGCCAAGTTTACATTCCGTGTATTACTGATATCTTATGATGTTTCTTTTTCTGTGTGACTTATTTCAGTTAGAATCATCATACCTGAATCCACTCATTGTGCTGCTAAGTGCCTGATGACATAGATTTCATTGCTGAGTGATATTGCTTTGTAAGTAAATACCACAACTTCTTTATCCATTTTTCACTTTCTGCGATGTTGAACTTGTACTGTAAACGAGGTTCTTGTAAACAGAGCCGTCCCAAACTTTGGGGTGGCTGTGTCTTTTTGATTTTAATTTCCCTAAGCTATAGGACCATAAGTGGAAGTGCCCTAGGCTCTGTTGCTTTGTTTTTTAGATGTTTCAGGAAACACCATACACTTCTCCCGAGTGTCTGTTGGCAATTTACATCCCGCCCATCAGCATAACAAGGCTCCCAGTTCTCCATGGCCTGTCCTGCCTTTCTGGATTTTACACTTTTTTCAGATGGCCCTTTTGACCGGGGGGAAGTGAGACTTCATTGTAGTGCAGATTTCCTTTGCAAGCTTGCTTGGTTGGCCAAAAAGGGCGTATGCGTTTTTTCCTGAATATATTCAGGAAAAAACGCATACGCCCTTTTTGGCCAAGTGCATCATTGTGGACGTTCTGCCTCTTTTCCTATGCTTTCAATGCAATTCCAGTCTACCTCCTGAAATCGGTTTCCTGCAATTCTGCCCCGCTTTCAAGTCCTCTTGGCAGCCTTACTTCAGTCTATTTTTGGACGATAGCTGTCATTTATAACTCTGCAGGTTTGTGAATTACAGTGCCCCTGAGCTCCTTTCTTCAACTCGCTTTCTTGTGAGCTGGCCGCAACACCGCAGGATGGCTTCAGGCCCTAATCTGGTTCCGGCACGGCACGCTGAGCCTTTGGTTAATTCCTCTTCCTGGTGGGAAATGAGAGTTAAATTTGCCCGTCCAGACACCTCCAGCTAGTCTCTCATTGGTTCTCGCTATTCCTGTTCATCTTCCGCAGAAATTGCAAACTGGGCCAAACAGGAGGTTAAAGGGCTGACTCTCCAAGTGGGGAGAGTGTTAGTAAAGCGTCTGGAATGTTGCACCCGAGTACCAGGGGAGGAAAACTGAGACATATTTGAACACGTCTCCCGATCACATGGTTGATCATACTCTGGGTTCCACATGCATGTTTTAGCTGAAGGAAGAATACCTAAAACCTGGAGAGTTGAAACCCGTGGAATGGGTACCATGCAATATGACTTCAAAGGGTCTTCATTTGCTCACCGAACCTCTCCAATCCTATCACTGCTGCGTTTATGCCCCTGTACACATGCTTGATTCTCTTTCGGAGACATAGCAATCCATAGGTTTTAAGATACTTACTAGTCAGGTACATTCTTAGGCGTTTAATATGGGGTGTTGAGTCCATTTCGTTGAGCAAGGAGTAGCTCTTGTCTATTCCATATTTGGCTTAAGGAACTTTATCTGTGCTCATTTCAATCTCTGGTTTTATGCAGCACCCCAACTCACCTTTCCCCTTAAGCAAGCATAAGTTGGTTTTCTAAATTTGAGACCCTGTTCTGTTCTGTAATTCAGTTCCTGTGTAGCCAAGTTTACATTCCGTGTATTACTGATATCTTATGATGTTTCTTTTTCTGTGTGACTTATTTCAGTTAGAATCATCATACCTGAATCCACTCATTGTGCTGCTAAGGGCCTGATGACATAGATTTCATTGCTGAGTGATATTGCTTTGTAAGTAAATACCACAACTTCTTTATCCATTTTTCACTTTCTGCGATGTTGAACTTGTACTGTAAACGAGGTTCTTGTAAACAGAGCGTTCCAAACTTTGGGGTGGCTGTGTCTTTTTGATTTTAATTTCCCTAAGCTATAGGACCATAAGTGGAAGTGCCCTAGGCTCTGTTGCTTTGTTTTTTAGATGTTTCAGGAAACACCATACACTTCTCCCGAGTGTCTGTTGGCAATTTACATCCCGCCCATCAGCATAACAAGGCTCCCAGTTCTCCATGGCCTGTCCTGCCTTTCTGGATTTTACACTTTTTTCAGATGGCCCTTTTGACCGGGGGGAAGTGAGACTTCATTGTAGTGCAGATTTCCTTTGCAAGCTTGCTTGGTTGGCCAAAAAGGGCGTATGCGTTTTTTCCTGAATATATTCAGGAAAAAACGCATACGCCCTTTTTGGCCAAGTGCATCATTGTGGACGTTCTGCCTCTTTTCCTATGCTTTCAATGCAATTCCAGTCTACCTCCTGAAATCGGTTTCCTGCAATTCTGCCCCGCTTTCAAGTCCTCTTGGCAGCCTTACTTCAGTCTATTTTTGGACGATAGCTGTCATTTATAACTCTGCAGGTTTGTGAATTACAGTGCCCCTGAGCTCCTTTCTTCAACTCGCTTTCTTGTGAGCTGGCCGCAACACCGCAGGATGGCTTCAGGCCCTAATCTGGTTCCGGCACGGCACGCTGAGCCTTTGGTTATTTCCTCTTCCTGGTGGGAAATGAGAGTTAAATTTGCCCGTCCAGACACCTCCAGCTAGTCTCTCATTGGTTCTCGCTATTCCTGTTCATCTTCCGCAGAAATTGCAAACTGGGCCAAACAGGAGGTTAAAGGGCTGACTCTCCAAGTGGGGAGAGTGTTAGTAAAGCGTCTGGAATGTTGCACCCGAGTACCAGGGGAGGAAAACTGAGACATATTTGAACACGTCTCCCGATCACATGGTTGATCATACTCTGGGTTCCACATGCATGTTTTAGCTGAAGGAAGAATACCTTAAACCTGGGAGTTGAAACCCGTGGAATGGGTACCATGCAATATGACTTCAAAGGGTCTTCATTTGCTCACCGAACCTCTCCAATCCTATCACTGCTGCGTTTATGCCCCTGTACACATGCTTGATTCTCTTTCGGAGACATAGCAATCCATAGGTTTTAAGATACTTACTAGTCAGGTACATTCTTAGGCGTTTAATATGCGGTGTTGAGTCCATTTCGTTGAGCAAGGAGTAGCTCTTGTCTATTCCATATTTGGCTTAAGGAACTTTATCTGTGCTCATTTCAATCTCTGGTTTTATGCAGCACCCCAACTCACCTTTCCCTTAAGCAAGCATAAGTTGGTTTTCTAAATTTGAGACCCTGTTCTGTTCTGTAATTCAGTTCCTGTGTAGCCAAGTTTACATTCCGTGTATTACTGATATCTTATGATGTTTCTTTTTCTGTGTGACTTATTTCAGTTAGAATCATCATACCTGAATCCACTCATTGTGCTGCTAAGGGCCTGATGACACAGATTTCATTGCTGAGTGATATTGCTTTGTAAGTAAATACCACAACTTCTTTATCCATTTTTCACTTTCTGCGATGTTGAACTTGTACTGTAAACGAGGTTCTTGTAAACAGAGCCGTTCCAAACTTTGGGGTGGCTGTGTCTTTTTGATTTTAATTTCCCTAAGCTATAGGACCATAAGTGGAAGTGCCCTAGGCTCTGTTGCTTTGTTTTTTAGATGTTTCAGGAAACACCATACACTTCTCCCGAGTGTCTGTTGGCAATTTACATCCCGCCCATCAGCATAACAAGGCTCCCAGTTCTCCATGGCCTGTCCTGCCTTTCTGGATTTTACACTTTTTTCAGATGGCCCTTTTGACCGGGGGGAAGTGAGACTTCATTGTAGTGCAGATTTCCTTTGCAAGCTTGCTTGGTTGGCCAAAAAGGGCGTATGCGTTTTTTCCTGAATATATTCAGGAAAAAACGCATACGCCCTTTTTGGCCAAGTGCATCATTGTGGACGTTCTGCCTCTTTTCCTATGCTTTCAATGCAATTCCAGTCTACCTCCTGAAATCGGTTTCCTGCAATTCTGCCCCGCTTTCAAGTCCTCTTGGCAGCCTTACTTCAGTCTATTTTTGGACGATAGCTGTCATTTATAACTCTGCAGGTTTGTGAATTACAGTGCCCCTGAGCTCCTTTCTTCAACTCGCTTTCTTTTGAGCTGGCCGCAACACCGCAGGATGGCTTCAGGCCCTAATCTGGTTCCGGCACGGCACGCTGAGCCTTTGGTTATTTCCTCTTCCTGGTGGGAAATGAGAGTTAAATTTGCCCGTCCAGACACCTCCAGCTAGTCTCTCATTGGTTCTCGCTATTCCTGTTCATCTTCCGCAGAAATTGCAAACTGGGCCAAACAGGAGGTTAAAGGCGCTGACTCTCCAAGTGGGGAGAGTGTTAGTAAAGCGTCTGGAATGTTGCACCCGAGTACCAGGGGAGGAAAACTGAGACATATTTGAACACGTCTCCCGATCACACGGTTGATCATACTCTGGGTTCCACATGCATGTTTTAGCTGAAGGAAGAATACCTTAAACCTGGTAGTTGAAACCCGTGGAATGGGTACCATGCAATATGACTTCAAAGGGTCTTCATTTGCTCACCGAACCTCTCCAATCCTATCACTGCTGCGTTTATGCCCCTGTACACATGCTTGATTCTCTTTCGGAGACATAGCAATCCATAGGTTTTAAGATACTTACTAGTCAGGTACATTCTTAGGCGTTTAATATGCGGTGTTGAGTCCATTTCGTTGAGCAAGGAGTAGCTCTTGTCTATTCCATATTTGGCTTAAGGAACTTTATCTGTGCTCATTTCAATCTCTGGTTTTATGCAGCACCCCAACTCACCTTTCCCTTAAGCAAGCATAAGTTGGTTTTCTAAATTTGAGACCCTGTTCTGTTCTGTAATTCAGTTCCTGTGTAGCCAAGTTTACATTCCGTGTATTACTGATATCTTATGATGTTTCTTTTTCTGTGTGACTTATTTCAGTTAGAATCATCATACCTGAATCCACTCATTGTGCTGCTAAGGGCCTGATGACATAGATTTCATTGCTGAGTGATATTGCTTTGTAAGTAAATACCACAACTTCTTTATCCATTTTTCACTTTCTGCGATGTTGAACTTGTACTGTAAACGAGGTTCTTGTAAACAGAGCCGTTCCAAACTTTGGGGTGGCTGTGTCTTTTTGATTTTAATTTCCCTAAGCTATAGGACCATAAGTGGAAGTGCCCTAGGCTCTGTTGCTTTGTTTTTTAGATGTTTCAGGAAACACCATACACTTCTCCCGAGTGTCTGTTGGCAATTTACATCCCGCCCATCAGCATAACAAGGCTCCCAGTTCTCCATGGCCTGTCCTGCCTTTCTGGATTTTACACTTTTTTCAGATGGCCCTTTTGACCGGGGGGAAGTGAGACTTCATTGTAGTGCAGATTTCCTTTGCAAGCTTGCTTGGTTGGCCAAAAAGTGCGTATGCGTTTTTTCCTGAATATATTCAGGAAAAAACGCATACGCCCTTTTTGGCCAAGTGCATCATTGTGGACGTTCTGCCTCTTTTCCTATGCTTTCAATGCAATTCCAGTCTACCTCCTGAAATCGGTTTCCTGCAATTCTGCCCCGCTTTCAAGTCCTCTTGGCAGCCTTACTTCAGTCTATTTTTGGACGATAGCTGTCATTTATAACTCTGCAGGTTTGTGAATTACAGTGCCCCTGAGCTCCTTTCTTCAACTCGCTTTCTTGTGAGCTGGCCGCAACACCGCAGGATGGCTTCAGGCCCTAATCTGGTTCCGGCACGGCACGCTGAGCCTTTGGTTAATTCCTCTTCCTGGTGGGAAATGAGAGTTAAATTTGCCCGTCCAGACACCTCCAGCTAGTCTCTCATTGGTTCTCGCTATTCCTGTTCATCTTCCGCAGAAATTGCAAACTGGGCCAAACAGGAGGTTAAAGGCGCTGACTCTCCAAGTGGGGAGAGTGTTAGTAAAGCGTCTGGAATGTTGCACCCGAGTACCAGGGGAGGAAAACTGAGACATATTTGAACACGTCTCCCGATCACATGGTTGATCATACTCTGGGTTCCACATGCATGTTTTAGCTGAAGGAAGAATACCTTAAACCTGGGAGTTGAAACCCGTGGAATGGGTACCATGCAATATGACTTCAAAGGGTCTTCATTTGCTCACCGAACCTCTCCAATCCTATCACTGCTGCGTTTATGCCCCTGTACACATGCTTGATTCTCTTTCGGAGACATAGCAATCCATAGGTTTTAAGATACTTACTAGTCAGGTACATTCTTAGGCGTTTAATATGCGGTGTTGAGTCCATTTCGTTGAGCAAGGAGTAGCTCTTGTCTATTCCATATTTGGCTTAAGGAACTTTATCTGTGCTCATTTCAATCTCTGGTTTTATGCAGCACCCCAACTCACCTTTCCCCTTAAGCAAGCATAAGTTGGTTTTCTAAATTTGAGACCCTGTTCTGTTTTGTAATTCAGTTCCTGTGTAGCCAAGTTTACATTCCGTGTATTACTGATATCTTATGATGTTTCTTTTTCTGTGTGACTTATTTCAGTTAGAATCATCATACCTGAATCCACTCATTGTGCTGCTAAGGGCCTGATGACATAGATTTCATTGCTGAGTGATATTGCTTTGTAAGTAAATACCACAACTTCTTTATCCATTTTTCACTTTCTGCGATGTTGAACTTGTACTGTAAACGAGGTTCTTGTAAACAGAGCCGTTCCAAACTTTGGGGTGGCTGTGTCTTTTTGATTTTAATTTCCCTAAGCTATAGGACCATAAGTGGAAGTGCCCTAGGCTCTGTTGCTTTGTTTTTTAGATGTTTCAGGAAACACCATACACTTCTCCCGAGTGTCTGTTGGCAATTTACATCCCGCCCATCAGCATAACAAGGCTCCCAGTTCTCCATGGCCTGTCCTGCCTTTCTGGATTTTACACTTTTTTCAGATGGCCCTTTTGACCGGGGGGAAGTGAGACTTCATTGTAGTGCAGATTTCCTTTGCAAGCTTGCTTGGTTGGCCAAAAAGGGCGTATGCGTTTTTTCCTGAATATATTCAGGAAAAAACGCATACGCCCTTTTTGGCCAAGTGCATCATTGTGGACGTTCTGCCTCTTTTCCTATGCTTTCAATGCAATTCCAGTCTACCTCCTGAAATCGGTTTCCTGCAATTCTGCCCCGCTTTCAAGTCCTCTTGGCAGCCTTACTTCAGTCTATTTTTGGACGATAGCTGTCATTTATAACTCTGCAGGTTTGTGAATTACAGTGCCCCTGAGCTCCTTTCTTCAACTCGCTTTCTTGTGAGCTGGCCGCAACACCGCAGGATGGCTTCAGGCCCTAATCTGGTTCCGGCACGGCACGCTGAGCCTTTGGTTAATTCCTCTTCCTGGTGGGAAATGAGAGTTAAATTTGCCCGTCCAGACACCTCCAGCTAGTCTCTCATTGGTTCTCGCTATTCCTGTTCATCTTCCGCAGAAATTGCAAACTGGGCCAAACAGGAGGTTAAAGGGACTGACTCTCCAAGTGGGGAGAGTGTTAGTAAAGCGTCTGGAATGTTGCACCCGAGTACCAGGGGAGGAAAACTGAGACATATTTGAACACGTCTCCCGATCACATGGTTGATCATACTCTGGGTTCCACATGCATGTTTTAGCTGAAGGAAGAATACCTTAAACCTGGGAGTTGAAACCCGTGGAATGGGTACCATGCAATATGACTTCAAAGGGTCTTCATTTGCTCACCGAACCTCTCCAATCCTATCACTGCTGCGTTTATGCCCCTGTACACATGCTTGATTCTCTTTCGGAGACATAGCAATCCATAGGTTTTAAGATACTTACTAGTCAGGTACATTCTTAGGCGTTTAATATGCGGTGTTGAGTCCATTTCGTTGAGCAAGGAGTAGCTCTTGTCTATTCCATATTTGGCTTAAGGAACTTTATCTGTGCTCATTTCAATCTCTGGTTTTATGCAGCACCCCAACTCACCTTTCCCTTAAGCAAGCATAAGTTGGTTTTCTAAATTTGAGACCCTGTTCTGTTCTGTAATTCAGTTCCTGTGTAGCCAAGTTTACATTCCGTGTATTACTGATATCTTATGATGTTTCTTTTTCTGTGTGACTTATTTCAGTTAGAATCATCATACCTGAATCCACTCATTGTGCTGCTAAGGGCCTGATGACATAGATTTCATTGCTGAGTGATATTGCTTTGTAAGTAAATACCACAACTTCTTTATCCATTTTTCACTTTCTGCGATGTTGAACTTGTACTGTAAACGAGGTTCGTGTAAACAGAGCCGTTCCAAACTTTGGGGTGGCTGTGTCTTTTTGATTTTAATTTCCCTAAGCTATAGGACCATAAGTGGAAGTGCCCTAGGCTCTGTTGCTTTGTTTTTTAGATGTTTCAGGAAACACCATACACTTCTCCCGAGTGTCTGTTGGCAATTTACATCCCGCCCATCAGCATAACAAGGCTCCCAGTTCTCCATGGCCTGTCCTGCCTTTCTGGATTTTACACTTTTTTCAGATGGCCCTTTTGACCGGGGGGAAGTGAGACTTCATTGTAGTGCAGATTTCCTTTGCAAGCTTGCTTGGTTGGCCAAAAAGGGCGTATGCGTTTTTTCCTGAATATATTCAGGAAAAAACGCATACGCCCTTTTTGGCCAAGTGCATCATTGTGGACGTTCTGCCTCTTTTCCTATGCTTTCAATGCAATTCCAGTCTACCTCCTGAAATCGGTTTCCTGCAATTCTGCCCCGCTTTCAAGTCCTCTTGGCAGCCTTACTTCAGTCTATTTTTGGACGATAGCTGTCATTTATAACTCTGCAGGTTTGTGAATTACAGTGCCCCTGAGCTCCTTTCTTCAACTCGCTTTCTTGTGAGCTGGCCGCAACACCGCAGGATGGCTTCAGGCCCTAATCTGGTTCCGGCACGGCACGCTGAGCCTTTGGTTATTCCTCTTCCTGGTGGGAAATGAGAGTTAAATTTGCCCGTCCAGACACCTCCAGCTAGTCTCTCATTGGTTCTCGCTATTCCTGTTCATCTTCCGCAGAAATTGCAAACTGGGCCAAACAGGAGGTTAAAGGGCTGACTCTCCAAGTGGGGAGAGTGTTAGTAAAGCGTCTGGAATGTTGCACCCGAGTACCAGGGGAGGAAAACTGAGACATATTTGAACACGTCTCCCGATCACATGGTTGATCATACTCTGGGTTCCACATGCATGTTTTAGCTGAAGGAAGAATACCTTAAACCTGGGAGTTGAAACCCGTGGAATGGGTACCATGCAATATGACTTCAAAGGGTCTTCATTTGCTCACCGAACCTCTCCAATCCTATCACTGCTGCGTTTATGCCCCTGTACACATGCTTGATTCTCTTTCGGAGACATAGCAATCCATAGGTTTTAAGATACTTACTAGTCAGGTACATTCTTAGGCGTTTAATATGCGGTGTTGAGTCCATTTCGTTGAGCAAGGAGTAGCTCTTGTCTATTCCATATTTGGCTTAAGGAACTTTATCTGTGCTCATTTCAATCTCTGGTTTTATGCAGCACCCCAACTCACCTTTACCCTTAAGCAAGCATAAGTTGGTTTTCTAAATTTGAGACCCTGTTCTGTTCTGTAATTCAGTTCCTGTGTAGCCAAGTTTACATTCCGTGTATTACTGATATCTTATGATGTTTCTTTTTCTGTGTGACTTATTTCAGTTAGAATCATCATACCTGAATCCACTCATTGTGCTGCTAAGGGCCTGATGACACAGATTTCATTGCTGAGTGATATTGCTTTGTAAGTAAATACCACAACTTCTTTATCCATTTTTCACTTTCTGCGATGTTGAACTTGTACTGTAAACGAGGTTCTTGTAAACAGAGCCGTTCCAAACTTTGGGGTGGCTGTGTCTTTTTGATTTTAATTTCCCTAAGCTATAGGACCATAAGTGGAAGTGCCCTAGGCTCTGTTGCTTTGTTTTTTAGATGTTTCAGGAAACACCATACACTTCTCCCGAGTGTCTGTTGGCAATTTACATCCCGCCCATCAGCATAACAAGGCTCCCAGTTCTCCATGGCCTGTCCTGCCTTTCTGGATTTTACACTTTTTTCAGATGGCCCTTTTGACCGGGGGGAAGTGAGACTTCATTGTAGTGCAGATTTCCTTTGCAAGCTTGCTTGGTTGGCCAAAAAGGGCGTATGCGTTTTTTCCTGAATATATTCAGGAAAAAACGCATACGCCCTTTTTGGCCAAGTGCATCATTGTGGACGTTCTGCCTCTTTTCCTATGCTTTCAATGCAATTCCAGTCTACCTCCTGAAATCGGTTTCCTGCAATTCTGCCCCGCTTTCAAGTCCTCTTGGCAGCCTTACTTCAGTCTATTTTTGGACGATAGCTGTCATTTATAACTCTGCAGGTTTGTGAATTACAGTGCCCCTGAGCTCCTTTCTTCAACTCGCTTTCTTGTGAGCTGGCCGCAACACCGCAGGATGGCTTCAGGCCCTAATCTGGTTCCGGCACGGCACGCTGAGCCTTTGGTTATTTCCTCTTCCTGGTGGGAAATGAGAGTTAAATTTGCCCGTCCAGACACCTCCAGCTAGTCTCTCATTGGTTCTCGCTATTCCTGTTCATCTTCCGCAGAAATTGCAAACTGGGCCAAACAGGAGGTTAAAGGGCTGACTCTCCAAGTGGGGAGAGTGTTAGTAAAGCGTCTGGAATGTTGCACCCGAGTACCAGGGGAGGAAAACTGAGACATATTTGAACACGTCTCCCGATCACATGGTTGATCATACTCTGGGTTCCACATGCATGTTTTAGCTGAAGGAAGAATACCTTAAACCTGGGTATTGAAACCCGTGGAATGGGTACCATGCAATATGACTTCAAAGGGTCTTCATTTGCTCACCGAACCTCTCCAATCCTATCACTGCTGCGTTTATGCCCCTGTACACATGCTTGATTCTCTTTCGGAGACATAGCAATCCATAGGTTTTAAGATACTTACTAGTCAGGTACATTCTTAGGCGTTTAATATGCGGTGTTGAGTCCATTTCGTTGAGCAAGGAGTAGCTCTTGTCTATTCCATATTTGGCTTAAGGAACTTTATCTGTGCTCATTTCAATCTCTGGTTTTATGCAGCACCCCACCTCACCTTTCCCTTAAGCAAGCATAAGTTGGTTTTCTAAATTTGAGACCCTGTTCTGTTCTGTAATTCAGTTCCTGTGTAGCCAAGTTTACATTCCGTGTATTACTGATATCTTATGATGTTTCTTTTTCTGTGTGACTTATTTCAGTTAGAATCATCATACCTGAATCCACTCATTGTGCTGCTAAGGGCCTGATGACATAGATTTCATTGCTGAGTGATATTGCTTTGTAAGTAAATACCACAACTTCTTTATCCATTTTTCACTTTCTGCGATGTTGAACTTGTACTGTAAACGAGGTTCTTGTAAACAGAGCCGTTCCAAACTTTGGGGTGGCTGTGTCTTTTTGATTTTAATTTCCCTAAGCTATAGGACCATAAGTGGAAGTGCCCTAGGCTCTGTTGCTTTGTTTTTTAGATGTTTCAGGAAACACCATACACTTCTCCCGAGTGTCTGTTGGCAATTTACATCCCGCCCATCAGCATAACAAGGCTCCCAGTTCTCCATGGCCTGTCCTGCCTTTCTGGATTTTACACTTTTTTCAGATGGCCCTTTTGACCGGGGGGAAGTGAGACTTCATTGTAGTGCAGATTTCCTTTGCAAGCTTGCTTGGTTGGCCAAAAAGGGCGTATGCGTTTTTTCCTGAATATATTCAGGAAAAAACGCATACGCCCTTTTTGGCCAAGTGAATCATTGTGGACGTTCTGCCTCTTTTCCTATGCTTTCAATGCAATTCCAGTCTACCTCCTGAAATCGGTTTCCTGCAATTCTGCCCCGCTTTCAAGTCCTCTTGGCAGCCTTACTTCAGTCTATTTTTGGACGATAGCTGTCATTTATAACTCTGCAGGTTTGTGAATTACAGTGCCCCTGAGCTCCTTTCTTCAACTCGCTTTCTTGTGAGCTGGCCGCAACACCGCAGGATGGCTTCAGGCCCTAATCTGGTTCCGGCACGGCACGCTGAGCCTTTGGTTAATTCCTCTTCCTGGTGGGAAATGAGAGTTAAATTTGCCCGTCCAGACACCTCCAGCTAGTCTCTCATTGGTTCTCGCTATTCCTGTTCATCTTCCGCAGAAATTGCAAACTGGGCCAAACAGGAGGTTAAAGGGCTGACTCTCCAAGTGGGGAGAGTGTTAGTAAAGCGTCTGGAATGTTGCACCCGAGTACCAGGGGAGGAAAACTGAGACATATTTGAACACGTCTCCCGATCACATGGTTGATCATACTCTGGGTTCCACATGCATGTTTTAGCTGAAGGAAGAATACCTTAAACCTGGAGAGTTGAGACCCGTGGAATGGGTACCATGCAATATGACTTCAAAGGGTCTTCATTTGCTCACCGAACCTCTCCAATCCTATCACTGCTGCGTTTATGCCCCTGTACACATGCTTGATTCTCTTTCAGAGACATAGCAATCCATAGGTTTTAAGATACTTACTAGTCAGGTACATTCTTAGGCGTTTAATATGCGGTGTTGAGTCCATTTCGTTGAGCAAGGAGTAGCTCTTGTCTATTCCATATTTGGCTTAAGGAACTTTATCTGTGCTCATTTCAATCTCTGGTTTTATGCAGCACCCCAACTCACCTTTCCCTTAAGCAAGCATAAGTTGGTTTTCTAAATTTGAGACCCTGTTCTGTTCTGTAATTCAGTTCCTGTGTAGCCAAGTTTACATTCCGTGTATTACTGATATCTTATGATGTTTCTTTTTCTGTGTGACTTATTTCAGTTAGAATCATCATACCTGAATCCACTCATTGTGCTGCTAAGGGCCTGATGACACAGATTTCATTGCTGAGTGATATTGCTTTGTAAGTAAATACCACAACTTCTTTATCCATTTTTCACTTTCTGCGATGTTGAACTTGTACTGTAAACGAGGTTCTTGTAAACAGAGCCGTTCCAAACTTTGGGGTGGCTGTGTCTTTTTGATTTTAATTTCCCTAAGCTATAGGACCATAAGTGGAAGTGCCCTAGGCTCTGTTGCTTTGTTTTTTAGATGTTTCAGGAAACACCATACACTTCTCCCGAGTGTCTGTTGGCAATTTACATCCCGCCCATCAGCATAACAAGGCTCCCAGTTCTCCATGGCCTGTCCTGCCTTTCTGGATTTTACACTTTTTTCAGATGGCCCTTTTGACCGGGGGGAAGTGAGACTTCATTGTAGTGCAGATTTCCTTTGCAAGCTTGCTTGGTTGGCCAAAAAGGGCGTATGCGTTTTTTCCTGAATATATTCAGGAAAAAACGCATACGCCCTTTTTGGCCAAGTGCATCATTGTGGACGTTCTGCCTCTTTTCCTATGCTTTCAATGCAATTCCAGTCTACCTCCTGAAATCGGTTTCCTGCAATTCTGCCCCGCTTTCAAGTCCTCTTGGCAGCCTTACTTCAGTATATTTTTGGACGATAGCTGTCATTTATAACTCTGCAGGTTTGTGAATTACAGTGCCCCTGAGCTCCTTTCTTCAACTCGCTTTCTTGTGAGCTGGCCGCAACACCGCAGGATGGCTTCAGGCCCTAATCTGGTTCCGGCACGGCACGCTGAGCCTTTGGTTATTTCCTCTTCCTGGTGGGAAATGAGAGTTAAATTTGCCCGTCCAGACACCTCCAGCTAGTCTCTCATTGGTTCTCGCTATTCCTGTTCATCTTCCGCAGAAATTGCAAACTGGGCCAAACAGGAGGTTAAAGGGCTGACTCTCCAAGTGGGGAGAGTGTTAGTAAAGCGTCTGGAATGTTGCACCCGAGTACCAGGGGAGGAAAACTGAGACATATTTGAACACGTCTCCCGATCACACGGTTGATCATACTCTGGGTTCCACATGCATGTTTTAGCTGAAGGAAGAATACCTTAAACCTGGAGAGTTGAAACCCGTGGAATGGGTACCATGCAATATGACTTCAAAGGGTCTTCATTTGCTCACCGAACCTCTCCAATCCTATCACTGCTGCGTTTATGCCCCTGTACACATGCTTGATTCTCTTTCGGAGACATAGCAATCCATAGGTTTTAAGATACTTACTAGTCAGGTACATTCTTAGGCGTTTAATATGCGGTGTTGAGTCCATTTCGTTGAGCAAGGAGTAGCTCTTGTCTATTCCATATTTGGCTTAAGGAACTTTATCTGTGCTCATTTCAATCTCTGGTTTTATGCAGCACCCCAACTCACCTTTCCCTTAAGCAAGCATAAGTTGGTTTTCTAAATTTGAGACCCTGTTCTGTTCTGTAATTCAGTTCCTGTGTAGCCAAGTTTACATTCCGTGTATTACTGATATCTTATGATGTTTCTTTTTCTGTGTGACTTATTTCAGTTAGAATCATCATACCTGAATCCACTCATTGTGCTGCTAAGGGCCTGATGACATAGATTTCATTGCTGAGTGATATTGCTTTGTAAGTAAATACCACAACTTCTTTATCCATTTTTCACTTTCTGCGATGTTGAACTTGTACTGTAAACGAGGTTCTTGTAAACAGAGCCGTTCCAAACTTTGGGGTGGCTGTGTCTTTTTGATTTTAATTTCCCTAAGCTATAGGACCATAAGTGGAAGTGCCCTAGGCTCTGTTGCTTTGTTTTTTAGATGTTTCAGGAAACACCATACACTTCTCCCGAGTGTCTGTTGGCAATTTACATCCCGCCCATCAGCATAACAAGGCTCCCAGTTCTCCATGGCCTGTCCTGCCTTTCTGGATTTTACACTTTTTTCAGATGGCCCTTTTGACCGGGGGGAAGTGAGACTTCATTGTAGTGCAGATTTCCTTTGCAAGCTTGCTTGGTTGGCCAAAAAGGGCGTATGCGTTTTTTCCTGAATATATTCAGGAAAAAACGCATACGCCCTTTTTGGCCAAGTGCATCATTGTGGACGTTCTGCCTCTTTTCCTATGCTTTCAATGCAATTCCAGTCTACCTCCTGAAATCGGTTTCCTGCAATTCTGCCCCGCTTTCAAGTCCTCTTGGCAGCCTTACTTCAGTCTATTTTTGGACGATAGCTGTCATTTATAACTCTGCAGGTTTGTGAATTACAGTGCCCCTGAGCTCCTTTCTTCAACTCGCTTTCTTGTGAGCTGGCCGCAACACCGCAGGATGGCTTCAGGCCCTAATCTGGTTCCGGCACGGCACGCTGAGCCTTTGGTTAATTCCTCTTCCTGGTGGGAAATGAGAGTTAAATTTGCCCGTCCAGACACCTCCAGCTAGTCTCTCATTGGTTCTCGCTATTCCTGTTCATCTTCCGCAGAAATTGCAAACTGGGCCAAACAGGAGGTTAAAGGCGCTGACTCTCCAAGTGGGGAGAGTGTTAGTAAAGCGTCTGGAATGTTGCACCCGAGTACCAGGGGAGGAAAACTGAGACATATTTGAACACGTCTCCCGATCACATGGTTGATCATACTCTGGGTTCCACATGCATGTTTTAGCTGAAGGAAGAATACCTTAAACCTGGGAGTTGAAACCCGTGGAATGGGTACCATGCAATATGACTTCAAAGGGTCTTCATTTGCTCACCGAACCTCTCCAATCCTATCACTGCTGCGTTTATGCCCCTGTACACATGCTTGATTCTCTTTCGGAGACATAGCAATCCATAGGTTTTAAGATACTTACTAGTCAGGTACATTCTTAGGCGTTTAATATGCGGTGTTGAGTCCATTTCGTTGAGCAAGGAGTAGCTCTTGTCTATTCCATATTTGGCTTAAGGAACTTTATCTGTGCTCATTTCAATCTCTGGTTTTATGCAGCACCCCAACTCACCTTTCCCCTTAAGCAAGCATAAGTTGGTTTTCTAAATTTGAGACCCTGTTCTGTTCTGTAATTCAGTTCCTGTGTAGCCAAGTTTACATTCCGTGTATTACTGATATCTTATGATGTTTCTTTTTCTGTGTGACTTATTTCAGTTAGAATCATCATACCTGAATCCACTCATTGTGCTGCTAAGGGCCTGATGACATAGATTTCATTGCTGAGTGATATTGCTTTGTAAGTAAATACCACAACTTCTTTATCCATTTTTCACTTTCTGCGATGTTGAACTTGTACTGTAAACGAGGTTCTTGTAAACAGAGCCGTTCCAAACTTTGGGGTGGCTGTGTCTTTTTGATTTTAATTTCCCTAAGCTATAGGACCATAAGTGGAAGTGCCCTAGGCTCTGTTGCTTTGTTTTTTAGATGTTTCAGGAAACACCATACACTTCTCCCGAGTGTCTGTTGGCAATTTACATCCCGCCCATCAGCATAACAAGGCTCCCAGTTCTCCATGGCCTGTCCTGCCTTTCTGGATTTTACACTTTTTTCAGATGGCCCTTTTGACCGGGGGGAAGTGAGACTTCATTGTAGTGCAGATTTCCTTTGCAAGCTTGCTTGGTTGGCCAAAAAGGGCGTATGCGTTTTTTCCTGAATATATTCAGGAAAAAACGCATACGCCCTTTTTGGCCAAGTGCATCATTGTGGACGTTCTGCCTCTTTTCCTATGCTTTCAATGCAATTCCAGTCTACCTCCTGAAATCGGTTTCCTGCAATTCTGCCCCGCTTTCAAGTCCTCTTGGCAGCCTTACTTCAGTCTATTTTTGGACGATAGCTGTCATTTATAACTCTGCAGGTTTGTGAA
This sequence comes from Tursiops truncatus, assembly GCF_011762595.2. Lineage (NCBI taxonomy): Eukaryota > Metazoa > Chordata > Mammalia > Artiodactyla > Delphinidae > Tursiops > Tursiops truncatus. The sequence goes on from NW_022983326.1 coordinate 387,877, forward strand.
TTACAGTGCCCCTGAGCTCCTTTCTTCAACTCGCTTTCTTTTGAGCTGGCCGCAACACCGCAGGATGGCTTCAGGCCCTAATCTGGTTCCGGCACGGCACGCTGAGCCTTTGGTTATTTCCTCTTCCTGGTGGGAAATGAGAGTTAAATTTGCCCGTCCAGACACCTCCAGCTAGTCTCTCATTGGTTCTCGCTATTCCTGTTCATCTTCCGCAGAAATTGCAAACTGGGCCAAACAGGAGGTTAAAGGGCTGACTCTCCAAGTGGGGAGAGTGTTAGTAAAGCGTCTGGAATGTTGCACCCGAGTACCAGGGGAGGAAAACTGAGACATATTTGAACACGTCTCCCGATCACATGGTTGATCATACTCTGGGTTCCACATGCATGTTTTAGCTGAAGGAAGAATACCTTAAACCTGGGAGTTGAAACCCGTGGAATGGGTACCATGCAATATGACTTCAAAGGGTCTTCATTTGCTCACCGAACCTCTCCAATCCTATCACTGCTGCGTTTATGCCCCTGTACACATGCTTGATTCTCTTTCGGAGACATAGCAATCCATAGGTTTTAAGATACTTACTAGTCAGGTACATTCTTAGGCGTTTAATATGCGGTGTTGAGTCCATTTCGTTGAGCAAGGAGTAGCTCTTGTCTATTCCATATTTGGCTTAAGGAACTTTATCTGTGCTCATTTCAATCTCTGGTTTTATGCAGCACCCCAACTCACCTTTCCCCTTAAGCAAGCATAAGTTGGTTTTCTAAATTTGAGACCCTGTTCTGTTCTGTAATTCAGTTCCTGTGTAGCCAAGTTTACATTCCGTGTATTACTGATATCTTATGATGTTTCTTTTTCTGTGTGACTTATTTCAGTTAGAATCATCATACCTGAATCCACTCATTGTGCTGCTAAGGGCCTGATGACATAGATTTCATTGCTGAGTGATATTGCTTTGTAAGTAAATACCACAACTTCTTTATCCATTTTTCACTTTCTGCGATGTTGAACTTGTACTGTAAACGAGGTTCTTGTAAACAGAGCCGTTCCAAACTTTGGGGTGGCTGTGTCTTTTTGATTTTAATTTCCCTAAGCTATAGGACCATAAGTGGAAGTGCCCTAGGTTCTGTTGCTTTGTTTTTTAGATGTTTCAGGAAACACCATACACTTCTCCCGAGTGTCTGTTGGCAATTTACATCCCGCCCATCAGCATAACAAGGCTCCCAGTTCTCCATGGCCTGTCCTGCCTTTCTGGATTTTACACTTTTTTCAGATGGCCCTTTTGACCGGGGGGAAGTGAGACTTCATTGTAGTGCAGATTTCCTTTGCAAGCTTGCTTGGTTGGCCAAAAAGGGCGTATGCGTTTTTTCCTGAATATATTCAGGAAAAAACGCATACGCCCTTTTTGGCCAAGTGCATCATTGTGGACGTTCTGCCTCTTTTCCTATGCTTTCAATGCAATTCCAGTCTACCTCCTGAAATCGGTTTCCTGCAATTCTGCCCTGCTTTCAAGTCCTCTTGGCAGCCTTACTTCAGTCTATTTTTGGACGATAGCTGTCATTTATAACTCTGCAGGTTTGTGAATTACAGTGCCCCTGAGCTCCTTTCTTCAACTCGCTTTCTTGTGAGCTGGCCGCAACACCGCAGGATGGCTTCAGGCCCTAATCTGGTTCCGGCACGGCACGCTGAGCCTTTGGTTATTCCTCTTCCTGGTGGGAAATGAGAGTTAAATTTGCCCGTCCAGACACCTCCAGCTAGTCTCTCATTGGTTCTCGCTATTCCTGTTCATCTTCCGCAGAAATTGCAAACTGGGCCAAACAGGAGGTTAAAGGGACTGACTCTCCAAGTCGGGAGAGTGTTAGTAAAGCGTCTGGAATGTTGCACCCGAGTACCAGGGGAGGAAAACTGAGACATATTTGAACACGTCTCCCGATCACATGGTTGATCATACTCTGGGTTCCACATGCATGTTTTAGCTGAAGGAAGAATACCTTAAACCTGGGAGTTGAAACCCGTGGAATGGGTACCATGCAATATGACTTCAAAGGGTCTTCATTTGCTCACCGAACCTCTCCAATCCTATCACTGCTGCGTTTATGCCCCTGTACACATGCTTGATTCTCTTTCGGAGACATAGCAATCCATAGGTTTTAAGATACTTACTAGTCAGGTACATTCTTAGGCGTTTAATATGGGGTGTTGAGTCCATTTCGTTGAGCAAGGAGTAGCTCTTGTCTATTCCATATTTGGCTTAAGGAACTTTATCTGTGCTCATTTCAATCTCTGGTTTTATGCAGCACCCCAACTCACCTTTCCCCTTAAGCAAGCATAAGTTGGTTTTCTAAATTTGAGACCCTGTTCTGTTCTGTAATTCAGTTCCTGTGTAGCCAAGTTTACATTCCGTGTATTACTGATATCTTATGATGTTTCTTTTTCTGTGTGACTTATTTCAGTTAGAATCATCATACCTGAATCCACTCATTGTGCTGCTAAGGGCCTGATGACATAGATTTCATTGCTGAGTGATATTGCTTTGTAAGTAAATACCACAACTTCTTTATCCATTTTTCACTTTCTGCGATGTTGAACTTGTACTGTAAACGAGGTTCTTGTAAACAGAGCCGTTCCAAACTTTGGGGTGGCTGTGTCTTTTTGATTTTAATTTCCCTAAGCTATAGGACCATAAGTGGAAGTGCCCTAGGCTCTGTTGCTTTGTTTTTTAGATGTTTCAGGAAACACCATACACTTCTCCCGAGTGTCTGTTGGCAATTTACATCCCGCCCATCAGCATAACAAGGCTCCCAGTTCTCCATGGCCTGTCCTGCCTTTCTGGATTTTACACTTTTTTCAGATGGCCCTTTTGACCGGGGGGAAGTGAGACTTCATTGTAGTGCAGATTTCCTTTGCAAGCTTGCTTGGTTGGCCAAAAAGGGCGTATGCGTTTTTTCCTGAATATATTCAGGAAAAAACGCATACGCCCTTTTTGGCCAAGTGCATCATTGTGGACGTTCTGCCTCTTTTCCTATGCTTTCAATGCAATTCCAGTCTACCTCCTGAAATCGGTTTCCTGCAATTCTGCCCCGCTTTCAAGTCCTCTTGGCAGCCTTACTTCAGTATATTTTTGGACGATAGCTGTCATTTATAACTCTGCAGGTTTGTGAATTACAGTGCCCCTGAGCTCCTTTCTTCAACTCGCTTTCTTGTGAGCTGGCCGCAACACCGCAGGATGGCTTCAGGCCCTAATCTGGTTCCGGCACGGCACGCTGAGCCTTTGGTTAATTCCTCTTCCTGGTGGGAAATGAGAGTTAAATTTGCCCGTCCAGACACCTCCAGCTAGTCTCTCATTGGTTCTCGCTATTCCTGTTCATCTTCCGCAGAAATTGCAAACTGGGCCAAACAGGAGGTTAAAGGGACTGACTCTCCAAGTGGGGAGAGTGTTAGTAAAGCGTCTGGAATGTTGCACCCGAGTACCAGGGGAGGAAAACTGAGACATATTTGAACACGTCTCCCGATCACATGGTTGATCATACTCTGGGTTCCACATGCATGTTTTAGCTGAAGGAAGAATACCTTAAACCTGGGTAGTTGAAACCCGTGGAATGGGTACCATGCAATATGACTTCAAAGGGTCTTCATTTGCTCACCGAACCTCTCCAATCCTATCACTGCTGCGTTTATGCCCCTGTACACATGCTTGATTCTCTTTCGGAGACATAGCAATCCATAGGTTTTAAGATACTTACTAGTCAGGTACATTCTTAGGCGTTTAATATGCGGTGTTGAGTCCATTTCGTTGAGCAAGGAGTAGCTCTTGTCTATTCCATATTTGGCTTAAGGAACTTTATCTGTGCTCATTTCAATCTCTGGTTTTATGCAGCACCCCAACTCACCTTTCCCCTTAAGCAAGCATAAGTTGGTTTTCTAAATTTGAGACCCTGTTCTGTTCTGTAATTCAGTTCCTGTGTAGCCAAGTTTACATTCCGTGTATTACTGATATCTTATGATGTTTCTTTTTCTGTGTGACTTATTTCAGTTAGAATCATCATACCTGAATCCACTCATTGTGCTGCTAAGGGCCTGATGACATAGATTTCATTGCTGAGTGATATTGCTTTGTAAGTAAATACCACAACTTCTTTATCCATTTTTCACTTTCTGCGATGTTGAACTTGTACTGTAAACGAGGTTCTTGTAAACAGAGCCGTTCCAAACTTTGGGGTGGCTGTGTCTTTTTGATTTTAATTTCCCTAAGCTATAGGACCATAAGTGGAAGTGCCCTAGGCTCTGTTGCTTTGTTTTTTAGATGTTTCAGGAAACACCATACACTTCTCCCGAGTGTCTGTTGGCAATTTACATCCCGCCCATCAGCATAACAAGGCTCCCAGTTCTCCATGGCCTGTCCTGCCTTTCTGGATTTTACACTTTTTTCAGATGGCCCTTTTGACCGGGGGGAAGTGAGACTTCATTGTAGTGCAGATTTCCTTTGCAAGCTTGCTTGGTTGGCCAAAAAGGGCGTATGCGTTTTTTCCTGAATATATTCAGGAAAAAACGCATACGCCCTTTTTGGCCAAGTGCATCATTGTGGACGTTCTGCCTCTTTTCCTATGCTTTCAATGCAATTCCAGTCTACCTCCTGAAATCGGTTTCCTGCAATTCTGCCCCGCTTTCAAGTCCTCTTGGCAGCCTTACTTCAGTATATTTTTGGACGATAGCTGTCATTTATAACTCTGCAGGTTTGTGAATTACAGTGCCCCTGAGCTCCTTTCTTCAACTCGCTTTCTTGTGAGCTGGCCGCAACACCGCAGGATGGCTTCAGGCCCTAATCTGGTTCCGGCACGGCACGCTGAGCCTTTGGTTAATTCCTCTTCCTGGTGGGAAATGAGAGTTAAATTTGCCCGTCCAGACACCTCCAGCTAGTCTCTCATTGGTTCTCGCTATTCCTGTTCATCTTCCGCAGAAATTGCAAACTGGGCCAAACAGGAGGTTAAAGGCGCTGACTCTCCAAGTGGGGAGAGTGTTAGTAAAGCGTCTGGAATGTTGCACCCGAGTACCAGGGGAGGAAAACTGAGACATATTTGAACACGTCTCCCGATCACATGGTTGATCATACTCTGGGTTCCACATGCATGTTTTAGCTGAAGGAAGAATACCTTAAACCTGGAGAGTTGAAACCCGTGGAATGGGTACCATGCAATATGACTTCAAAGGGTCTTCATTTGCTCACCGAACCTCTCCAATCCTATCACTGCTGCGTTTATGCCCCTGTACACATGCTTGATTCTCTTTCGGAGACATAGCAATCCATAGGTTTTAAGATACTTACTAGTCAGGTACATTCTTAGGCGTTTAATATGCGGTGTTGAGTCCATTTCGTTGAGCAAGGAGTAGCTCTTGTCTATTCCATATTTGGCTTAAGGAACTTTATCTGTGCTCATTTCAATCTCTGGTTTTATGCAGCACCCCAACTCACCTTTACCCTTAAGCAAGCATAAGTTGGTTTTCTAAATTTGAGACCCTGTTCTGTTCTGTAATTCAGTTCCTGTGTAGCCAAGTTTACATTCCGTGTATTACTGATATCTTATGATGTTTCTTTTTCTGTGTGACTTATTTCAGTTAGAATCATCATACCTGAATCCACTCATTGTGCTGCTAAGGGCCTGATGACACAGATTTCATTGCTGAGTGATATTGCTTTGTAAGTAAATACCACAACTTCTTTATCCATTTTTCACTTTCTGCGATGTTGAACTTGTACTGTAAACGAGGTTCTTGTAAACAGAGCGTCCCAAACTTTGGGGTGGCTGTGTCTTTTTGATTTTAATTTCCCTAAGCTATAGGACCATAAGTGGAAGTGCCCTAGGCTCTGTTGCTTTGTTTTTTAGATGTTTCAGGAAACACCATACACTTCTCCCGAGTGTCTGTTGGCAATTTACATCCCGCCCATCAGCATAACAAGGCTCCCAGTTCTCCATGGCCTGTCCTGCCTTTCTGGATTTTACACTTTTTTCAGATGGCCCTTTTGACCGGGGGGAAGTGAGACTTCATTGTAGTGCAGATTTCCTTTGCAAGCTTGCTTGGTTGGCCAAAAAGGGCGTATGCGTTTTTTCCTGAATATATTCAGGAAAAAACGCATACGCCCTTTTTGGCCAAGTGCATCATTGTGGACGTTCTGCCTCTTTTCCTATGCTTTCAATGCAATTCCAGTCTACCTCCTGAAATCGGTTTCCTGCAATTCTGCCCCGCTTTCAAGTCCTCTTGGCAGCCTTACTTCAGTCTATTTTTGGACGATAGCTGTCATTTATAACTCTGCAGGTTTGTGAATTACAGTGCCCCTGAGCTCCTTTCTTCAACTCGCTTTCTTGTGAGCTGGCCGCAACACCGCAGGATGGCTTCAGGCCCTAATCTGGTTCCGGCACGGCACGCTGAGCCTTTGGTTAATTCCTCTTCCTGGTGGGAAATGAGAGTTAAATTTGCCCGTCCAGACACCTCCAGCTAGTCTCTCATTGGTTCTCGCTATTCCTGTTCATCTTCCGCAGAAATTGCAAACTGGGCCAAACAGGAGGTTAAAGGGCTGACTCTCCAAGTGGGGAGAGTGTTAGTAAAGCGTCTGGAATGTTGCACCCGAGTACCAGGGGAGGAAAACTGAGACATATTTGAACACGTCTCCCGATCACATGGTTGATCATACTCTGGGTTCCACATGCATGTTTTAGCTGAAGGAAGAATACCTTAAACCTGGAGAGTTGAAACCCGTGGAATGGGTACCATGCAATATGACTTCAAAGGGTCTTCATTTGCTCACCGAACCTCTCCAATCCTATCACTGCTGCGTTTATGCCCCTGTACACATGCTTGATTCTCTTTCGGAGACATAGCAATCCATAGGTTTTAAGATACTTACTAGTCAGGTACATTCTTAGGCGTTTAATATGCGGTGTTGAGTCCATTTCGTTGAGCAAGGAGTAGCTCTTGTCTATTCCATATTTGGCTTAAGGAACTTTATCTGTGCTCATTTCAATCTCTGGTTTTATGCAGCACCCCAACTCACCTTTCCCCTTAAGCAAGCATAAGTTGGTTTTCTAAATTTGAGACCCTGTTCTGTTCTGTAATTCAGTTCCTGTGTAGCCAAGTTTACATTCCGTGTATTACTGATATCTTATGATGTTTCTTTTTCTGTGTGACTTATTTCAGTTAGAATCATCATACCTGAATCCACTCATTGTGCTGCTAAGGGCCTGATGACATAGATTTCATTGCTGAGTGATATTGCTTTGTAAGTAAATACCACAACTTCTTTATCCATTTTTCACTTTCTGCGATGTTGAACTTGTACTGTAAACGAGGTTCTTGTAAACAGAGCGTTCCAAACTTTGGGGTGGCTGTGTCTTTTTGATTTTAATTTCCCTAAGCTATAGGACCATAAGTGGAAGTGCCCTAGGCTCTGTTGCTTTGTTTTTTAGATGTTTCAGGAAACACCATACACTTCTCCCGAGTGTCTGTTGGCAATTTACATCCCGCCCATCAGCATAACAAGGCTCCCAGTTCTCCATGGCCTGTCCTGCCTTTCTGGATTTTACACTTTTTTCAGATGGCCCTTTTGACCGGGGGGAAGTGAGACTTCATTGTAGTGCAGATTTCCTTTGCAAGCTTGCTTGGTTGGCCAAAAAGGGCGTATGCGTTTTTTCCTGAATATATTCAGGAAAAAACGCATACGCCCTTTTTGGCCAAGTGCATCATTGTGGACGTTCTGCCTCTTTTCCTATGCTTTCAATGCAATTCCAGTCTACCTCCTGAAATCGGTTTCCTGCAATTCTGCCCCGCTTTCAAGTCCTCTTGGCAGCCTTACTTCAGTCTATTTTTGGACGATAGCTGTCATTTATAACTCTGCAGGTTTGTGAATTACAGTGCCCCTGAGCTCCTTTCTTCAACTCGCTTTCTTGTGAGCTGGCCGCAACACCGCAGGATGGCTTCAGGCCCTAATCTGGTTCCGGCACGGCACGCTGAGCCTTTGGTTATTCCTCTTCCTGGTGGGAAATGAGAGTTAAATTTGCCCGTCCAGACACCTCCAGCTAGTCTCTCATTGGTTCTCGCTATTCCTGTTCATCTTCCGCAGAAATTGCAAACTGGGCCAAACAGGAGGTTAAAGGCTGACTCTCCAAGTGGGGAGAGTGTTAGTAAAGCGTCTGGAATGTTGCACCCGAGTACCAGGGGAGGAAAACTGAGACATATTTGAACACGTCTCCCGATCACATGGTTGATCATACTCTGGGTTCCACATGCATGTTTTAGCTGAAGGAAGAATACCTTAAACCTGGGAGTTGAAACCCGTGGAATGGGTACCATGCAATATGACTTCAAAGGGTCTTCATTTGCTCACCGAACCTCTCCAATCCTATCACTGCTGCGTTTATGCCCCTGTACACATGCTTGATTCTCTTTCGGAGACATAGCAATCCATAGGTTTTAAGATACTTACTAGTCAGGTACATTCTTAGGCGTTTAATATGCGGTGTTGAGTCCATTTCGTTGAGCAAGGAGTAGCTCTTGTCTATTCCATATTTGGCTTAAGGAACTTTATCTGTGCTCATTTCAATCTCTGGTTTTATGCAGCACCCCAACTCACCTTTCCCCTTAAGCAAGCATAAGTTGGTTTTCTAAATTTGAGACCCTGTTCTGTTCTGTAATTCAGTTCCTGTGTAGCCAAGTTTACATTCCGTGTATTACTGATATCTTATGATGTTTCTTTTTCTGTGTGACTTATTTCAGTTAGAATCATCATACCTGAATACACTCATTGTGCTGCTAAGGGCCTGATGACATAGATTTCATTGCTGAGTGATATTGCTTTGTAAGTAAATACCACAACTTCTTTATCCATTTTTCACTTTCTGCGATGTTGAACTTGTACTGTAAACGAGGTTCTTGTAAACAGAGCGTCCCAAACTTTGGGGTGGCTGTGTCTTTTTGATTTTAATTTCCCTAAGCTATAGGACCATAAGTGGAAGTGCCCTAGGCTCTGTTGCTTTGTTTTTTAGATGTTTCAGGAAACACCATACACTTCTCCCGAGTGTCTGTTGGCAATTTACATCCCGCCCATCAGCATAACAAGGCTCCCAGTTCTCCATGGCCTGTCCTGCCTTTCTGGATTTTACACTTTTTTCAGATGGCCCTTTTGACCGGGGGGAAGTGAGACTTCATTGTAGTGCAGATTTCCTTTGCAAGCTTGCTTGGTTGGCCAAAAAGGGCGTATGCGTTTTTTCCTGAATATATTCAGGAAAAAACGCATACGCCCTTTTTGGCCAAGTGCATCATTGTGGACGTTCTGCCTCTTTTCCTATGCTTTCAATGCAATTCCAGTCTACCTCCTGAAATCGGTTTCCTGCAATTCTGCCCCGCTTTCAAGTCCTCTTGGCAGCCTTACTTCAGTATATTTTTGGACGATAGCTGTCATTTATAACTCTGCAGGTTTGTGAATTACAGTGCCCCTGAGCTCCTTTCTTCAACTCGCTTTCTTGTGAGCTGGCCGCAACACCGCAGGATGGCTTCAGGCCCTAATCTGGTTCCGGCACGGCACGCTGAGCCTTTGGTTATTTCCTCTTCCTGGTGGGAAATGAGAGTTAAATTTGCCCGTCCAGACACCTCCAGCTAGTCTCTCATTGGTTCTCGCTATTCCTGTTCATCTTCCGCAGAAATTGCAAACTGGGCCAAACAGGAGGTTAAAGGGACTGACTCTCCCAGTGGGGAGAGTGTTAGTAAAGCGTCTGGAATGTTGCACCCGAGTACCAGGGGAGGAAAACTGAGACATATTTGAACACGTCTCCCGATCACATGGTTGATCATACTCTGGGTTCCACATGCATGTTTTAGCTGAGGGAAGAATACCTTAAACCGTGGTAGTTGAGACCCGTGGAGTGGGTACCATGCAATATGACTTCAAAGGGTCTTCATTTGCTCACCGAACCTCTCCAATCCTATCACTGCTGCGTTTATGCCCCTGTACACATGCTTGATTCTCTTTCGGAGACATAGCAATCCATAGGTTTTAAGATACTTACTAGTCAGGTACATTCTTAGGCGTTTAATATGCGGTGTTGAGTCCATTTCGTTGAGCAAGGAGTAGCTCTTGTCTATTCCATATTTGGCTTAAGGAACTTTATCTGTGCTCATTTCAATCTCTGGTTTTATGCAGCACCCCAACTCACCTTTCCCCTTAAGCAAGCATAAGTTGGTTTTCTAAATTTGAGACCCTGTTCTGTTCTGTAATTCAGTTCCTGTGTAGCCAAGTTTACATTCCGTGTATTACTGATATCTTATGATGTTTCTTTTTCTGTGTGACTTATTTCAGTTAGAATCATCATACCTGAATCCACTCATTGTGCTGCTAAGGGCCTGATGACATAGATTTCATTGCTGAGTGATATTGCTTTGTAAGTAAATACCACAACTTCTTTATCCATTTTTCACTTTCTGCGATGTTGAACTTGTACTGTAAACGAGGTTCTTGTAAACAGAGCCGTTCCAAACTTTGGGGTGGCTGTGTCTTTTTGATTTTAATTTCCCTAAGCTATAGGACCATAAGTGGAAGTGCCCTAGGCTCTGTTGCTTTGTTTTTTAGATGTTTCAGGAAACACCATACACTTCTCCCGAGTGTCTGTTGGCAATTTACATCCCGCCCATCAGCATAACAAGGCTCCCAGTTCTCCATGGCCTGTCCTGCCTTTCTGGATTTTACACTTTTTTCAGATGGCCCTTTTGACCGGGGGGAAGTGAGACTTCATTGTAGTGCAGATTTCCTTTGCAAGCTTGCTTGGTTGGCCAAAAAGGGCGTATGCGTTTTTTCCTGAATATATTCAGGAAAAAACGCATACGCCCTTTTTGGCCAAGTGCATCATTGTGGACGTTCTGCCTCTTTTCCTATGCTTTCAATGCAATTCCAGTCTACCTCCTGAAATCGGTTTCCTGCAATTCTGCCCCGCTTTCAAGTCCTCTTGGCAGCCTTACTTCAGTCTATTTTTGGACGATAGCTGTCATTTATAACTCTGCAGGTTTGTGAATTACAGTGCCCCTGAGCTCCTTTCTTCAACTCGCTTTCTTGTGAGCTGGCCGCAACACCGCAGGATGGCTTCAGGCCCTAATCTGGTTCCGGCACGGCACGCTGAGCCTTTGGTTATTTCCTCTTCCTGGTGGGAAATGAGAGTTAAATTTGCCCGTCCAGACACCTCCAGCTAGTCTCTCATTGGTTCTCGCTATTCCTGTTCATCTTCCGCAGAAATTGCAAACTGGGCCAAACAGGAGGTTAAAGGGCTGACTCTCCAAGTGGGGAGAGTGTTAGTAAAGCGTCTGGAATGTTGCACCCGAGTACCAGGGGAGGAAAACTGAGACATATTTGAACACGTCTCCCGATCACATGGTTGATCATACTCTGGGTTCCACATGCATGTTTTAGCTGAAGGAAGAATACCTTAAACCTGGAGAGTTGAAACCCGTGGAATGGGTACCATGCAATATGACTTCAAAGGGTCTTCATTTGCTCACCGAACCTCTCCAATCCTATCACTGCTGCGTTTATGCCCCTGTACACATGCTTGATTCTCTTTCGGAGACATAGCAATCCATAGGTTTTAAGATACTTACTAGTCAGGTACATTCTTAGGCGTTTAATATGCGGTGTTGAGTCCATTTCGTTGAGCAAGGAGTAGCTCTTGTCTATTCCATATTTGGCTTAAGGAACTTTATCTGTGCTCATTTCAATCTCTGGTTTTATGCAGCACCCCAACTCACCTTTCCCCTTAAGCAAGCATAAGTTGGTTTTCTAAATTTGAGACCCTGTTCTGTTCTGTAATTCAGTTCCTGTGTAGCCAAGTTTACATTCCGTGTATTACTGATATCTTATGATGTTTCTTTTTCTGTGTGACTTATTTCAGTTAGAATCATCATACCTGAATCCACTCATTGTGCTGCTAAGGGCCTGATGACACAGATTTCATTGCTGAGTGATATTGCTTTGTAAGTAAATACCACAACTTCTTTATCCATTTTTCACTTTCTGCGATGTTGAACTTGTACTGTAAACGAGGTTCTTGTAAACAGAGGCGTTCCAAACTTTGGGGTGGCTGTGTCTTTTTGATTTTAATTTCCCTAAGCTATAGGACCATAAGTGGAAGTGCCCTAGGCTCTGTTGCTTTGTTTTTTAGATGTTTCAGGAAACACCATACACTTCTCCCGAGTGTCTGTTGGCAATTTACATCCCGCCCATCAGCATAACAAGGCTCCCAGTTCTCCATGGCCTGTCCTGCCTTTCTGGATTTTACACTTTTTTCAGATGGCCCTTTTGACCGGGGGGAAGTGAGACTTCATTGTAGTGCAGATTTCCTTTGCAAGCTTGCTTGGTTGGCCAAAAAGGGCGTATGCGTTTTTTCCTGAATATATTCAGGAAAAAACGCATACGCCCTTTTTGGCCAAGTGCATCATTGTGGACGTTCTGCCTCTTTTCCTATGCTTTCAATGCAATTCCAGTCTACCTCCTGAAATCGGTTTCCTGCAATTCTGCCCCGCTTTCAAGTCCTCTTGGCAGCCTTACTTCAGTCTATTTTTGGACGATAGCTGTCATTTATAACTCTGCAGGTTTGTGAATTACAGTGCCCCTGAGCTCCTTTCTTCAACTCGCTTTCTTGTGACCTGGCCGCAACACCGCAGGATGGCTTCAGGCCCTAATCTGGTTCCGGCACGGCACGCTGAGCCTTTGGTTATTTCCTCTTCCTGGTGGGAAATGAGAGTTAAATTTGCCCGTCCAGACACCTCCAGCTAGTCTCTCATTGGTTCTCGCTATTCCTGTTCATCTTCCGCAGAAATTGCAAACTGGGCCAAACAGGAGGTTAAAGGCGCTGACTCTCCAAGTGGGGAGAGTGTTAGTAAAGCGTCTGGAATGTTGCACCCGAGTACCAGGGGAGGAAAACTGAGACATATTTGAACACGTCTCCCGATCACATGGTTGATCATACTCTAGGTTCCACATGCATGTTTTAGCTGAAGGAAGAATACCTTAAACCTGGTAGTTGAAACCCGTGGAATGGGTACCATGCAATATGACTTCAAAGGGTCTTCATTTGCTCACCGAACCTCTCCAATCCTATCACTGCTGCGTTTATGCCCCTGTACACATGCTTGATTCTCTTTCAGAGACATAGCAATCCATAGGTTTTAAGATACTTACTAGTCAGGTACATTCTTAGGCGTTTAATATGCGGTGTTGAGTCCATTTCGTTGAGCAAGGAGTAGCTCTTGTCTATTCCATATTTGGCTTAAGGAACTTTATCTGTGCTCATTTCAATCTCTGGTTTTATGCAGCACCCCAACTCACCTTTCCCCTTAAGCAAGCATAAGTTGGTTTTCTAAATTTGAGACCCTGTTCTGTTCTGTAATTCAGTTCCTGTGTAGCCAAGTTTACATTCCGTGTATTACTGATATCTTATGATGTTTCTTTTTCTGTGTGACTTATTTCAGTTAGAATCATCATACCTGAATCCACTCATTGTGCTGCTAAGGGCCTGATGACATAGATTTCATTGCTGAGTGATATTGCTTTGTAAGTAAATACCACAACTTCTTTATCCATTTTTCACTTTCTGCGATGTTGAACTTGTACTGTAAACGAGGTTCTTGTAAACAGAGGCGTTCCAAACTTTGGGGTGGCTGTGTCTTTTTGATTTTAATTTCCCTAAGCTATAGGACCATAAGTGGAAGTGCCCTAGGCTCTGTTGCTTTGTTTTTTAGATGTTTCAGGAAACACCATACACTTCTCCCGAGTGTCTGTTGGCAATTTACATCCCGCCCATCAGCATAACAAGGCTCCCAGTTCTCCATGGCCTGTCCTGCCTTTCTGGATTTTACACTTTTTTCAGATGGCCCTTTTGACCGGGGGGAAGTGAGACTTCATTGTAGTGCAGATTTCCTTTGCAAGCTTGCTTGGTTGGCCAAAAAGGGCGTATGCGTTTTTTCCTGAATATATTCAGGAAAAAACGCATACGCCCTTTTTGGCCAAGTGCATCATTGTGGACGTTCTGCCTCTTTTCCTATGCTTTCAATGCAATTCCAGTCTACCTCCTGAAATCGGTTTCCTGCAATTCTGCCCCGCTTTCAAGTCCTCTTGGCAGCCTTACTTCAGTCTATTTTTGGACGATAGCTGTCATTTATAACTCTGCAGGTTTGTGAATTACAGTGCCCCTGAGCTCCTTTCTTCAACTCGCTTTCTTGTGAGCTGGCCGCAACACCGCAGGATGGCTTCAGGCCCTAATCTGGTTCCGGCACGGCACGCTGAGCCTTTGGTTATTTCCTCTTCCTGGTGGGAAATGAGAGTTAAATTTGCCCGTCCAGACACCTCCAGCTAGTCTCTCATTGGTTCTCGCTATTCCTGTTCATCTTCCGCAGAAATTGCAAACTGGGCCAAACAGGAGGTTAAAGGGCTGACTCTCCAAGTGGGGAGAGTGTTAGTAAAGCGTCTGGAATGTTGCACCCGAGTACCAGGGGAGGAAAACTGAGACATATTTGAACACGTCTCCCGATCACATGGTTGATCATACTCTGGGTTCCACATGCATGTTTTAGCTGAAGGAAGAATACCTTAAACCTGGAGAGTTGAGACCCGTGGAATGGGTACCATGCAATATGACTTCAAAGGGTCTTCATTTGCTCACCGAACCTCTCCAATCCTATCACTGCTGCGTTTATGCCCCTGTACACATGCTTGATTCTCTTTCGGAGACATAGCAATCCATAGGTTTTAAGATACTTACTAGTCAGGTACATTCTTAGGCGTTTAATATGCGGTGTTGAGTCCATTTCGTTGAGCAAGGAGTAGCTCTTGTCTATTCCATATTTGGCTTAAGGAACTTTATCTGTGCTCATTTCAATCTCTGGTTTTATGCAGCACCCCAACTCACCTTTCCCCTTAAGCAAGCATAAGTTGGTTTTCTAAATTTGAGACCCTGTTCTGTTCTGTAATTCAGTTCCTGTGTAGCCAAGTTTACATTCCGTGTATTACTGATATCTTATGATGTTTCTTTTTCTGTGTGACTTATTTCAGTTAGAATCATCATACCTGAATCCACTCATTGTGCTGCTAAGGGCCTGATGACATAGATTTCATTGCTGAGTGATATTGCTTTGTAAGTAAATACCACAACTTCTTTATCCATTTTTCACTTTCTGCGATGTTGAACTTGTACTGTAAACGAGGTTCTTGTAAACAGAGCCGTTCCAAACTTTGGGGTGGCTGTGTCTTTTTGATTTTAATTTCCCTAAGCTATAGGACCATAAGTGGAAGTGCCCTAGGCTCTGTTGCTTTGTTTTTTAGATGTTTCAGGAAACACCATACACTTCTCCCGAGTGTCTGTTGGCAATTTACATCCCGCCCATCAGCATAACAAGGCTCCCAGTTCTCCATGGCCTGTCCTGCCTTTCTGGATTTTACACTTTTTTCAGATGGCCCTTTTGACCGGGGGGAAGTGAGACTTCATTGTAGTGCAGATTTCCTTTGCAAGCTTGCTTGGTTGGCCAAAAAGGGCGTATGCGTTTTTTCCTGAATATATTCAGGAAAAAACGCATACGCCCTTTTTGGCCAAGTGCATCATTGTGGACGTTCTGCCTCTTTTCCTATGCTTTCAATGCAATTCCAGTCTACCTCCTGAAATCGGTTTCCTGCAATTCTGCCCCGCTTTCAAGTCCTCTTGGCAGCCTTACTTCAGTCTATTTTTGGACGATAGCTGTCATTTATAACTCTGCAGGTTTGTGAATTACAGTGCCCCTGAGCTCCTTTCTTCAACTCGCTTTCTTGTGACCTGGCCGCAACACCGCAGGATGGCTTCAGGCCCTAATCTGGTTCCGGCACGGCACGCTGAGCCTTTGGTTATTTCCTCTTCCTGGTGGGAAATGAGAGTTAAATTTGCCCGTCCAGACACCTCCAGCTAGTCTCTCATTGGTTCTCGCTATTCCTGTTCATCTTCCGCAGAAATTGCAAACTGGGCCAAACAGGAGGTTAAAGGGACTGACTCTCCAAGTGGGGAGAGTGTTAGTAAAGCGTCTGGAATGTTGCACCCGAGTACCAGGGGAGGAAAACTGAGACATATTTGAACACGTCTCCCGATCACATGGTTGATCATACTCTGGGTTCCACATGCATGTTTTAGCTGAAGGAAGAATACCTTAAACCTGGGAGTTGAAACCCGTGGAATGGGTACCATGCAATATGACTTCAAAGGGTCTTCATTTGCTCACCGAACCTCTCCAATCCTATCACTGCTGCGTTTATGCCCCTGTACACATGCTTGATTCTCTTTCGGAGACATAGCAATCCATAGGTTTTAAGATACTTACTAGTCAGGTACATTCTTAGGCGTTTAATATGGGGTGTTGAGTCCATTTCGTTGAGCAAGGAGTAGCTCTTGTCTATTCCATATTTGGCTTAAGGAACTTTATCTGTGCTCATTTCAATCTCTGGTTTTATGCAGCACCCCAACTCACCTTTCCCCTTAAGCAAGCATAAGTTGGTTTTCTAAATTTGAGACCCTGTTCTGTTCTGTAATTCAGTTCCTGTGTAGCCAAGTTTACATTCCGTGTATTACTGATATCTTATGATGTTTCTTTTTCTGTGTGACTTATTTCAGTTAGAATCATCATACCTGAATCCACTCATTGTGCTGCTAAGGGCCTGATGACATAGATTTCATTGCTGAGTGATATTGCTTTGTAAGTAAATACCACAACTTCTTTATCCATTTTTCACTTTCTGCGATGTTGAACTTGTACTGTAAACGAGGTTCTTGTAAACAGAGGCGTCCCAAACTTTGGGGTGGCTGTGTCTTTTTGATTTTAATTTCCCTAAGCTATAGGACCATAAGTGGAAGTGCCCTAGGCTCTGTTGCTTTGTTTTTTAGATGTTTCAGGAAACACCATACACTTCTCCCGAGTGTCTGTTGGCAATTTACATCCCGCCCATCAGCATAACAAGGCTCCCAGTTCTCCATGGCCTGTCCTGCCTTTCTGGATTTTACACTTTTTTCAGATGGCCCTTTTGACCGGGGGGAAGTGAGACTTCATTGTAGTGCAGATTTCCTTTGCAAGCTTGCTTGGTTGGCCAAAAAGGGCGTATGCGTTTTTTCCTGAATATATTCAGGAAAAAACGCATACGCCCTTTTTGGCCAAGTGCATCATTGTGGACGTTCTGCCTCTTTTCCTATGCTTTCAATGCAATTCCAGTCTACCTCCTGAAATCGGTTTCCTGCAATTCTGCCCCGCTTTCAAGTCCTCTTGGCAGCCTTACTTCAGTCTATTTTTGGACGATAGCTGTCATTTATAACTCTGCAGGTTTGTGAATTACAGTGCCCCTGAGCTCCTTTCTTCAACTCGCTTTCTTGTGAGCTGGCCGCAACACCGCAGGATGGCTTCAGGCCCTAATCTGGTTCCGGCACGGCACGCTGAGCCTTTGGTTATTTCCTCTTCCTGGTGGGAAATGAGAGTTAAATTTGCCCGTCCAGACACCTCCAGCTAGTCTCTCATTGGTTCTCGCTATTCCTGTTCATCTTCCGCAGAAATTGCAAACTGGGCCAAACAGGAGGTTAAAGGGCTGACTCTCCAAGTGGGGAGAGTGTTAGTAAAGCGTCTGGAATGTTGCACCCGAGTACCAGGGGAGGAAAACTGAGACATATTTGAACACGTCTCCCGATCACATGGTTGATCATACTCTGGGTTCCACATGCATGTTTTAGCTGAAGGAAGAATACCTTAAACCTGGGAGTTGAAACCCGTGGAATGGGTACCATGCAATATGACTTCAAAGGGTCTTCATTTGCTCACCGAACCTCTCCAATCCTATCACTGCTGCGTTTATGCCCCTGTACACATGCTTGATTCTCTTTCGGAGACATAGCAATCCATAGGTTTTAAGATACTTACTAGTCAGGTACATTCTTAGGCGTTTAATATGCGGTGTTGAGTCCATTTCGTTGAGCAAGGAGTAGCTCTTGTCTATTCCATATTTGGCTTAAGGAACTTTATCTGTGCTAATTTCAATCTCTGGTTTTATGCAGCACCCCAACTCACCTTTCCCCTTAAGCAAGCATAAGTTGGTTTTCTAAATTTGAGACCCTGTTCTGTTCTGTAATTCAGTTCCTGTGTAGCCAAGTTTACATTCCGTGTATTACTGATATCTTATGATGTTTCTTTTTCTGTGTGACTTATTTCAGTTAGAATCATCATACCTGAATCCACTCATTGTGCTGCTAAGGGCCTGATGACACAGATTTCATTGCTGAGTGATATTGCTTTGTAAGTAAATACCACAACTTCTTTATCCATTTTTCACTTTCTGCGATGTTGAACTTGTACTGTAAACGAGGTTCTTGTAAACAGAGCCGTTCCAAACTTTGGGGTGGCTGTGTCTTTTTGATTTTAATTTCCCTAAGCTATAGGACCATAAGTGGAAGTGCCCTAGGCTCTGTTGCTTTGTTTTTTAGATGTTTCAGGAAACACCATACACTTCTCCCGAGTGTCTGTTGGCAATTTACATCCCGCCCATCAGCATAACAAGGCTCCCAGTTCTCCATGGCCTGTCCTGCCTTTCTGGATTTTACACTTTTTTCAGATGGCCCTTTTGACCGGGGGGAAGTGAGACTTCATTGTAGTGCAGATTTCCTTTGCAAGCTTGCTTGGTTGGCCAAAAAGGGCGTATGCGTTTTTTCCTGAATATATTCAGGAAAAAACGCATACGCCCTTTTTGGCCAAGTGCATCATTGTGGACGTTCTGCCTCTTTTCCTATGCTTTCAATGCAATTCCAGTCTACCTCCTGAAATCGGTTTCCTGCAATTCTGCCCCGCTTTCAAGTCCTCTTGGCAGCCTTACTTCAGTCTATTTTTGGACGATAGCTGTCATTTATAACTCTGCAGGTTTGTGAATTACAGTGCCCCTGAGCTCCTTTCTTCAACTCGCTTTCTTGTGACCTGGCCGCAACACCGCAGGATGGCTTCAGGCCCTAATCTGGTTCCGGCACGGCACGCTGAGCCTTTGGTTATTCCTCTTCCTGGTGGGAAATGAGAGTTAAATTTGCCCGTCCAGACACCTCCAGCTAGTCTCTCATTGGTTCTCGCTATTCCTGTTCATCTTCCGCAGAAATTGCAAACTGGGCCAAACAGGAGGTTAAAGGGCTGACTCTCCAAGTGGGGAGAGTGTTAGTAAAGCGTCTGGAATGTTGCACCCGAGTACCAGGGGAGGAAAACTGAGACATATTTGAACACGTCTCCCGATCACATGGTTGATCATACTCTGGGTTCCACATGCATGTTTTAGCTGAAGGAAGAATACCTTAAACCTGGAGTTGAAACCCGTGGAATGGGTACCATGCAATATGACTTCAAAGGGTCTTCATTTGCTCACCGAACCTCTCCAATCCTATCACTGCTGCGTTTATGCCCCTGTACACATGCTTGATTCTCTTTCGGAGACATAGCAATCCATAGGTTTTAAGATACTTACTAGTCAGGTACATTCTTAGGCGTTTAATATGCGGTGTTGAGTCCATTTCGTTGAGCAAGGAGTAGCTCTTGTCTATTCCATATTTGGCTTAAGGAACTTTATCTGTGCTCATTTCAATCTCTGGTTTTATGCAGCACCCCAACTCACCTTTCCCCTAAGCAAGCATAAGTTGGTTTTCTAAATTTGAGACCCTGTTCTGTTCTGTAATTCAGTTCCTGTGTAGCCAAGTTTACATTCCGTGTATTACTGATATCTTATGATGTTTCTTTTTCTGTGTGACTTATTTCAGTTAGAATCATCATACCTGAATCCACTCATTGTGCTGCTAAGGGCCTGATGACATAGATTTCATTGCTGAGTGATATTGCTTTGTAAGTAAATACCACAACTTCTTTATCCATTTTTCACTTTCTGCGATGTTGAACTTGTACTGTAAACGAGGTTCTTGTAAACAGAGCCGTTCCAAACTTTGGGGTGGCTGTGTCTTTTTGATTTTAATTTCCCTAAGCTATAGGACCATAAGTGGAAGTGCCCTAGGCTCTGTTGCTTTGTTTTTTAGATGTTTCAGGAAACACCATACACTTCTCCCGAGTGTCTGTTGGCAATTTACATCCCGCCCATCAGCATAACAAGGCTCCCAGTTCTCCATGGCCTGTCCTGCCTTTCTGGATTTTACACTTTTTTCAGATGGCCCTTTTGACCGGGGGGAAGTGAGACTTCATTGTAGTGCAGATTTCCTTTGCAAGCTTGCTTGGTTGGCCAAAAAGGGCGTATGCGTTTTTTCCTGAATATATTCAGGAAAAAACGCATACGCCCTTTTTGGCCAAGTGCATCATTGTGGACGTTCTGCCTCTTTTCCTATGCTTTCAATGCAATTCCAGTCTACCTCCTGAAATCGGTTTCCTGCAATTCTGCCCCGCTTTCAAGTCCTCTTGGCAGCCTTACTTCAGTCTATTTTTGGACGATAGCTGTCATTTATAACTCTGCAGGTTTGTGAATTACAGTGCCCCTGAGCTCCTTTCTTCAACTCGCTTTCTTGTGAGCTGGCCGCAACACCGCAGGATGGCTTCAGGCCCTAATCTGGTTCCGGCACGGCACGCTGAGCCTTTGGTTATTTCCTCTTCCTGGTGGGAAATGAGAGTTAAATTTGCCCGTCCAGACACCTCCAGCTAGTCTCTCATTGGTTCTCGCTATTCCTGTTCATCTTCCGCAGAAATTGCAAACTGGGCCAAACAGGAGGTTAAAGGGCTGACTCTCCAAGTGGGGAGAGTGTTAGTAAAGCGTCTGGAATGTTGCACCCGAGTACCAGGGGAGGAAAACTGAGACATATTTGAACACGTCTCCCGATCACATGGTTGATCATACTCTGGGTTCCACATGCATGTTTTAGCTGAAGGAAGAATACCTTAAACCTGGGAGTTGAAACCCGTGGAATGGGTACCATGCAATATGACTTCAAAGGGTCTTCATTTGCTCACCGAACCTCTCCAATCCTATCACTGCTGCGTTTATGCCCCTGTACACATGCTTGATTCTCTTTCGGAGACATAGCAATCCATAGGTTTTAAGATACTTACTAGTCAGGTACATTCTTAGGCGTTTAATATGCGGTGTTGAGTCCATTTCGTTGAGCAAGGAGTAGCTCTTGTCTATTCCATATTTGGCTTAAGGAACTTTATCTGTGCTCATTTCAATCTCTGGTTTTATGCAGCACCCCAACTCACCTTTCCCCTTAAGCAAGCATAAGTTGGTTTTCTAAATTTGAGACCCTGTTCTGTTCTGTAATTCAGTTCCTGTGTAGCCAAGTTTCCATTCCGTGTATTACTGATATCTTATGATGTTTCTTTTTCTGTGTGACTTATTTCAGTTAGAATCATCATACCTGAATCCACTCATTGTGCTGCTAAGGGCCTGATGACATAGATTTCATTGCTGAGTGATATTGCTTTGTAAGTAAATACCACAACTTCTTTATCCATTTTTCACTTTCTGCGATGTTGAACTTGTACTGTAAACGAGGTTCTTGTAAACAGAGGCGTCCCAAACTTTGGGGTGGCTGTGTCTTTTTGATTTTAATTTCCCTAAGCTATAGGACCATAAGTGGAAGTGCCCTAGGCTCTGTTGCTTTGTTTTTTAGATGTTTCAGGAAACACCATACACTTCTCCCGAGTGTCTGTTGGCAATTTACATCCCGCCCATCAGCATAACAAGGCTCCCAGTTCTCCATGGCCTGTCCTGCCTTTCTGGATTTTACACTTTTTTCAGATGGCCCTTTTGACCGGGGGGAAGTGAGACTTCATTGTAGTGCAGATTTCCTTTGCAAGCTTGCTTGGTTGGCCAAAAAGGGCGTATGCGTTTTTTCCTGAATATATTCAGGAAAAAACGCATACGCCCTTTTTGGCCAAGTGCATCATTGTGGACGTTCTGCCTCTTTTCCTATGCTTTCAATGCAATTCCAGTCTACCTCCTGAAATCGGTTTCCTGCAATTCTGCCCCGCTTTCAAGTCCTCTTGGCAGCCTTACTTCAGTCTATTTTTGGACGATAGCTGTCATTTATAACTCTGCAGGTTTGTGAATTACAGTGCCCCTGAGCTCCTTTCTTCAACTCGCTTTCTTGTGACCTGGCCGCAACACCGCAGGATGGCTTCAGGCCCTAATCTGGTTCCGGCACGGCACGCTGAGCCTTTGGTTAATTCCTCTTCCTGGTGGGAAATGAGAGTTAAATTTGCCCGTCCAGACACCTCCAGCTAGTCTCTCATTGGTTCTCGCTATTCCTGTTCATCTTCCGCAGAAATTGCAAACTGGGCCAAACAGGAGGTTAAAGGGCTGACTCTCCAAGTGGGGAGAGTGTTAGTAAAGCGTCTGGAATGTTGCACCCGAGTACCAGGGGAGGAAAACTGAGACATATTTGAACACGTCTCCCGATCACATGGTTGATCATACTCTGGGTTCCACATGCATGTTTTAGCTGAAGGAAGAATACCTTAAACCTGGGAGTTGAAACCCGTGGAATGGGTACCATGCAATATGACTTCAAAGGGTCTTCATTTGCTCACCGAACCTCTCCAATCCTATCACTGCTGCGTTTATGCCCCTGTACACATGCTTGATTCTCTTTCGGAGACATAGCAATCTATAGGTTTTAAGATACTTACTAGTCAGGTACATTCTTAGGCGTTTAATATGCGGTGTTGAGTCCATTTCGTTGAGCAAGGAGTAGCTCTTGTCTATTCCATATTTGGCTTAAGGAACTTTATCTGTGCTCATTTCAATCTCTGGTTTTATGCAGCACCCCAACTCACCTTTACCCTTAAGCAAGCATAAGTTGGTTTTCTAAATTTGAGACCCTGTTCTGTTCTGTAATTCAGTTCCTGTGTAGCCAAGTTTACATTCCGTGTATTACTGATATCTTATGATGTTTCTTTTTCTGTGTGACTTATTTCAGTTAGAATCATCATACCTGAATCCACTCATTGTGCTGCTAAGGGCCTGATGACATAGATTTCATTGCTGAGTGATATTGCTTTGTAAGTAAATACCACAACTTCTTTATCCATTTTTCACTTTCTGCGATGTTGAACTTGTACTGTAAACGAGGTTCTTGTAAACAGAGGTGTCCCAAACTTTGGGGTGGCTGTGTCTTTTTGATTTTAATTTCCCTAAGCTATAGGACCATAAGTGGAAGTGCCCTAGGCTCTGTTGCTTTGTTTTTTAGATGTTTCAGGAAACACCATACACTTCTCCCGAGTGTCTGTTGGCAATTTACATCCCGCCCATCAGCATAACAAGGCTCCCAGTTCTCCATGGCCTGTCCTGCCTTTCTGGATTTTACACTTTTTTCAGATGGCCCTTTTGACCGGGGGGAAGTGAGACTTCATTGTAGTGCAGATTTCCTTTGCAAGCTTGCTTGGTTGGCCAAAAAGGGCGTATGCGTTTTTTCCTGAATATATTCAGGAAAAAACGCATACGCCCTTTTTGGCCAAGTGCATCATTGTGGACGTTCTGCCTCTTTTCCTATGCTTTCAATGCAATTCCAGTCTACCTCCTGAAATCGGTTTCCTGCAATTCTGCCCCGCTTTCAAGTCCTCTTGGCAGCCTTACTTCAGTCTATTTTTGGACGATAGCTGTCATTTATAACTCTGCAGGTTTGTGAATTACAGTGCCCCTGAGCTCCTTTCTTCAACTCGCTTTCTTGTGAGCTGGCCGCAACACCGCAGGATGGCTTCAGGCCCTAATCTGGTTCCGGCACGGCACGCTGAGCCTTTGGTTAATTCCTCTTCCTGGTGGGAAATGAGAGTTAAATTTGCCCGTCCAGACACCTCCAGCTAGTCTCTCATTGGTTCTCGCTATTCCTGTTCATCTTCCGCAGAAATTGCAAACTGGGCCAAACAGGAGGTTAAAGGCGCTGACTCTCCAAGTGGGGAGAGTGTTAGTAAAGCGTCTGGAATGTTGCACCCGAGTACCAGGGGAGGAAAACTGAGACATATTTGAACACGTCTCCCGATCACATGGTTGATCATACTCTGGGTTCCACATGCATGTTTTAGCTGAAGGAAGAATACCTTAAACCTGGGTAGTTGAAACCCGTGGAATGGGTACCATGCAATATGACTTCAAAGGGTCTTCATTTGCTCACCGAACCTCTCCAATCCTATCACTGCTGCGTTTATGCCCCTGTACACATGCTTGATTCTCTTTCGGAGACATAGCAATCCATAGGTTTTAAGATACTTACTAGTCAGGTACATTCTTAGGCGTTTAATATGCGGTGTTGAGTCCATTTCATTGAGCAAGGAGTAGCTCTTGTCTATTCCATATTTGGCTTAAGGAACTTTATCTGTGCTCATTTCAATCTCTGGTTTTATGCAGCACCCCAACTCACCTTTCCCCTTAAGCAAGCATAAGTTGGTTTTCTAAATTTGAGACCCTGTTCTGTTCTGTAATTCAGTTCCTGTGTAGCCAAGTTTACATTCCGTGTATTACTGATATCTTATGATGTTTCTTTTTCTGTGTGACTTATTTCAGTTAGAATCATCATACCTGAATCCACTCATTGTGCTGCTAAGGGCCTGATGACACAGATTTCATTGCTGAGTGATATTGCTTTGTAAGTAAATACCACAACTTCTTTATCCATTTTTCACTTTCTGCGATGTTGAACTTGTACTGTAAACGAGGTTCTTGTAAACAGAGCCGTTCCAAACTTTGGGGTGGCTGTGTCTTTTTGATTTTAATTTCCCTAAGCTATAGGACCATAAGTGGAAGTGCCCTAGGCTCTGTTGCTTTGTTTTTTAGATGTTTCAGGAAACACCATACACTTCTCCCGAGTGTCTGTTGGCAATTTACATCCCGCCCATCAGCATAACAAGGCTCCCAGTTCTCCATGGCCTGTCCTGCCTTTCTGGATTTTACACTTTTTTCAGATGGCCCTTTTGACCGGGGGGAAGTGAGACTTCATTGTAGTGCAGATTTCCTTTGCAAGCTTGCTTGGTTGGCCAAAAAGGGCGTATGCGTTTTTTCCTGAATATATTCAGGAAAAAACGCATACGCCCTTTTTGGCCAAGTGCATCATTGTGGACGTTCTGCCTCTTTTCCTATGCTTTCAATGCAATTCCAGTCTACCTCCTGAAATCGGTTTCCTGCAATTCTGCCCCGCTTTCAAGTCCTCTTGGCAGCCTTACTTCAGTCTATTTTTGGACGATAGCTGTCATTTATAACTCTGCAGGTTTGTGAATTACAGTGCCCCTGAGCTCCTTTCTTCAACTCGCTTTCTTGTGACCTGGCCGCAACACCGCAGGATGGCTTCAGGCCCTAATCTGGTTCCGGCACGGCACGCTGAGCCTTTGGTTATTTCCTCTTCCTGGTGGGAAATGAGAGTTAAATTTGCCCGTCCAGACACCTCCAGCTAGTCTCTCATTGGTTCTCGCTATTCCTGTTCATCTTCCGCAGAAATTGCAAACTGGGCCAAACAGGAGGTTAAAGGGCTGACTCTCCAAGTGGGGAGAGTGTTAGTAAAGCGTCTGGAATGTTGCACCCGAGTACCAGGGGAGGAAAACTGAGACATATTTGAACACGTCTCCCGATCACATGGTTGATCATACTCTGGGTTCCACATGCATGTTTTAGCTGAAGGAAGAATACCTTAAACCTGGGTAGTTGAAACCCGTGGAATGGGTACCATGCAATATGACTTCAAAGGGTCTTCATTTGCTCACCGAACCTCTCCAATCCTATCACTGCTGCGTTTATGCCCCTGTACACATGCTTGATTCTCTTTCGGAGACATAGCAATCCATAGGTTTTAAGATACTTACTAGTCAGGTACATTCTTAGGCGTTTAATATGGGGTGTTGAGTCCATTTCGTTGAGCAAGGAGTAGCTCTTGTCTATTCCATATTTGGCTTAAGGAACTTTATCTGTGCTCATTTCAATCTCTGGTTTTATGCAGCACCCCAACTCACCTTTCCCCTTAAGCAAGCATAAGTTGGTTTTCTAAATTTGAGACCCTGTTCTGTTCTGTAATTCAGTTCCTGTGTAGCCAAGTTTACATTCCGTGTATTACTGATATCTTATGATGTTTCTTTTTCTGTGTGACTTATTTCAGTTAGAATCATCATACCTGAATCCACTCATTGTGCTGCTAAGGGCCTGATGACATAGATTTCATTGCTGAGTGATATTGCTTTGTAAGTAAATACCACAACTTCTTTATCCATTTTTCACTTTCTGCGATGTTGAACTTGTACTGTAAACGAGGTTCTTGTAAACAGAGCCGTTCCAAACTTTGGGGTGGCTGTGTCTTTTTGATTTTAATTTCCCTAAGCTATAGGACCATAAGTGGAAGTGCCCTAGGCTCTGTTGCTTTGTTTTTTAGATGTTTCAGGAAACACCATACACTTCTCCCGAGTGTCTGTTGGCAATTTACATCCCGCCCATCAGCATAACAAGGCTCCCAGTTCTCCATGGCCTGTCCTGCCTTTCTGGATTTTACACTTTTTTCAGATGGCCCTTTTGACTGGGGGGAAGTGAGACTTCATTGTAGTGCAGATTTCCTTTGCAAGCTTGCTTGGTTGGCCAAAAAGGGCGTATGCGTTTTTTCCTGAATATATTCAGGAAAAAACGCATACGCCCTTTTTGGCCAAGTGCATCATTGTGGACGTTCTGCCTCTTTTCCTATGCTTTCAATGCAATTCCAGTCTACCTCCTGAAATCGGTTTCCTGCAATTCTGCCCCGCTTTCAAGTCCTCTTGGCAGCCTTACTTCAGTCTATTTTTGGACGATAGCTGTCATTTATAACTCTGCAGGTTTGTGAATTACAGTGCCCCTGAGCTCCTTTCTTCAACTCGCTTTCTTGTGAGCTGGCCGCAACACCGCAGGATGGCTTCAGGCCCTAATCTGGTTCCGGCACGGCACGCTGAGCCTTTGGTTAATTCCTCTTCCTGGTGGGAAATGAGAGTTAAATTTGCCCGTCCAGACACCTCCAGCTAGTCTCTCATTGGTTCTCGCTATTCCTGTTCATCTTCCGCAGAAATTGCAAACTGGGCCAAACAGGAGGTTAAAGGGCTGACTCTCCAAGTGGGGAGAGTGTTAGTAAAGCGTCTGGAATGTTGCACCCGAGTACCAGGGGAGGAAAACTGAGACATATTTGAACACGTCTCCCGATCACATGGTTGATCATACTCTGGGTTCCACATGCATGTTTTAGCTGAAGGAAGAATACCTTAAACCTGGGTAGTTGAAACCCGTGGAATGGGTACCATGCAATATGACTTCAAAGGGTCTTCATTTGCTCACCGAACCTCTCCAATCCTATCACTGCTGCGTTTATGCCCCTGTACACATGCTTGATTCTCTTTCGGAGACATAGCAATCCATAGGTTTTAAGATACTTACTAGTCAGGTACATTCTTAGGCGTTTAATATGCGGTGTTGAGTCCATTTCGTTGAGCAAGGAGTAGCTCTTGTCTATTCCATATTTGGCTTAAGGAACTTTATCTGTGCTCATTTCAATCTCTGGTTTTATGCAGCACCCCAACTCACCTTTCCCCTTAAGCAAGCATAAGTTGGTTTTCTAAATTTGAGACCCTGTTCTGTTCTGTAATTCAGTTCCTGTGTAGCCAAGTTTACATTCCGTGTATTACTGATATCTTATGATGTTTCTTTTTCTGTGTGACTTACTTCAGTTAGAATCATCATACCTGAATCCACTCATTGTGCTGCTAAGGGCCTGATGACATAGATTTCATTGCTGAGTGATATTGCTTTGTAAGTAAATACCACAACTTCTTTATCCATTTTTCACTTTCTGCGATGTTGAACTTGTACTGTAAACGAGGTTCTTGTAAACAGAGCCGTTCCAAACTTTGGGGTGGCTGTGTCTTTTTGATTTTAATTTCCCTAAGCTATAGGACCATAAGTGGAAGTGCCCTAGGCTCTGTTGCTTTGTTTTTTAGATGTTTCAGGAAACACCATACACTTCTCCCGAGTGTCTGTTGGCAATTTACATCCCGCCCATCAGCATAACAAGGCTCCCAGTTCTCCATGGCCTGTCCTGCCTTTCTGGATTTTACACTTTTTTCAGATGGCCCTTTTGACCGGGGGGAAGTGAGACTTCATTGTAGTGCAGATTTCCTTTGCAAGCTTGCTTGGTTGGCCAAAAAGGGCGTATGCGTTTTTTCCTGAATATATTCAGGAAAAAACGCATACGCCCTTTTTGGCCAAGTGCATCATTGTGGACGTTCTGCCTCTTTTCCTATGCTTTCAATGCAATTCCAGTCTACCTCCTGAAATCGGTTTCCTGCAATTCTGCCCCGCTTTCAAGTCCTCTTGGCAGCCTTACTTCAGTCTATTTTTGGACGATAGCTGTCATTTATAACTCTGCAGGTTTGTGAATTACAGTGCCCCTGAGCTCCTTTCTTCAACTCGCTTTCTTGTGACCTGGCCGCAACACCGCAGGATGGCTTCAGGCCCTAATCTGGTTCCGGCACGGCACGCTGAGCCTTTGGTTATTTCCTCTTCCTGGTGGGAAATGAGAGTTAAATTTGCCCGTCCAGACACCTCCAGCTAGTCTCTCATTGGTTCTCGCTATTCCTGTTCATCTTCCGCAGAAATTGCAAACTGGGCCAAACAGGAGGTTAAAGGGCTGACTCTCCAAGTGGGGAGAGTGTTAGTAAAGCGTCTGGAATGTTGCACCCGAGTACCAGGGGAGGAAAACTGAGACATATTTGAACACGTCTCCCGTTCACATGGTTGATCATACTCTGGGTTCCACATGCATGTTTTAGCTGAAGGAAGAATACCTTAAACCTGGAGTTGAACCCGTGGAATGGGTACCATGCAATATGACTTCAAAGGGTCTTCATTTGCTCACCGAACCTCTCCAATCCTATCACTGCTGCGTTTATGCCCCTGTACACATGCTTGATTCTCTTTCGGAGACATAGCAATCCATAGGTTTTAAGATACTTACTAGTCAGGTACATTCTTAGGCGTTTAATATGCGGTGTTGAGTCCATTTCGTTGAGCAAGGAGTAGCTCTTGTCTATTCCATATTTGGCTTAAGGAACTTTATCTGTGCTCATTTCAATCTCTGGTTTTATGCAGCACCCCAACTCACCTTTCCCCTTAAGCAAGCATAAGTTGGTTTTCTAAATTTGAGACCCTGTTCTGTTCTGTAATTCAGTTCCTGTGTAGCCAAGTTTACATTCCGTGTATTACTGATATCTTATGATGTTTCTTTTTCTGTGTGACTTATTTCAGTTAGAATCATCATACCTGAATCCACTCATTGTGCTGCTAAGGGCCTGATGACATAGATTTCATTGCTGAGTGATATTGCTTTGTAAGTAAATACCACAACTTCTTTATCCATTTTTCACTTTCTGCGATGTTGAACTTGTACTGTAAACGAGGTTCTTGTAAACAGAGGCGTTCCAAACTTTGGGGTGGCTGTGTCTTTTTGATTTTAATTTCCCTAAGCTATAGGACCATAAGTGGAAGTGCCCTAGGCTCTGTTGCTTTGTTTTTTAGATGTTTCAGGAAACACCATACACTTCTCCCGAGTGTCTGTTGGCAATTTACATCCCGCCCATCAGCATAACAAGGCTCCCAGTTCTCCATGGCCTGTCCTGCCTTTCTGGATTTTACACTTTTTTCAGATGGCCCTTTTGACCGGGGGGAAGTGAGACTTCATTGTAGTGCAGATTTCCTTTGCAAGCTTGCTTGGTTGGCCAAAAAGGGCGTATGCGTTTTTTCCTGAATATATTCAGGAAAAAACGCATACGCCCTTTTTGGCCAAGTGCATCATTGTGGACGTTCTGCCTCTTTTCCTATGCTTTCAATGCAATTCCAGTCTACCTCCTGAAATCGGTTTCCTGCAATTCTGCCCCGCTTTCAAGTCCTCTTGGCAGCCTTACTTCAGTCTATTTTTGGACGATAGCTGTCATTTATAACTCTGCAGGTTTGTGAATTACAGTGCCCCTGAGCTCCTTTCTTCAACTCGCTTTCTTGTGACCTGGCCGCAACACCGCAGGATGGCTTCAGGCCCTAATCTGGTTCCGGCACGGCACGCTGAGCCTTTGGTTATTTCCTCTTCCTGGTGGGAAATGAGAGTTAAATTTGCCCGTCCAGACACCTCCAGCTAGTCTCTCATTGGTTCTCGCTATTCCTGTTCATCTTCCACAGAAATTGCAAACTGGGCCAAACAGGAGGTTAAAGGGCTGACTCTCCAAGTGGGGAGAGTGTTAGTAAAGCGTCTGGAATGTTGCACCCGAGTACCAGGGGAGGAAAACTGAGACATATTTGAACACGTCTCCCGATCACATGGTTGATCATACTCTGGGTTCCACATGCATGTTTTAGCTGAAGGAAGAATACCTTAAACCTGGGAGTTGAAACCCGTGGAATGGGTACCATGCAATATGACTTCAAAGGGTCTTCATTTGCTCACCGAACCTCTCCAATCCTATCACTGCTGCGTTTATGCCCCTGTACACATGCTTGATTCTCTTTCGGAGACATAGCAATCCATAGGTTTTAAGATACTTACTAGTCAGGTACATTCTTAGGCGTTTAATATGCGGTGTTGAGTCCATTTCGTTGAGCAAGGAGTAGCTCTTGTCTATTCCATATTTGGCTTAAGGAACTTTATCTGTGCTCATTTCAATCTCTGGTTTTATGCAGCACCCCAACTCACCTTTCCCCTTAAGCAAGCATAAGTTGGTTTTCTAAATTTGAGACCCTGTTCTGTTCTGTAATTCAGTTCCTGTGTAGCCAAGTTTCCATTCCGTGTATTACTGATATCTTATGATGTTTCTTTTTCTGTGTGACTTATTTCAGTTAGAATCATCATACCTGAATCCACTCATTGTGCTGCTAAGGGCCTGATGACATAGATTTCATTGCTGAGTGATATTGCTTTGTAAGTAAATACCACAACTTCTTTATCCATTTTTCACTTTCTGCGATGTTGAACTTGTACTGTAAACGAGGTTCTTGTAAACAGAGCGTTCCAAACTTTGGGGTGGCTGTGTCTTTTTGATTTTAATTTCCCTAAGCTATAGGACCATAAGTGGAAGTGCCCTAGGCTCTGTTGCTTTGTTTTTTAGATGTTTCAGGAAACACCATACACTTCTCCCGAGTGTTGTTGGCAATTTACATCCCGCCCATCAGCATAACAAGGCTCCCAGTTCTCCATGGCCTGTCCTGCCTTTCTGGATTTTACACTTTTTTCAGATGGCCCTTTTGACCGGGGGGAAGTGAGACTTCATTGTAGTGCAGATTTCCTTTGCAAGCTTGCTTGGTTGGCCAAAAAGGGCGTATGCGTTTTTTCCTGAATATATTCAGGAAAAAACGCATACGCCCTTTTTGGCCAAGGGCATCATTGTGGACGTTCTGCCTCTTTTCCTATGCTTTCAATGCAATTCCAGTCTACCTCCTGAAATCGGTTTCCTGCAATTCTGCCCCGCTTTCAAGTCCTCTTGGCAGCCTTACTTCAGTCTATTTTTGGACGATAGCTGTCATTTATAACTCTGCAGGTTTGTGAATTACAGTGCCCCTGAGCTCCTTTCTTCAACTCGCTTTCTTGTGAGCTGGCCGCAACACCGCAGGATGGCTTCAGGCCCTAATCTGGTTCCGGCACGGCACGCTGAGCCTTTGGTTAATTCCTCTTCCTGGTGGGAAATGAGAGTTAAATTTGCCCGTCCAGACACCTCCAGCTAGTCTCTCATTGGTTCTCGCTATTCCTGTTCATCTTCCGCAGAAATTGCAAACTGGGCCAAACAGGAGGTTAAAGGGACTGACTCTCCAAGTCGGGAGAGTGTTAGTAAAGCGTCTGGAATGTTGCACCCGAGTACCAGGGGAGGAAAACTGAGACATATTTGAACACGTCTCCCGATCACATGGTTGATCATACTCTGGGTTCCACATGCATGTTTTAGCTGAAGGAAGAATACCTTAAACCTGGAGAGTTGAAACCCGTGGAATGGGTACCATGCAATATGACTTCAAAGGGTCTTCATTTGCTCACCGAACCTCTCCAATCCTA
This sequence comes from Tursiops truncatus, assembly GCF_011762595.2. Classification (NCBI taxonomy): domain Eukaryota; kingdom Metazoa; phylum Chordata; class Mammalia; order Artiodactyla; family Delphinidae; genus Tursiops; species Tursiops truncatus. The sequence goes on from NW_022983326.1 coordinate 419,940, forward strand.
TCACTGCTGCGTTTATGCCCCTGTACACATGCTTGATTCTCTTTCGGAGACATAGCAATCCATAGGTTTTAAGATACTTACTAGTCAGGTACATTCTTAGGCGTTTAATATGCGGTGTTGAGTCCATTTCGTTGAGCAAGGAGTAGCTCTTGTCTATTCCATATTTGGCTTAAGGAACTTTATCTGTGCTCATTTCAATCTCTGGTTTTATGCAGCACCCCAACTCACCTTTCCCCTTAAGCAAGCATAAGTTGGTTTTCTAAATTTGAGACCCTGTTCTGTTCTGTAATTCAGTTCCTGTGTAGCCAAGTTTACATTCCGTGTATTACTGATATCTTATGATGTTTCTTTTTCTGTGTGACTTATTTCAGTTAGAATCATCATACCTGAATCCACTCATTGTGCTGCTAAGGGCCTGATGACACAGATTTCATTGCTGAGTGATATTGCTTTGTAAGTAAATACCACAACTTCTTTATCCATTTTTCACTTTCTGCGATGTTGAACTTGTACTGTAAACGAGGTTCTTGTAAACAGAGCGTTCCAAACTTTGGGGTGGCTGTGTCTTTTTGATTTTAATTTCCCTAAGCTATAGGACCATAAGTGGAAGTGCCCTAGGCTCTGTTGCTTTGTTTTTTAGATGTTTCAGGAAACACCATACACTTCTCCCGAGTGTCTGTTGGCAATTTACATCCCGCCCATCAGCATAACAAGGCTCCCAGTTCTCCATGGCCTGTCCTGCCTTTCTGGATTTTACACTTTTTTCAGATGGCCCTTTTGACCGGGGGGAAGTGAGACTTCATTGTAGTGCAGATTTCCTTTGCAAGCTTGCTTGGTTGGCCAAAAAGGGCGTATGCGTTTTTTCCTGAATATATTCAGGAAAAAACGCATACGCCCTTTTTGGCCAAGTGCATCATTGTGGACGTTCTGCCTCTTTTCCTATGCTTTCAATGCAATTCCAGTCTACCTCCTGAAATCGGTTTCCTGCAATTCTGCCCCGCTTTCAAGTCCTCTTGGCAGCCTTACTTCAGTCTATTTTTGGACGATAGCTGTCATTTATAACTCTGCAGGTTTGTGAATTACAGTGCCCCTGAGCTCCTTTCTTCAACTCGCTTTCTTGTGACCTGGCCGCAACACCGCAGGATGGCTTCAGGCCCTAATCTGGTTCCGGCACGGCACGCTGAGCCTTTGGTTATTTCCTCTTCCTGGTGGGAAATGAGAGTTAAATTTGCCCGTCCAGACACCTCCAGCTAGTCTCTCATTGGTTCTCGCTATTCCTGTTCATCTTCCGCAGAAATTGCAAACTGGGCCAAACAGGAGGTTAAAGGGCTGACTCTCCAAGTGGGGAGAGTGTTAGTAAAGCGTCTGGAATGTTGCACCCGAGTACCAGGGGAGGAAAACTGAGACATATTTGAACACGTCTCCCGATCACATGGTTGATCATACTCTGGGTTCCACATGCATGTTTTAGCTGAAGGAAGAATACCTTAAACCTGGAGAGTTGAGACCCGTGGAATGGGTACCATGCAATATGACTTCAAAGGGTCTTCATTTGCTCACCGAACCTCTCCAATCCTATCACTGCTGCGTTTATGCCCCTGTACACATGCTTGATTCTCTTTCGGAGACATAGCAATCCATAGGTTTTAAGATACTTACTAGTCAGGTACATTCTTAGGCGTTTAATATGCGGTGTTGAGTCCATTTCATTGAGCAAGGAGTAGCTCTTGTCTATTCCATATTTGGCTTAAGGAACTTTATCTGTGCTCATTTCAATCTCTGGTTTTATGCAGCACCCCAACTCACCTTTCCCTTAAGCAAGCATAAGTTGGTTTTCTAAATTTGAGACCCTGTTCTGTTCTGTAATTCAGTTCCTGTGTAGCCAAGTTTACATTCCGTGTATTACTGATATCTTATGATGTTTCTTTTTCTGTGTGACTTATTTCAGTTAGAATCATCATACCTGAATCCACTCATTGTGCTGCTAAGGGCCTGATGACATAGATTTCATTGCTGAGTGATATTGCTTTGTAAGTAAATACCACAACTTCTTTATCCATTTTTCACTTTCTGCGATGTTGAACTTGTACTGTAAACGAGGTTCTTGTAAACAGAGCCGTCCAAACTTTGGGGTGGCTGTGTCTTTTTGATTTTAATTTCCCTAAGCTATAGGACCATAAGTGGAAGTGCCCTAGGCTCTGTTGCTTTGTTTTTTAGATGTTTCAGGAAACACCATACACTTCTCCCGAGTGTCTGTTGGCAATTTACATCCCGCCCATCAGCATAACAAGGCTCCCAGTTCTCCATGGCCTGTCCTGCCTTTCTGGATTTTACACTTTTTTCAGATGGCCCTTTTGACCGGGGGAAGTGAGACTTCATTGTAGTGCAGATTTCCTTTGCAAGCTTGCTTGGTTGGCCAAAAAGGGCGTATGCGTTTTTTCCTGAATATATTCAGGAAAAAACGCATACGCCCTTTTTGGCCAAGTGCATCATTGTGGACGTTCTGCCTCTTTTCCTATGCTTTCAATGCAATTCCAGTCTACCTCCTGAAATCGGTTTCCTGCAATTCTGCCCCGCTTTCAAGTCCTCTTGGCAGCCTTACTTCAGTATATTTTTGGACGATAGCTGTCATTTATAACTCTGCAGGTTTGTGAATTACAGTGCCCCTGAGCTCCTTTCTTCAACTCGCTTTCTTGTGAGCTGGCCGCAACACCGCAGGATGGCTTCAGGCCCTAATCTGGTTCCGGCACGGCACGCTGAGCCTTTGGTTATTTCCTCTTCCTGGTGGGAAATGAGAGTTAAATTTGCCCGTCCAGACACCTCCAGCTAGTCTCTCATTGGTTCTCGCTATTCCTGTTCATCTTCCGCAGAAATTGCAAACTGGGCCAAACAGGAGGTTAAAGGCGCTGACTCTCCAAGTGGGGAGAGTGTTAGTAAAGCGTCTGGAATGTTGCACCCGAGTACCAGGGGAGGAAAACTGAGACATATTTGAACACGTCTCCCGATCACATGGTTGATCATACTCTGGGTTCCACATGCATGTTTTAGCTGAAGGAAGAATACCTTAAACCTGGAGAGTTGAGACCCGTGGAATGGGTACCATGCAATATGACTTCAAAGGGTCTTCATTTGCTCACCGAACCTCTCCAATCCTATCACTGCTGCGTTTATGCCCCTGTACACATGCTTGATTCTCTTTCGGAGACATAGCAATCCATAGGTTTTAAGATACTTACTAGTCAGGTACATTCTTAGGCGTTTAATATGCGGTGTTGAGTCCATTTCGTTGAGCAAGGAGTAGCTCTTGTCTATTCCATATTTGGCTTAAGGAACTTTATCTGTGCTCATTTCAATCTCTGGTTTTATGCAGCACCCCAACTCACCTTTCCCTTAAGCAAGCATAAGTTGGTTTTCTAAATTTGAGACCCTGTTCTGTTCTGTAATTCAGTTCCTGTGTAGCCAAGTTTACATTCCGTGTATTACTGATATCTTATGATGTTTCTTTTTCTGTGTGACTTATTTCAGTTAGAATCATCATACCTGAATCCACTCATTGTGCTGCTAAGGGCCTGATGACATAGATTTCATTGCTGAGTGATATTGCTTTGTAAGTAAATACCACAACTTCTTTATCCATTTTTCACTTTCTGCGATGTTGAACTTGTACTGTAAACGAGGTTCTTGTAAACAGAGCCGTTCCAAACTTTGGGGTGGCTGTGTCTTTTTGATTTTAATTTCCCTAAGCTATAGGACCATAAGTGGAAGTGCCCTAGGCTCTGTTGCTTTGTTTTTTAGATGTTTCAGGAAACACCATACACTTCTCCCGAGTGTCTGTTGGCAATTTACATCCCGCCCATCAGCATAACAAGGCTCCCAGTTGTCCATGGCCTGTCCTGCCTTTCTGGATTTTACACTTTTTTCAGATGGCCCTTTTGACCGGGGGAAGTGAGACTTCATTGTAGTGCAGATTTCCTTTGCAAGCTTGCTTGGTTGGCCAAAAAGGGCGTATGCGTTTTTTCCTGAATATATTCAGGAAAAAACGCATACGCCCTTTTTGGCCAAGTGCATCATTGTGGACGTTCTGCCTCTTTTCCTATGCTTTCAATGCAATTCCAGTCTACCTCCTGAAATCGGTTTCCTGCAATTCTGCCCCGCTTTCAAGTCCTCTTGGCAGCCTTACTTCAGTCTATTTTTGGACGATAGCTGTCATTTATAACTCTGCAGGTTTGTGAATTACAGTGCCCCTGAGCTCCTTTCTTCAACTCGCTTTCTTGTGAGCTGGCCGCAACACCGCAGGATGGCTTCAGGCCCTAATCTGGTTCCGGCACGGCACGCTGAGCCTTTGGTTATTTCCTCTTCCTGGTGGGAAATGAGAGTTAAATTTGCCCGTCCAGACACCTCCAGCTAGTCTCTCATTGGTTCTCCCTATTCCTGTTCATCTTCCGCAGAAATTGCAAACTGGGCCAAACAGGAGGTTAAAGGGCTGACTCTCCAAGTGGGGAGAGTGTTAGTAAAGCGTCTGGAATGTTGCACCCGAGTACCAGGGGAGGAAAACTGAGACATATTTGAACACGTCTCCCGATCACATGGTTGATCATACTCTGGGTTCCACATGCATGTTTTAGCTGAAGGAAGAATACCTTAAACCTGGGAGTTGAAACCCGTGGAATGGGTACCATGCAATATGACTTCAAAGGGTCTTCATTTGCTCACCGAACCTCTCCAATCCTATCACTGCTGCGTTTATGCCCCTGTACACATGCTTGATTCTCTTTCGGAGACATAGCAATCCATAGGTTTTAAGATACTTACTAGTCAGGTACATTCTTAGGCGTTTAATATGGGGTGTTGAGTCCATTTCGTTGAGCAAGGAGTAGCTCTTGTCTATTCCATATTTGGCTTAAGGAACTTTATCTGTGCTCATTTCAATCTCTGGTTTTATGCAGCACCCCAACTCACCTTTCCCCTTAAGCAAGCATAAGTTGGTTTTCTAAATTTGAGACCCTGTTCTGTTCTGTAATTCAGTTCCTGTGTAGCCAAGTTTACATTCCGTGTATTACTGATATCTTATGATGTTTCTTTTTCTGTGTGACTTATTTCAGTTAGAATCATCATACCTGAATCCACTCATTGTGCTGCTAAGGGCCTGATGACATAGATTTCATTGCTGAGTGATATTGCTTTGTAAGTAAATACCACAACTTCTTTATCCATTTTTCACTTTCTGCGATGTTGAACTTGTACTGTAAACGAGGTTCTTGTAAACAGAGCCGTTCCAAACTTTGGGGTGGCTGTGTCTTTTTGATTTTAATTTCCCTAAGCTATAGGACCATAAGTGGAAGTGCCCTAGGCTCTGTTGCTTTGTTTTTTAGATGTTTCAGGAAACACCATACACTTCTCCCGAGTGTCTGTTGGCAATTTACATCCCGCCCATCAGCATAACAAGGCTCCCAGTTCTCCATGGCCTGTCCTGCCTTTCTGGATTTTACACTTTTTTCAGATGGCCCTTTTGACCGGGGGGAAGTGAGACTTCATTGTAGTGCAGATTTCCTTTGCAAGCTTGCTTGGTTGGCCAAAAAGGGCGTATGCGTTTTTTCCTGAATATATTCAGGAAAAAACGCATAAGCCCTTTTTGGCCAAGTGCATCATTGTGGACGTTCTGCCTCTTTTCCTATGCTTTCAATGCAATTCCAGTCTACCTCCTGAAATCGGTTTCCTGCAATTCTGCCCCGCTTTCAAGTCCTCTTGGCAGCCTTACTTCAGTATATTTTTGGACGATAGCTGTCATTTATAACTCTGCAGGTTTGTGAATTACAGTGCCCCTGAGCTCCTTTCTTCAACTCGCTTTCTTGTGACCTGGCCGCAACACCGCAGGATGGCTTCAGGCCCTAATCTGGTTCCGGCACGGCACGCTGAGCCTTTGGTTATTTCCTCTTCCTGGTGGGAAATGAGAGTTAAATTTGCCCGTCCAGACACCTCCAGCTAGTCTCTCATTGGTTCTCGCTATTCCTGTTCATCTTCCGCAGAAATTGCAAACTGGGCCAAACAGGAGGTTAAAGGCGCTGACTCTCCAAGTGGGGAGAGTGTTAGTAAAGCGTCTGGAATGTTGCACCCGAGTACCAGGGGAGGAAAACTGAGACATATTTGAACACGTCTCCCGTTCACATGGTTGATCATACTCTGGGTTCCACATGCATGTTTTAGCTGAAGGAAGAATACCTTAAACCTGGGTAGTTGAAACCCGTGGAATGGGTACCATGCAATATGACTTCAAAGGGTCTTCATTTGCTCACCGAACCTCTCCAATCCTATCACTGCTGCGTTTATGCCCCTGTACACATGCTTGATTCTCTTTCGGAGACATAGCAATCCATAGGTTTTAAGATACTTACTAGTCAGGTACATTCTTAGGCGTTTAATATGCGGTGTTGAGTCCATTTCGTTGAGCAAGGAGTAGCTCTTGTCTATTCCATATTTGGCTTAAGGAACTTTATCTGTGCTCATTTCAATCTCTGGTTTTATGCAGCACCCCAACTCACCTTTCCCCTTAAGCAAGCATAAGTTGGTTTTCTAAATTTGAGACCCTGTTCTGTTCTGTAATTCAGTTCCTGTGTAGCCAAGTTTACATTCCGTGTATTACTGATATCTTATGATGTTTCTTTTTCTGTGTGACTTATTTCAGTTAGAATCATCATACCTGAATCCACTCATTGTGCTGCTAAGGGCCTGATGACATAGATTTCATTGCTGAGTGATATTGCTTTGTAAGTAAATACCACAACTTCTTTATCCATTTTTCACTTTCTGCGATGTTGAACTTGTACTGTAAACGAGGTTCTTGTAAACAGAGCCGTTCCAAACTTTGGGGTGGCTGTGTCTTTTTGATTTTAATTTCCCTAAGCTATAGGACCATAAGTGGAAGTGCCCTAGGCTCTGTTGCTTTGTTTTTTAGATGTTTCAGGAAACACCATACACTTCTCCCGAGTGTCTGTTGGCAATTTACATCCCGCCCATCAGCATAACAAGGCTCCCAGTTCTCCATGGCCTGTCCTGCCTTTCTGGATTTTACACTTTTTTCAGATGGCCCTTTTGACCGGGGGGAAGTGAGACTTCATTGTAGTGCAGATTTCCTTTGCAAGCTTGCTTGGTTGGCCAAAAAGGGCGTATGCGTTTTTTCCTGAATATATTCAGGAAAAAACGCATACGCCCTTTTTGGCCAAGTGCATCATTGTGGACGTTCTGCCTCTTTTCCTATGCTTTCAATGCAATTCCAGTCTACCTCCTGAAATCGGTTTCCTGCAATTCTGCCCCGCTTTCAAGTCCTCTTGGCAGCCTTACTTCAGTCTATTTTTGGACGATAGCTGTCATTTATAACTCTGCAGGTTTGTGAATTACAGTGCCCCTGAGCTCCTTTCTTCAACTCGCTTTCTTGTGAGCTGGCCGCAACACCGCAGGATGGCTTCAGGCCCTAATCTGGTTCCGGCACGGCACGCTGAGCCTTTGGTTATTTCCTCTTCCTGGTGGGAAATGAGAGTTAAATTTGCCCGTCCAGACACCTCCAGCTAGCCTCTCATTGGTTCTCGCTATTCCTGTTCATCTTCCGCAGAAATTGCAAACTGGGCCAAACAGGAGGTTAAAGGGACTGACTCTCCAAGTGGGGAGAGTGTTAGTAAAGCGTCTGGAATGTTGCACCCGAGTACCAGGGGAGGAAAACTGAGACATATTTGAACACGTCTCCCGATCACATGGTTGATCATACTCTGGGTTCCACATGCATGTTTTAGCTGAAGGAAGAATACCTTAAACCTGGAGAGTTGAAACCCGTGGAATGGGTACCATGCAATATGACTTCAAAGGGTCTTCATTTGCTCACCGAACCTCTCCAATCCTATCACTGCTGCGTTTATGCCCCTGTACACATGCTTGATTCTCTTTCGGAGACATAGCAATCCATAGGTTTTAAGATACTTACTAGTCAGGTACATTCTTAGGCGTTTAATATGCGGTGTTGAGTCCATTTCGTTGAGCAAGGAGTAGCTCTTGTCTATTCCATATTTGGCTTAAGGAACTTTATCTGTGCTCATTTCAATCTCTGGTTTTATGCAGCACCCCAACTCACCTTTCCCCTTAAGCAAGCATAAGTTGGTTTTCTAAATTTGAGACCCTGTTCTGTTCTGTAATTCAGTTCCTGTGTAGCCAAGTTTACATTCCGTGTATTACTGATATCTTATGATGTTTCTTTTTCTGTGTGACTTATTTCAGTTAGAATCATCATACCTGAATCCACTCATTGTGCTGCTAAGGGCCTGATGACATAGATTTCATTGCTGAGTGATATTGCTTTGTAAGTAAATACCACAACTTCTTTATCCATTTATCACTTTCTGCGATGTTGAACTTGTACTGTAAACGAGGTTCTTGTAAACAGAGCCGTCCCAAACTTTGGGGTGGCTGTGTCTTTTTGATTTTAATTTCCCTAAGCTATAGGACCATAAGTGGAAGTGCCCTAGGCTCTGTTGCTTTGTTTTTTAGATGTTTCAGGAAACACCATACACTTCTCCCGAGTGTCTGTTGGCAATTTACATCCCGCCCATCAGCATAACAAGGCTCCCAGTTCTCCATGGCCTGTCCTGCCTTTCTGGATTTTACACTTTTTTCAGATGGCCCTTTTGACCGGGGGAAGTGAGACTTCATTGTAGTGCAGATTTCCTTTGCAAGCTTGCTTGGTTGGCCAAAAAGGGCGTATGCGTTTTTTCCTGAATATATTCAGGAAAAAACGCATACGCCCTTTTTGGCCAAGTGCATCATTGTGGACGTTCTGCCTCTTTTCCTATGCTTTCAATGCAATTCCAGTCTACCTCCTGAAATCGGTTTCCTGCAATTCTGCCCCGCTTTCAAGTCCTCTTGGCAGCCTTACTTCAGTCTATTTTTGGACGATAGCTGTCATTTATAACTCTGCAGGTTTGTGAATTACAGTGCCCCTGAGCTCCTTTCTTCAACTCGCTTTCTTGTGACCTGGCCGCAACACCGCAGGATGGCTTCAGGCCCTAATCTGGTTCCGGCACGGCACGCTGAGCCTTTGGTTATTTCCTCTTCCTGGTGGGAAATGAGAGTTAAATTTGCCCGTCCAGACACCTCCAGCTAGCTCTCATTGGTTCTCGCTATTCCTGTTCATCTTCCGCAGAAATTGCAAACTGGGCCAAACAGGAGGTTAAAGGGCTGACTCTCCAAGTGGGGAGAGTGTTAGTAAAGCGTCTGGAATGTTGCACCCGAGTACCAGGGGAGGAAAACTGAGACATATTTGAACACGTCTCCCGATCACATGGTTGATCATACTCTGGGTTCCACATGCATGTTTTAGCTGAAGGAAGAATACCTTAAACCTGGAGAGTTGAGACCCGTGGAATGGGTACCATGCAATATGACTTCAAAGGGTCTTCATTTGCTCACCGAACCTCTCCAATCCTATCACTGCTGCGTTTATGCCCCTGTACACATGCTTGATTCTCTTTCGGAGACATAGCAATCCATAGGTTTTAAGATACTTACTAGTCAGGTACATTCTTAGGCGTTTAATATGCGGTGTTGAGTCCATTTCGTTGAGCAAGGAGTAGCTCTTGTCTATTCCATATTTGGCTTAAGGAACTTTATCTGTGCTCATTTCAATCTCTGGTTTTATGCAGCACCCCAACTCACCTTTCCCCTTAAGCAAGCATAAGTTGGTTTTCTAAATTTGAGACCCTGTTCTGTTCTGTAATTCAGTTCCTGTGTAGCCAAGTTTACATTCCGTGTATTACTGATATCTTATGATGTTTCTTTTTCTGTGTGACTTATTTCAGTTAGAATCATCATACCTGAATCCACTCATTGTGCTGCTAAGGGCCTGATGACATAGATTTCATTGCTGAGTGATATTGCTTTGTAAGTAAATACCACAACTTCTTTATCCATTTTTCACTTTCTGCGATGTTGAACTTGTACTGTAAACGAGGTTCTTGTAAACAGAGCCGTTCCAAACTTTGGGGTGGCTGTGTCTTTTTGATTTTAATTTCCCTAAGCTATAGGACCATAAGTGGAAGTGCCCTAGGTTCTGTTGCTTTGTTTTTTAGATGTTTCAGGAAACACCATACACTTCTCCCGAGTGTCTGTTGGCAATTTACATCCCGCCCATCAGCATAACAAGGCTCCCAGTTCTCCATGGCCTGTCCTGCCTTTCTGGATTTTACACTTTTTTCAGATGGCCCTTTTGACCGGGGGAAGTGAGACTTCATTGTAGTGCAGATTTCCTTTGCAAGCTTGCTTGGTTGGCCAAAAAGGGCGTATGCGTTTTTTCCTGAATATATTCAGGAAAAAACGCATACGCCCTTTTTGGCCAAGTGCATCATTGTGGACGTTCTGCCTCTTTTCCTATGCTTTCAATGCAATTCCAGTCTACCTCCTGAAATCGGTTTCCTGCAATTCTGCCCCGCTTTCAAGTCCTCTTGGCAGCCTTACTTCAGTCTATTTTTGGACGATAGCTGTCATTTATAACTCTGCAGGTTTGTGAATTACAGTGCCCCTGAGCTCCTTTCTTCAACTCGCTTTCTTGTGAGCTGGCCGCAACACCGCAGGATGGCTTCAGGCCCTAATCTGGTTCCGGCACGGCACGCTGAGCCTTTGGTTATTTCCTCTTCCTGGTGGGAAATGAGAGTTAAATTTGCCCGTCCAGACACCTCCAGCTAGTCTCTCATTGGTTCTCGCTATTCCTGTTCATCTTCCGCAGAAATTGCAAACTGGGCCAAACAGGAGGTTAAAGGCGCTGACTCTCCAAGTGGGGAGAGTGTTAGTAAAGCGTCTGGAATGTTGCACCCGAGTACCAGGGGAGGAAAACTGAGACATATTTGAACACGTCTCCCGTTCACATGGTTGATCATACTCTGGGTTCCACATGCATGTTTTAGCTGAAGGAAGAATACCTTAAACCTGGAGAGTTGAAACCCGTGGAATGGGTACCATGCAATATGACTTCAAAGGGTCTTCATTTGCTCACCGAACCTCTCCAATCCTATCACTGCTGCGTTTATGCCCCTGTACACATGCTTGATTCTCTTTCGGAGACATAGCAATCCATAGGTTTTAAGATACTTACTAGTCAGGTACATTCTTAGGCGTTTAATATGCGGTGTTGAGTCCATTTCGTTGAGCAAGGAGTAGCTCTTGTCTATTCCATATTTGGCTTAAGGAACTTTATCTGTGCTCATTTCAATCTCTGGTTTTATGCAGCACCCCAACTCACCTTTCCCCTTAAGCAAGCATAAGTTGGTTTTCTAAATTTGAGACCCTGTTCTGTTCTGTAATTCAGTTCCTGTGTAGCCAAGTTTACATTCCGTGTATTACTGATATCTTATGATGTTTCTTTTTCTGTGTGACTTATTTCAGTTAGAATCATCATACCTGAATCCACTCATTGTGCTGCTAAGGGCCTGATGACATAGATTTCATTGCTGAGTGATATTGCTTTGTAAGTAAATACCACAACTTCTTTATCCATTTTTCACTTTCTGCGATGTTGAACTTGTACTGTAAACGAGGTTCTTGTAAACAGAGCCGTCCCAAACTTTGGGGTGGCTGTGTCTTTTTGATTTTAATTTCCCTAAGCTATAGGACCATAAGTGGAAGTGCCCTAGGCTCTGTTGCTTTGTTTTTTAGATGTTTCAGGAAACACCATACACTTCTCCCGAGTGTCTGTTGGCAATTTACATCCCGCCCATCAGCATAACAAGGCTCCCAGTTCTCCATGGCCTGTCCTGCCTTTCTGGATTTTACACTTTTTTCAGATGGCCCTTTTGACCGGGGGGAAGTGAGACTTCATTGTAGTGCAGATTTCCTTTGCAAGCTTGCTTGGTTGGCCAAAAAGGGCGCATGCGTTTTTTCCTGAATATATTCAGGAAAAAACGCATACGCCCTTTTTGGCCAAGTGCATCATTGTGGACGTTCTGCCTCTTTTCCTATGCTTTCAATGCAATTCCAGTCTACCTCCTGAAATCGGTTTCCTGCAATTCTGCCCCGCTTTCAAGTCCTCTTGGCAGCCTTACTTCAGTCTATTTTTGGACGATAGCTGTCATTTATAACTCTGCAGGTTTGTGAATTACAGTGCCCCTGAGCTCCTTTCTTCAACTCGCTTTCTTGTGAGCTGGCCGCAACACCGCAGGATGGCTTCAGGCCCTAATCTGGTTCCGGCACGGCACGCTGAGCCTTTGGTTATTTCCTCTTCCTGGTGGGAAATGAGAGTTAAATTTGCCCGTCCAGACACCTCCAGCTAGTCTCTCATTGGTTCTCGCTATTCCTGTTCATCTTCCGCAGAAATTGCAAACTGGGCCAAACAGGAGGTTAAAGGCGCTGACTCTCCAAGTGGGGAGAGTGTTAGTAAAGCGTCTGGAATGTTGCACCCGAGTACCAGGGGAGGAAAACTGAGACATATTTGAACACGTCTCCCGTTCACATGGTTGATCATACTCTGGGTTCCACATGCATGTTTTAGCTGAAGGAAGAATACCTTAAACCTGGAGTTGACCCGTGGAATGGGTACCATGCAATATGACTTCAAAGGGTCTTCATTTGCTCACCGAACCTCTCCAATCCTATCACTGCTGCGTTTATGCCCCTGTACACATGCTTGATTCTCTTTCGGAGACATAGCAATCCATAGGTTTTAAGATACTTACTAGTCAGGTACATTCTTAGGCGTTTAATATGCGGTGTTGAGTCCATTTCGTTGAGCAAGGAGTAGCTCTTGTCTATTCCATATTTGGCTTAAGGAACTTTATCTGTGCTCATTTCAATCTCTGGTTTTATGCAGCACCCCAACTCACCTTTCCCCTTAAGCAAGCATAAGTTGGTTTTCTAAATTTGAGACCCTGTTCTGTTCTGTAATTCAGTTCCTGTGTAGCCAAGTTTTCATTCCGTGTATTACTGATATCTTATGATGTTTCTTTTTCTGTGTGACTTATTTCAGTTAGAATCATCATACCTGAATCGACTCATTGTGCTGCTAAGGGCCTGATGACATAGATTTCATTGCTGAGTGATATTGCTTTGTAAGTAAATACCACAACTTCTTTATCCATTTTTCACTTTCTGCGATGTTGAACTTGTACTGTAAACGAGGTTCTTGTAAACAGAGCCGTCCCAAACTTTGGGGTGGCTGTGTCTTTTTGATTTTAATTTCCCTAAGCTATAGGACCATAAGTGGAAGTGCCCTAGGCTCTGTTGCTTTGTTTTTTAGATGTTTCAGGAAACACCATACACTTCTCCCGAGTGTCTGTTGGCAATTTACCTCCCGCCCATCAGCATAACAAGGCTCCCAGTTCTCCATGGCCTGTCCTGCCTTTCTGGATTTTACACTTTTTTCAGATGGCCCTTTTGACCGGGGGGAAGTGAGACTTCATTGTAGTGCAGATTTCCTTTGCAAGCTTGCTTGGTTGGCCAAAAAGGGCGTATGCGTTTTTTCCTGAATATATTCAGGAAAAAACGCATACGCCCTTTTTGGCCAAGTGCATCATTGTGGACGTTCTGCCTCTTTTCCTATGCTTTCAATGCAATTCCAGTCTACCTCCTGAAATCGGTTTCCTGCAATTCTGCCCCGCTTTCAAGTCCTCTTGGCAGCCTTACTTCAGTCTATTTTTGGACGATAGCTGTCATTTATAACTCTGCAGGTTTGTGAATTACAGTGCCCCTGAGCTCCTTTCTTCAACTCGCTTTCTTGTGACTGGCCGCAACACCGCAGGATGGCTTCAGGCCCTAATCTGGTTCCGGCATGGCACGCTGAGCCTTTGGTTATTTCCTCTTCCTGGTGGGAAATGAGAGTTAAATTTGCCCGTCCAGACACCTCCAGCTAGTCTCTCATTGGTTCTCGCTATTCCTGTTCATCTTCCGCAGAAATTGCAAACTGGGCCAAACAGGAGGTTAAAGGGCTGACTCTCCAAGTGGGGAGAGTGTTAGTAAAGCGTCTGGAATGTTGCACCCGAGTACCAGGGGAGGAAAACTGAGACATATTTGAACACGTCTCCCGTTCACATGGTTGATCATACTCTGGGTTCCACATGCATGTTTTAGCTGAAGGAAGAATACCTTAAACCTGGAGAGTTGAAACCCGTGTAATGGGTACCATGCAATATGACTTCAAAGGGTCTTCATTTGCTCACCGAACCTCTCCAATCCTATCACTGCTGCGTTTATGCCCCTGTACACATGCTTGATTCTCTTTCGGAGACATAGCAATCCATAGGTTTTAAGATACTTACTAGTCAGGTACATTCTTAGGCGTTTAATATGCGGTGTTGAGTCCATTTCGTTGAGCAAGGAGTAGCTCTTGTCTATTCCATATTTGGCTTAAGGAACTTTATCTGTGCTCATTTCAATCTCTGGTTTTATGCAGCACCCCAACTCACCTTTCCCTTAAGCAAGCATAAGTTGGTTTTCTAAATTTGAGACCCTGTTCTGTTCTGTAATTCAGTTCCTGTGTAGCCAAGTTTACATTCCGTGTATTACTGATATCTTATGATGTTTCTTTTTCTGTGTGACTTATTTCAGTTAGAATCATCATACCTGAATCCACTCATTGTGCTGCTAAGGGCCTGATGACATAGATTTCATTGCTGAGTGATATTGCTTTGTAAGTAAATACCACAAGTTCTTTATCCATTTTTCACTTTCTGCGATGTTGAACTTGTACTGTAAACGAGGTTCTTGTAAACAGAGCCGTTCCAAACTTTGGGGTGGCTGTGTCTTTTTGATTTTAATTTCCCTAAGCTATAGGACCATAAGTGGAAGTGCCCTAGGCTCTGTTGCTTTGTTTTTTAGATGTTTCAGGAAACACCATACACTTCTCCCGAGTGTCTGTTGGCAATTTACATCCAGCCCATCAGCATAACAAGGCTCCCAGTTCTCCATGGCCTGTCCTGCCTTTCTGGATTTTACACTTTTTTCAGATGGCCCTTTTGACCGGGGGGAAGTGAGACTTCATTGTAGTGCAGATTTCCTTTGCAAGCTTGCTTGGTTGGCCAAAAAGGGCGTATGCGTTTTTTCCTGAATATATTCAGGAAAAAACGCATACGCCCTTTTTGGCCAAGTGCATCATTGTGGACGTTCTGCCTCTTTTCCTATGCTTTCAATGCAATTCCAGTCTACCTCCTGAAATCGGTTTCCTGCAATTCTGCCCCGCTTTCAAGTCCTCTTGGCAGCCTTACTTCAGTCTATTTTTGGACGATAGCTGTCATTTATAACTCTGCAGGTTTGTGAATTACAGTGCCCCTGAGCTCCTTTCTTCAACTCGCTTTCTTGTGACCTGGCCGCAACACCGCAGGATGGCTTCAGGCCCTAATCTGGTTCCGGCACGGCACGCTGAGCCTTTGGTTATTTCCTCTTCCTGGTGGGAAATGAGAGTTAAATTTGCCCGTCCAGACACCTCCAGCTAGCCTCTCATTGGTTCTCGCTATTCCTGTTCATCTTCCGCAGAAATTGCAAACTGGGCCAAACAGGAGGTTAAAGGCGCTGACTCTCCAAGTGGGGAGAGTGTTAGTAAAGCGTCTGGAATGTTGCACCCGAGTACCAGGGGAGGAAAACTGAGACATATTTGAACACGTCTCCCGATCACATGGTTGATCATACTCTGGGTTCCACATGCATGTTTTAGCTGAAGGAAGAATACCTTAAACCTGGAGAGTTGAAACCCGTGGAATGGGTACCATGCAATATGACTTCAAAGGGTCTTCATTTGCTCACCGAACCTCTCCAATCCTATCACTGCTGCGTTTATGCCCCTGTACACATGCTTGATTCTCTTTCGGAGACATAGCAATCCATAGGTTTTAAGATACTTACTAGTCAGGTACATTCTTAGGCGTTTAATATGCGGTGTTGAGTCCATTTCGTTGAGCAAGGAGTAGCTCTTGTCTATTCCATATTTGGCTTAAGGAACTTTATCTGTGCTCATTTCAATCTCTGGTTTTATGCAGCACCCCAACTCACCTTTCCCCTTAAGCAAGCATAAGTTGGTTTTCTAAATTTGAGACCCTGTTCTGTTCTGTAATTCAGTTCCTGTGTAGCCAAGTTTACATTCCGTGTATTACTGATATCTTATGATGTTTCTTTTTCTGTGTGACTTATTTCAGTTAGAATCATCATACCTGAATCCACTCATTGTGCTGCTAAGGGCCTGATGACATAGATTTCATTGCTGAGTGATATTGCTTTGTAAGTAAATACCACAACTTCTTTATCCATTTTTCACTTTCTGCGATGTTGAACTTGTACTGTAAACGAGGTTCTTGTAAACAGAGCCGTTCCAAACTTTGGGGTGGCTGTGTCTTTTTGATTTTAATTTCCCTAAGCTATAGGACCATAAGTGGAAGTGCCCTAGGCTCTGTTGCTTTGTTTTTTAGATGTTTCAGGAAACACCATACACTTCTCCCGAGTGTCTGTTGGCAATTTACATCCCGCCCATCAGCATAACAAGGCTCCCAGTTCTCCATGGCCTGTCCTGCCTTTCTGGATTTTACACTTTTTTCAGATGGCCCTTTTGACCGGGGGAAGTGAGACTTCATTGTAGTGCAGATTTCCTTTGCAAGCTTGCTTGGTTGGCCAAAAAGGGCGTATGCGTTTTTTCCTGAATATATTCAGGAAAAAACGCATACGCCCTTTTTGGCCAAGTGCATCATTGTGGACGTTCTGCCTCTTTTCCTATGCTTTCAATGCAATTCCAGTCTACCTCCTGAAATCGGTTTCCTGCAATTCTGCCCCGCTTTCAAGTCCTCTTGGCAGCCTTACTTCAGTCTATTTTTGGACGATAGCTGTCATTTATAACTCTGCAGGTTTGTGAATTACAGTGCCCCTGAGCTCCTTTCTTCAACTCGCTTTCTTGTGACCTGGCCGCAACACCGCAGGATGGCTTCAGGCCCTAATCTGGTTCCGGCACGGCACGCTGAGCCTTTGGTTATTTCCTCTTCCTGGTGGGAAATGAGAGTTAAATTTGCCCGTCCAGACACCTCCAGCTAGTCTCTCATTGGTTCTCGCTATTCCTGTTCATCTTCCGCAGAAATTGCAAACTGGGCCAAACAGGAGGTTAAAGGGCTGACTCTCCAAGTGGGGAGAGTGTTAGTAAAGCGTCTGGAATGTTGCACCCGAGTACCAGGGGAGGAAAACTGAGACATATTTGAACACGTCTCCCATTCACATGGTTGATCATACTCTGGGTTCCACATGCATGTTTTAGCTGAAGGAAGAATACCTTAAACCTGGGTAGTTGAGACCCGTGGAATGGGTACCATGCAATATGACTTCAAAGGGTCTTCATTTGCTCACCGAACCTCTCCAATCCTATCACTGCTGCGTTTATGCCCCTGTACACATGCTTGATTCTCTTTCGGAGACATAGCAATCCATAGGTTTTAAGATACTTACTAGTCAGGTACATTCTTAGGCGTTTAATATGGGGTGTTGAGTCCATTTCGTTGAGCAAGGAGTAGCTCTTGTCTATTCCATATTTGGCTTAAGGAACTTTATCTGTGCTCATTTCAATCTCTGGTTTTATGCAGCACCCCAACTCACCTTTCCCCTTAAGCAAGCATAAGTTGGTTTTCTAAATTTGAGACCCTGTTCTGTTCTGTAATTCAGTTCCTGTGTAGCCAAGTTTACATTCCGTGTATTACTGATATCTTATGATGTTTCTTTTTCTGTGTGACTTATTTCAGTTAGAATCATCATACCTGAATCCACTCATTGTGCTGCTAAGGGCCTGATGACATAGATTTCATTGCTGAGTGATATTGCTTTGTAAGTAAATACCACAACTTCTTTATCCATTTTTCACTTTCTGCGATGTTGAACTTGTACTGTAAACGAGGTTCTTGTAAACAGAGCCGTTCCAAACTTTGGGGTGGCTGTGTCTTTTTGATTTTAATTTCCCTAAGCTATAGGACCATAAGTGGAAGTGCCCTAGGTTCTGTTGCTTTGTTTTTTAGATGTTTCAGGAAACACCATACACTTCTCCCGAGTGTCTGTTGGCAATTTACATCCCGCCCATCAGCATAACAAGGCTCCCAGTTCTCCATGGCCTGTCCTGCCTTTCTGGATTTTACACTTTTTTCAGATGGCCCTTTTGACCGGGGGGAAGTGAGACTTCATTGTAGTGCAGATTTCCTTTGCAAGCTTGCTTGGTTGGCCAAAAAGGGCGTATGCGTTTTTTCCTGAATATATTCAGGAAAAAACGCATACGCCCTTTTTGGCCAAGTGCATCATTGTGGACGTTCTGCCTCTTTTCCTATGCTTTCAATGCAATTCCAGTCTACCTCCTGAAATCGGTTTCCTGCAATTCTGCCCCGCTTTCAAGTCCTCTTGGCAGCCTTACTTCAGTCTATTTTTGGATGATAGCTGTCATTTATAACTCTGCAGGTTTGTGAATTACAGTGCCCCTGAGCTCCTTTCTTCAACTCGCTTTCTTGTGAGCTGGCCGCAACACCGCAGGATGGCTTCAGGCCCTAATCTGGTTCCGGCACGGCACGCTGAGCCTTTGGTTATTTCCTCTTCCTGGTGGGAAATGAGAGTTAAATTTGCCCGTCCAGACACCTCCAGCTAGTCTCTCATTGGTTCTCGCTATTCCTGTTCATCTTCCGCAGAAATTGCAAACTGGGCCAAACAGGAGGTTAAAGGCGCTGACTCTCCAAGTGGGGAGAGTGTTAGTAAAGCGTCTGGAATGTTGCACCCGAGTACCAGGGGAGGAAAACTGAGACATATTTGAACACGTCTCCCGATCACATGGTTGATCATACTCTGGGTTCCACATGCATGTTTTAGCTGAAGGAAGAATACCTAAAACCTGGGAGTTGAAACCCGTGGAATGGGTACCATGCAATATGACTTCAAAGGGTCTTCATTTGCTCACCGAACCTCTCCAATCCTATCACTGCTGCGTTTATGCCCCTGTACACATGCTTGATTCTCTTTCGGAGACATAGCAATCCATAGGTTTTAAGATACTTACTAGTCAGGTACATTCTTAGGCGTTTAATATGCGGTGTTGAGTCCATTTCGTTGAGCAAGGAGTAGCTCTTGTCTATTCCATATTTGGCTTAAGGAACTTTATCTGTGCTCATTTCAATCTCTGGTTTTATGCAGCACCCCAACTCACCTTTACCCTTAAGCAAGCATAAGTTGGTTTTCTAAATTTGAGACCCTGTTCTGTTCTGTAATTCAGTTCCTGTGTAGCCAAGTTTACATTCCGTGTATTACTGATATCTTATGATGTTTCTTTTTCTGTGTGACTTATTTCAGTTAGAATCATCATACCTGAATCCACTCATTGTGCTGCTAAGGGCCTGATGACATAGATTTCATTGCTGAGTGATATTGCTTTGTAAGTAAATACCACAACTTCTTTATCCATTTTTCACTTTCTGCGATGTTGAACTTGTACTGTAAACGAGGTTCTTGTAAACAGAGGCGTCCCAAACTTTGGGGTGGCTGTGTCTTTTTGATTTTAATTTCCCTAAGCTATAGGACCATAAGTGGAAGTGCCCTAGGCTCTGTTGCTTTGTTTTTTAGATGTTTCAGGAAACACCATACACTTCTCCCGAGTGTCTGTTGGCAATTTACATCCCGCCCATCAGCATAACAAGGCTCCCAGTTCTCCATGGCCTGTCCTGCCTTTCTGGATTTTACACTTTTTTCAGATGGCCCTTTTGACCGGGGGGAAGTGAGACTTCATTGTAGTGCAGATTTCCTTTGCAAGCTTGCTTGGTTGGCCAAAAAGGGCGTATGCGTTTTTTCCTGAATATATTCAGGAAAAAACGCATACGCCCTTTTTGGCCAAGTGCATCATTGTGGACGTTCTGCCTCTTTTCCTATGCTTTCAATGCAATTCCAGTCTACCTCCTGAAATCGGTTTCCTGCAATTCTGCCCCGCTTTCAAGTCCTCTTGGCAGCCTTACTTCAGTCTATTTTTGGACGATAGCTGTCATTTATAACTCTGCAGGTTTGTGAATTACAGTGCCCCTGAGCTCCTTTCTTCAACTCGCTTTCTTGTGAGCTGGCCGCAACACCGCAGGATGGCTTCAGGCCCTAATCTGGTTCCGGCACGGCACGCTGAGCCTTTGGTTAATTCCTCTTCCTGGTGGGAAATGAGAGTTAAATTTGCCCGTCCAGACACCTCCAGCTAGTCTCTCATTGGTTCTCCCTATTCCTGTTCATCTTCCGCAGAAATTGCAAACTGGGCCAAACAGGAGGTTAAAGGGCTGACTCTCCAAGTGGGGAGAGTGTTAGTAAAGCGTCTGGAATGTTGCACCCGAGTACCAGGGGAGAAAACTGAGACATATTTGAACACGTCTCCCGATCACATGGTTGATCATACTCTGGGTTCCACATGCATGTTTTAGCTGAAGGAAGAATACCTTAAACCTGGGTAGTTGAGACCCGTGGAATGGGTACCATGCAATATGACTTCAAAGGGTCTTCATTTGCTCACCGAACCTCTCCAATCCTATCACTGCTGCGTTTATGCCCCTGTACACATGCTTGATTCTCTTTCGGAGACATAGCAATCCATAGGTTTTAAGATACTTACTAGTCAGGTACATTCTTAGGCGTTTAATATGCGGTGTTGAGTCCATTTCGTTGAGCAAGGAGTAGCTCTTGTCTATTCCATATTTGGCTTAAGGAACTTTATCTGTGCTCATTTCAATCTCTGGTTTTATGCAGCACCCCAACTCACCTTTACCCTTAAGCAAGCATAAGTTGGTTTTCTAAATTTGAGACCCTGTTCTGTTCTGTAATTCAGTTCCTGTGTAGCCAAGTTTACATTCCGTGTATTACTGATATCTTATGATGTTTCTTTTTCTGTGTGACTTATTTCAGTTAGAATCATCATACCTGAATCCACTCATTGTGCTGCTAAGGGCCTGATGACATAGATTTCATTGCTGAGTGATATTGCTTTGTAAGTAAATACCACAACTTCTTTATCCATTTTTCACTTTCTGCGATGTTGAACTTGTACTGTAAACGAGGTTCTTGTAAACAGAGGCGTCCAAACTTTGGGGTGGCTGTGTCTTTTTGATTTTAATTTCCCTAAGCTATAGGACCATAAGTGGAAGTGCCCTAGGCTCTGTTGCTTTGTTTTTTAGATGTTTCAGGAAACACCATACACTTCTCCCGAGTGTCTGTTGGCAATTTACATCCCGCCCATCAGCATAACAAGGCTCCCAGTTCTCCATGGCCTGTCCTGCCTTTCTGGATTTTACACTTTTTTCAGATGGCCCTTTTGACCGGGGGGAAGTGAGACTTCATTGTAGTGCAGATTTCCTTTGCAAGCTTGCTTGGTTGGCCAAAAAGGGCGTATGCGTTTTTTCCTGAATATATTCAGGAAAAAACGCATACGCCCTTTTTGGCCAAGTGCATCATTGTGGACGTTCTGCCTCTTTTCCTATGCTTTCAATGCAATTCCAGTCTACCTCCTGAAATCGGTTTCCTGCAATTCTGCCCCGCTTTCAAGTCCTCTTGGCAGCCTTACTTCAGTCTATTTTTGGACGATAGCTGTCATTTATAACTCTGCAGGTTTGTGAATTACAGTGCCCCTGAGCTCCTTTCTTCAACTCGCTTTCTTTTGAGCTGGCCGCAACACCGCAGGATGGCTTCAGGCCCTAATCTGGTTCCGGTACGGCACGCTGAGCCTTTGGTTATTTCCTCTTCCTGGTGGGAAATGAGAGTTAAATTTGCCCGTCCAGACACCTCCAGCTAGTCTCTCATTGGTTCTCGCTATTCCTGTTCATCTTCCGCAGAAATTGCAAACTGGGCCAAACAGGAGGTTAAAGCGCTGACTCTCCAAGTGGGGAGAGTGTTAGTAAAGCGTCTGGAATGTTGCACCCGAGTACCAGGGGAGGAAAACTGAGACATATTTGAACACGTCTCCCGTTCACATGGTTGATCATACTCTGGTTCCACATGCATGTTTTAGCTGAAGGAAGAATACCTTAAACCTGGAGAGTTGAAACCCGTGGAATGGGTACCATGCAATATGACTTCAAAGGGTCTTCATTTGCTCACCGAACCTCTCCAATCCTATCACTGCTGCGTTTATGCCCCTGTACACATGCTTGATTCTCTTTCGGAGACATAGCAATCCATAGGTTTTAAGATACTTACTAGTCAGGTACATTCTTAGGCGTTTAATATGCGGTGTTGAGTCCATTTCGTTGAGCAAGGAGTAGCTCTTGTCTATTCCATATTTGGCTTAAGGAACTTTATCTGTGCTCATTTCAATCTCTGGTTTTATGCAGCACCCCAACTCACCTTTACCCTTAAGCAAGCATAAGTTGGTTTTCTAAATTTGAGACCCTGTTCTGTTCTGTAATTCAGTTCCTGTGTAGCCAAGTTTACATTCCGTGTATTACTGATATCTTATGATGTTTCTTTTTCTGTGTGACTTATTTCAGTTAGAATCATCATACCTGAATCCACTCATTGTGCTGCTAAGGGCCTGATGACATAGATTTCATTGCTGAGTGATATTGCTTTGTAAGTAAATACCACAACTTCTTTATCCATTTTTCACTTTCTGCGATGTTGAACTTGTACTGTAAACGAGGTTCTTGTAAACAGAGCCGTTCCAAACTTTGGGGTGGCTGTGTCTTTTTGATTTTAATTTCCCTAAGCTATAGGACCATAAGTGGAAGTGCCCTAGGCTCTGTTGCTTTGTTTTTTAGATGTTTCAGGAAACACCATACACTTCTCCCGAGTGTCTGTTGGCAATTTACATCCCGCCCATCAGCATAACAAGGCTCCCAGTTCTCCATGGCCTGTCCTGCCTTTCTGGATTTTACACTTTTTTCAGATGGCCCTTTTGACCGGGGGGAAGTGAGACTTCATTGTAGTGCAGATTTCCTTTGCAAGCTTGCTTGGTTGGCCAAAAAGGGCGTATGCGTTTTTTCCTGAATATATTCAGGAAAAAACGCATACGCCCTTTTTGGCCAAGTGCATCATTGTGGACGTTCTGCCTCTTTTCCTATGCTTTCAATGCAATTCCAGTCTACCTCCTGAAATCGGTTTCCTGCAATTCTGCCCCGCTTTCAAGTCCTCTTGGCAGCCTTACTTCAGTCTATTTTTGGACGATAGCTGTCATTTATAACTCTGCAGGTTTGTGAATTACAGTGCCCCTGAGCTCCTTTCTTCAACTCGCTTTCTTGTGAGCTGGCCGCAACACCGCAGGATGGCTTCAGGCCCTAATCTGGTTCCGGCACGGCACGCTGAGCCTTTGGTTATTTCCTCTTCCTGGTGGGAAATGAGAGTTAAATTTGCCCGTCCAGACACCTCCAGCTAGTCTCTCATTGGTTCTCGCTATTCCTGTTCATCTTCCGCAGAAATTGCAAACTGGGCCAAACAGGAGGTTAAAGGCGCTGACTCTCCAAGTGGGGAGAGTGTTAGTAAAGCGTCTGGAATGTTGCACCCGAGTACCAGGGGAGGAAAACTGAGACATATTTGAACACGTCTCCCGTTCACATGGTTGATCATACTCTGGGTTCCACATGCATGTTTTAGCTGAAGGAAGAATACCTTAAACCTGGAGAGTTGAACCCGTGGAATGGGTACCATGCAATATGACTTCAAAGGGTCTTCATTTGCTCACCGAACCTCTCCAATCCTATCACTGCTGCGTTTATGCCCCTGTACACATGCTTGATTCTCTTTCGGAGACATAGCAATCCATAGGTTTTAAGATACTTACTAGTCAGGTACATTCTTAGGCGTTTAATATGCGGTGTTGAGTCCATTTCGTTGAGCAAGGAGTAGCTCTTGTCTATTCCATATTTGGCTTAAGGAACTTTATCTGTGCTCATTTCAATCTCTGGTTTTATGCAGCACCCCAACTCACCTTTCCCCTTAAGCAAGCATAAGTTGGTTTTCTAAATTTGAGACCCTGTTCTGTTCTGTAATTCAGTTCCTGTGTAGCCAAGTTTACATTCCGTGTATTACTGATATCTTATGATGTTTCTTTTTCTGTGTGACTTATTTCAGTTAGAATCATCATACCTGAATCCACTCATTGTGCTGCTAAGGGCCTGATGACATAGATTTCATTGCTGAGTGATATTGCTTTGTAAGTAAATACCACAACTTCTTTATCCATTTTTCACTTTCTGCGATGTTGAACTTGTACTGTAAACGAGGTTCTTGTAAACAGAGGCGTCCAAACTTTGGGGTGGCTGTGTCTTTTTGATTTTAATTTCCCTAAGCTATAGGACCATAAGTGGAAGTGCCCTAGGCTCTGTTGCTTTGTTTTTTAGATGTTTCAGGAAACACCATACACTTCTCCCGAGTGTCTGTTGGCAATTTACATCCCGCCCATCAGCATAACAAGGCTCCCAGTTCTCCATGGCCTGTCCTGCCTTTCTGGATTTTACACTTTTTTCAGATGGCCCTTTTGACCGGGGGAAGTGAGACTTCATTGTAGTGCAGATTTCCTTTGCAAGCTTGCTTGGTTGGCCAAAAAGGGCGTATGCGTTTTTTCCTGAATATATTCAGGAGAAAACGCATACGCCCTTTTTGGCCAAGTGCATCATTGTGGACGTTCTGCCTCTTTTCCTATGCTTTCAATGCAATTCCAGTCTACCTCCTGAAATCGGTTTCCTGCAATTCTGCCCCGCTTTCAAGTCCTCTTGGCAGCCTTACTTCAGTCTATTTTTGGACGATAGCTGTCATTTATAACTCTGCAGGTTTGTGAATTACAGTGCCCCTGAGCTCCTTTCTTCAACTCGCTTTCTTGTGACCTGGCCGCAACACCGCAGGATGGCTTCAGGCCCTAATCTGGTTCCGGCACGGCACGCTGAGCCTTTGGTTAATTTCCTCTACCTGGTGGGAAATGAGAGTTAAATTTGCCCGTCCAGACACCTCCAGCTAGCCTCTCATTGGTTCTCGCTATTCCTGTTCATCTTCCGCAGAAATTGCAAACTGGGCCAAACAGGAGGTTAAAGGCGCTGACTCTCCAAGTGGGGAGAGTGTTAGTAAAGCGTCTGGAATGTTGCACCCGAGTACCAGGGTGAAAACTGAGACATATTTGAACACGTCTCCCGTTCACATGGTTGATCATACTTGGGTTCAACATTCCAGACGCTTTACTAACACTCTCCCCACTTGGAGAGTCAGCGCCTTTAACCTCCTGTTTGACCCAGTTTGCAATTTCTGCCGAAGATGTCAGGAATAGCTCACCGAACCTCTGAACTATCTGCTGCGTTTCTGGACCCTGCAACATGCTTGATTCTCTTTCGGACCAGGAATAGCAATTAACCAAAGGTTCAGCGTGAGTCAGGTACATTCTTAGGCGTTTAATATGCGGTGTTGCGGCCAGGTCACAAGAAAGCGAGTTGAAGAAAGGAGCTCAGGGGCACTGTAATTCACAAACCTGCAGAGTTATAAATGACAGCTATCGTCCAAAAATAGACTGAAGTAAGGCTGCCAAGAGGACTTGAAAGCGGGGCAGAATTGCAGGAAACCGATTTCAGGAGGTAGACTGGAATTGCATTGAAAGCATAGGAAAAGAGGCAGAACGTCCACAATGATGCACTTGGCCAAAAAGGGCGTATGCGTTTTTCCTGAATATATTCAGGAAAAAACGCATACGCCCTTTTTGGCCAACCAAGCAAGCTTGCAAAGGAAATCTGCACTACAATGAAGTCTCACTTCCCCCCGGTCAAAAGGGCCATCTGAAAAAAGTGTAAAATCCAGAAAGGCAGGACAGGCCATGGAGAACTGGGAGCCTTGTTATGCTGATGGGCGGGATGTAAATTGCCAACAGACACTCGGGAGAAGTGTATGGTGTTTCCTGAAACATCTAAAAAACAAAGCAACAGAGCCTAGGGCACTTCCACTTATGGTCCTATAGCTTAGGGAAATTAAAATCAAAAAGACACAGCCACCCCAAAGTTTGGGAGGCCTCCGTTTACAAGAACCTCGTTTACAGTACAAGTTCAACATCGCAGAAAGTGAAAAAATGGATAAAGAAGTTGTGGTATTTACTTACAAAGCAATATCACTCAGCAATGAAATCTATGTCATCAGGCCCTTAGCAGCACAATGAGTGGATTCAGGTATGATGATTCTAACTGAAATAAGTCACACAGAAAAAGAAACATCATAAGATATCAGTAATACACGGAATGTAAACTTGGCTACACAGGAACTGAATTACAGAACAGAACAGGGTCTCAAATTTAGAAAACCAACTTATGCTTGCTTAAGGGGAAAGGTGAGTTGGGGTGCTGCATAAAACCAGAGATTGAAATGAGCACAGATAAAGTTCCTTAAGCCAAATATGGAATAGACAAGAGCTACTCCTTGCTCACGAAATGGACTCAACACCGCATATTAAACGCCTAAGAATGTACCTGACTAGTAAGTATCTTAAAACCTATGGATTGCTATGTCTCCAAAAGAGAATCAAGCAGGTGTACAGGGGCATAAACGCAGCAGTGATAGGATTGGAGAGGTTCGGTGAGCAAATGAAGACCCTTTGAAGTCATATTGCATGGTACCCATTCCACGGGTTGTCAACTACTCCAGGTTTAAGGTATTCTTCCTTCAGCTAAAACATGCATGTGGAACCCAGAGTATGATCAACCATGTGACGGGAGACGTGTTCAAATATGTCTCAGTTTTCCTCCCCTGGTACTCGGGTGCAACATTCCAGACGCTTTACTAACACTCTCCCCACTTGGAGAGTCAGCGCCTTTAACCTCCTGTTTGGCCCAGTTTGCAATTTCTGCGGAAGATGAACAGGAATAGCGAGAACCAATGAGAGACTAGCTGGAGGTGTCTGGACGGGCAAATTAACTCTCATTTCCCACCAGGAAGAGGAAATAACCAAAGGCTCAGCGTGCCGTGCCGGAACCAGATTAGGGCCTGAAGCCATCCTGCGGTGTTGCGGCCAGCTCACAAGAAAGCGAGTTGAAGAAAGGAGCTCAGGGGCACTGTAATTCACAAACCTGCAGAGTTATAAATGACAGCTATCGTCCAAAAATAGACTGAAGTAAGGCTGCCAAGAGGACTTGAAAGCGGGGCAGAATTGCAGGAAACCGATTTCAGGAGGTAGACTGAATTGCATTGAAAGCATAGGAAAGAGGCAGAACGTCCACAATGATGCACTTGGCCAAAAAGGGCGTATGCGTTTTTTCCTGAATATATTCAGGAAAAAACGCATACGCCCTTTTTGGCCAACCAAGCAAGCTTGCAAAGGAAATCTGCACTACAATGAAGTCTCACTTCCCCCCGGTCAAAAGGGCCATCTGAAAAAAGTGTAAAATCCAGAAAGGCAGGACAGGCCATGGAGAACTGGGAGCCTTGTTATGCTGATGGGCGGGATGTAAATTGCCAACAGACCATCGGGAGAAGTGTATGGTGTTTCCTGAAACATCTAAAAAACAAAGCAACAGAGCCTAGGGCACTTCCACTTATGGTCCTATAGCTTAGGGAAATTAAAATCAAAAAGACACAGCCACCCAAAGTTTGGGACGCCTCTGTTTACAAGAACCTCGTTTACAGTACAAGTTCAACATCGCAGAAAGTGAAAAATGGATAAAGAAGTTGTGGTATTTACTTACAAAGCAATATCACTCAGCAATGAAATCTATGTCATCAGGCCCTTAGCAGCACAATGAGTGGATTCAGGTATGATGATTCTAACTGAAATAAGTCACACAGAAAAAGAAACATCATAAGATATCAGTAATACACGGAATGTAAACTTGGCTACACAGGAACTGAATTACAGAACAGAACAGGGTCTCAAATTTAGAAAACCAACTTATGCTTGCTTAAGGGGAAAGGTGAGTTGGGGTGCTGCATAAAACCAGAGATTGAAATGAGCACAGATAAAGTTCCTTAAGCCAAATATGGAATAGACAAGAGCTACTCCTTGCTCAACGAAATGGACTCAACACCGCAATATTAAACGCCTAAGAATGTACCTGACTAGTAAGTATCTTAAAACCTATGGATTGCTATGTCTCCGAAAGAGAATCAAGCATGTGTAACAGGGGCATAAACGCAGCAGTGATAGGATTGGAGAGGTTCGGTGAGCAAATGAAGACCCTTTGAAGTCATATTGCATGGTACCCATTACACGGGTTTCAACTACCCAGGTTTAAGGTATTCTTCCTTCAGCTAAAACATGCATGTGGAACCCAGAGTATGATCAACCATGTGAACGGGAGACGTGTTCAAATATGTCTCAGTTTTCGTACCCTGGTACTCGGGTGCAACATTCCAGACGCTTTACTAACACTCTCCCCGACTTGGAGAGTCAGTCCCTTTAACCTCCTGTTTGGCCCAGTTTGCAATTTCTGCGGAAGATGAACAGGAATAGCGAGAACCAATGAGAGGCTAGCTGGAGGTGTCTGGACGGGCAAATTTAACTCTCATTTCCCACCAGGAAGAGGAATTAACCAAAGGCTCAGCGTGCCGTGCCGGAACCAGATTAGGGCCTGAAGCCATCCTGCGGTGTTGCGGCCAGCTCACAAGAAAGCGAGTTGAAGAAAGGAGCTCAGGGGCACTGTAATTCACAAACCTGCAGAGTTATAAATGACAGCTATCGTCCAAAAATAGACTGAAGTAAGGCTGCCAAGAGGACTTGAAAGCGGGGCAGAATTGCAGGAAACCGATTTCAGGAGGTAGACTGGAATTGCATTGAAAGCATAGGGAAAAGTGGGCAGAACGTCCACAATGATGCACTTGGCCAAAAAGGGCGTATGCGTTTTTTCCTGAATATATTCAGGAAAAAAACGCATACGCCCTTTTTGGCCAACCAAGCAAGCTTGCAAAGGAAATCTGCACTACATGAAGTCTCACTTCCCCCCGGTCAAAAGAGTCCATCTGAAAAAGTGTGAAAAAATCCAGAAAGGCAGGACAGGCCATGGAGAACTGGGAGCCTTGTTATGCTGAGGGCTGGATGTAAATTGCCAACAGACAACTCGGGAGAAGGTATGGTGTTTCCTGAAACATCTAAAAAACAAAGCAACAGAGCCTAGGCACTGCCACTTATGGTCCTATAGCTTAGGGAAATTAAAATCAAAAAGACACAGCCACCCAAAGTTTGGGAACGCCTCTGTTTTACAAGAACCCCTCGTTTACAGTACAAGTTCAACATCGCAGAAAGTGAAAAATGGAATAAAGAAGTTGTGGTATTTACTTACAAAGCAGTATCACTCAGCAATGAAATCTGTGTCATCAGGCCCTTAGCAGCACAATGAGTGGATTCAGGTATGATGATTCTAACTGAAATAAGTCACACAGAAAAAGAAACATCATAAGATATCAGTAATACACAGAATGTAACTTGGCTACACAGGAACTGAATTACAGAACAGAACAGGGTCTCAAATTTAGAAACCAACTTATGCTTGCTTAAGGGTAAAGGTGAGTTGGGGTGCTGCATAAAACCAGAGATTGAAAATGAGCACAGATAAAGTTCCTTAAGAGTCCAATATATGGAATAGACAAGAGCTACTCCTTGCTCACGAAAATGGACTCAACACCGCATATTAAACGCTAAGGATGTACCTGACTAGTAAGTTCTTAAAAAACCTATGGATTTGCTATGTCTCTGAAAAGAGAATCAAGCATGTGTACAGGGGCATAAACGCAGCAGTGATAGGATTGGAGAGGTTTCGGGTGAGCAAATGAAGACCCTTTGAAGTCTATTGCATGGTACCCATATCACGGTTTCAACTACCCAGGTTTAAGGTATTCTTCCTTCTGCGAAAACATGCATGTGGAACCTAGAGTATGATCAACCATGTGATCGGGAGACGTGTTCAAATATGTCTCAGTTTTCGTACCCTGGTGACTCGGGTGCAAACATTCCAGACGCTTTACTAACACTCTCCCGACTTGGAGAGTCAGTGCCTTTAACCTACTGTTTGGCTCAGTTTGCAATTTCTGCGGAAGATGAACAGAATAGCGAGAAACCAATGAGAGACTACTGGAGGTGTCTGGACGGGCAAATTTAACTCTCATTTCCCACCAGGAAGAGGAATAACCAAAGGCTCAGCGTGCACCTGTTACCCGGAACCAGATTAGGGCCTGAAGCCATCCTGCAGTGCTGCGGCCAGCTCACAAGAGAGCGAGTTGAATAAAGGAGCTCAGGGGCACTGTAATTCACAATCCTGCAGATTTATAAATGACAGCTATCGTCCAAAAATAGACTGATAGTAAGGCTGCCAAGAGGACTTGAAAGCGGGCAGAATTGCAGAAACCGATTTCCGGAGGTAGACCTGGAATTGCAATTGAAAGCATAGGAAAAGAGGCAGAACGTCCACAGTTGATGCCACTTGGCCAAAAAGGGGCGTATGCGTTTTTCCTGAATATATTCAGGAAAAACCATACGCCCTTTTGGCACCCAAGCAAGCTTGCAAAGGAAATCTGCACTACAATGAAGTCTCACTTCCCCCGGTCAAAAGGGCCATCTGAAAAAAGTGTAAAAATCCAGAAAGGCAGGACAGGCCATGGAGAACTGGGAGACCTTGTTATGCTGATGGGCGGGATGTAAATTGCCAACAGACACTCAGGGGGAAGTGTATGGTGTTTTCCTGAAACATCTAAAAAACAAGCAACAGAGCCTAGGGGCACATGTCCACTTATGGTACCTATAGCTTAGGGAAATTAAAATCAAAAAGACACAGCCACCCCAAAGTTTGGAACGGCTCTGTTTACAAGAACCTCGTTTACAGTACAAGTTCAACATCGCAGAAAGTGAAAAATGGATAAAGAAGTTGTGGTATTTACTTACAAAGCAATATCACTCAGCAATGAAATCTATGTCATCAGGCCCTTAGCAGCACAATGAGTGGATTCAGGTATGATGATTCTAACTGAAATAAGTCACACAGAAAAAGAAACATCATAAGATATCAGTAATACACGGAATGTAAACTTGGCTACACAGGAACTGAATTACAGAACAGAACAGGGTCTCAAATTTAGAAAACCAACTTATGCTTGCTTAAGGGTAAGGTGAGTTGGGGTGCTGCATAAAACCAGAGATTGAAATGAGCACAGATAAAGTTCCTTAAGCCAAATATGGAATAGACAAGAGCTACTCCTTGCTCAACGAAATGGACTCAACACCGCATATTAAACGCCTAAGAATGTACCTGACTAGTAAGTATCTTAAAACCTATGGATTGCTATGTCTCCGAAAGAGAATCAAGCATGTGTACAGGGGCATAAACGCAGCAGTGATAGGATTGGAGAGGTTCGGTGAGCAAATGAAGACCCTTTGAAGTCATATTGCATGGTACCCATTCCACGGGTTTCAACTACCCAGGTTTAAGGTATTCTTCCTTCAGCTAAAACATGCATGTGGAACCCAGAGTATGATCAACCATGTGATCGGGAGACGTGTTCAAATATGTCTCAGTTTTCCTCCCCTGGTACTCGGGTGCAACATTCCAGACGCTTTACTAACACTCTCCCCACTTGGAGAGTCAGCGCCTTTAACCTCCTGTTTGGCCCAGTTTGCAATTTCTGCGGAAGATGAACAGGAATAGCGAGAACCAATGAGAGGCTAGCTGGAGGTGTCTGGACGGGCAAATTTAACTCTCATTTCCCACCAGGAAGAGGAATTACCAAAGGCTCAGCGTGCCGTGCCGGAACCAGATTAGGGCCTGAAGCCATCCTGCGGTGTTGCGGCCAGCTCACAAGAAAGCGAGTTGAAGAAAGGAGCTCAGGGGCACTGTAATTCACAAACCTGCAGAGTTATAAATGACAGCTATCGTCCAAAAATAGACTGAAGTAAGGCTGCCAAGAGGACTTGAAAGCGGGCAGAATTGCAGGAAACCGATTTCAGGAGGTAGACTGGAATTGCATTGAAAGCATAGGAAAAGAGGCAGAACGTCCACAATGATGCACTTGGCCAAAAAGGGCGTATGCGTTTTTTCCTGAATATATTCAGGAAAAAACGCATACGCCCTTTTTGGCCAACCAAGCAAGCTTGCAAAGGAAATCTGCACTACAATGAAGTCTCACTTCCCCCCGTCAAAAGGGCCATCTGAAAAAAGTGTAAAATCCAGAAAGGCAGGACAGGCCATGGAGAACTGGGAGCCTTGTTATGCTGATGGGCGGGATGTAAATTGCCAACAGACACTCGGGAGAAGTGTATGGTGTTTCCTGAAACATCTAAAAAACAAAGCAACAGAGCCTAGGGCACTTCCACTTATGGTCCTATAGCTTAGGGAAATTAAAATCAAAAAGACACAGCCACCCCAAAGTTTGGAACGGCTCTGTTTACAAGAACCTCGTTTACAGTACAAGTTCAACATCGCAGAAAGTGAAAAATGGATAAAGAAGTTGTGGTATTTACTTACAAAGCAATATCACTCAGCAATGAAATCTATGTCATCAGGCCCTTAGCAGCACAATGAGTGGATTCAGGTATGATGATTCTAACTGAAATAAGTCACACAGAAAAAGAAACATCATAAGATATCAGTAATACACGGAATGTAAACTTGGCTACACAGGAACTGAATTACAGAACAGAACAGGGTCTCAAATTTAGAAAACCAACTTATGCTTGCTTAAGGGGAAAGGTGAGTTGGGGTGCTGCATAAAACCAGAGATTGAAATGAGCACAGATAAAGTTCCTTAAGCCAAATATGGAATAGACAAGAGCTACTCCTTGCTCAACGAAATGGACTCAACACCGCATATTAAACGCCTAAGAATGTACCTGACTAGTAAGTATCTTAAAACCTATGGATTGCTATGTCTCCGAAAGAGAATCAAGCATGTGTACAGGGGCATAAACGCAGCAGTGATAGGATTGGAGAGGTTCGGTGAGCAAATGAAGACCCTTTGAAGTCATATTGCATGGTACCCATTCCACGGGTCTCAACTCTCCAGGTTTAAGGTATTCTTCCTTCAGCTAAAACATGCATGTGGAACCCAGAGTATGATCAACCATGTGATTGGGAGACGTGTTCAAATATGTCTCAGTTTTCCTCCCCTGGTACTCGGGTGCAACATTCCAGACGCTTTACTAACACTCTCCCCACTTGGAGAGTCAGCGCCTTTAACCTCCTGTTTGGCCCAGTTTGCAATTTCTGCGGAAGATGAACAGGAATAGCGAGAACCAATGAGAGACTAGCTGGAGGTGTCTGGACGGGCAAATTTAACTCTCATTTCCCACCAGGAAGAGGAATTAACCAAAGGCTCAGCGTGCCGTGCCGGAACCAGATTAGGGCCTGAAGCCATCCTGCGGTGTTGCGGCCAGCTCACAAGAAAGCGAGTTGAAGAAAGGAGCTCAGGGGCACTGTAATTCACAAACCTGCAGAGTTATAAATGACAGCTATCGTCCAAAAATAGACTGAAGTAAGGCTGCCAAGAGGACTTGAAAGCGGGGCAGAATTGCAGGAAACCGATTTCAGGAGGTAGACTGGAATTGCATTGAAAGCATAGGAAAAGAGGCAGAACGTCCACAATGATGCACTTGGCCAAAAAGGGCGTATGCGTTTTTTCCTGAATATATTCAGGAAAAAACGCATACGCCCTTTTTGGCCAACCAAGCAAGCTTGCAAAGGAAATCTGCACTACAATGAAGTCTCACTTCCCCCGGTCAAAAGGGCCATCTGAAAAAGTGTAAAATCCAGAAAGGCAGGACAGGCCATGGAGAACTGGGAGCCTTGTTATGCTGATGGGCGGGATGTAAATTGCCAACAGACACTCGGGAGAAGTGTATGGTGTTTCCTGAAACATCTAAAAAACAAAGCAACAGAGCCTAGGGCACTTCCACTTATGGTCCTATAGCTTAGGGAAATTAAAATCAAAAAGACACAGCCACCCCAAAGTTTGGGACGGCTCTGTTTACAAGAACCTCGTTTACAGTACAAGTTCAACATCGCAGAAAGTGAAAAATGGATAAAGAAGTTGTGGTATTTACTTACAAAGCAATATCACTCAGCAATGAAATCTATGTCATCAGGCCCTTAGCAGCACAATGAGTGGATTCAGGTATGATGATTCTAACTGAAATAAGTCACACAGAAAAAGAAACATCATAAGATATCAGTAATACACGGAATGTAAACTTGGCTACACAGGAACTGAATTACAGAACAGAACAGGGTCTCAAATTTAGAAAACCAACTTATGCTTGCTTAAGGGGAAAGGTGAGTTGGGGTGCTGCATAAAACCAGAGATTGAAATGAGCACAGATAAAGTTCCTTAAGCCAAATATGGAATAGACAAGAGCTACTCCTTGCTCAACGAAATGGACTCAACACCGCATATTAAACGCCTAAGAATGTACCTGACTAGTAAGTATCTTAAAACCTATGGATTGCTATGTCTCTGAAAGAGAATCAAGCATGTGTACAGGGGCATAAACGCAGCAGTGATAGGATTGGAGAGGTTCGGTGAGCAAATGAAGACCCTTTGAAGTCATATTGCATGGTACCCATTCCACGGGTTTCAACTACCCAGGTTTAAGGTATTCTTCCTTCAGCTAAAACATGCATGTGGAACCCAGAGTATGATCAACCATGTGATCGGGAGACGTGTTCAAATATGTCTCAGTTTTCCTCCCCTGGTACTCGGGTGCAACATTCCAGACGCTTTACTAACACTCTCCCCACTTGGAGAGTCAGCGCCTTTAACCTCCTGTTTGGCCCAGTTTGCAATTTCTGCGGAAGATGAACAGGAATAGCGAGAACCAATGAGAGACTAGCTGGAGGTGTCTGGACGGGCAAATTTAACTCTCATTTCCCACCAGGAAGAGGAATTAACCAAAGGCTCAGCGTGCCGTGCCGGAACCAGATTAGGGCCTGAAGCCATCCTGCGGTGTTGCGGCCAGGTCACAAGAAAGCGAGTTGAAGAAAGGAGCTCAGGGGCACTGTAATTCACAAACCTGCAGAGTTATAAATGACAGCTATCGTCCAAAAATATACTGAAGTAAGGCTGCCAAGAGGACTTGAAAGCGGGGCAGAATTGCAGGAAACCGATTTCAGGAGGTAGACTGGAATTGCATTGAAAGCATAGGAAAAGAGGCAGAACGTCCACAATGATGCACTTGGCCAAAAAGGGCGTATGCGTTTTTTCCTGAATATATTCAGGAAAAAACGCATACGCCCTTTTTGGCCAACCAAGCAAGCTTGCAAAGGAAATCTGCACTACAATGAAGTCTCACTTCCCCCCGGTCAAAAGGGCCATCTGAAAAAAGTGTAAAATCCAGAAAGGCAGGACAGGCCATGGAGAACTGGGAGCCTTGTTATGCTGATGGGCGGGATGTAAATTGCCAACAACACTCGGGAGAAGTGTATGGTGTTTCCTGAAACATCTAAAAAACAAAGCAACAGAGCCTAGGGCACTTCCACTTATGGTCCTATAGCTTAGGGAAATTAAAATCAAAAAGACACAGCCACCCCAAAGTTTGGAACGGCTCTGTTTACAAGAACCTCGTTTACAGTACAAGTTCAACATCGCAGAAAGTGAAAAATGGATAAAGAAGTTGTGGTATTTACTTACAAAGCAATATCACTCAGCAATGAAATCTATGTCATCAGGCCCTTAGCAGCACAATGAGTGGATTCAGGTATGATGATTCTAACTGAAATAAGTCACACAGAAAAAGAAACATCATAAGATATCAGTAATACACGGAATGTAAACTTGGCTACACAGGAACTGAATTACAGAACAGAACAGGGTCTCAAATTTAGAAAACCAACTTATGCTTGCTTAAGGGTAAAGGTGAGTTGGGGTGCTGCATAAAACCAGAGATTGAAATGAGCACAGATAAAGTTCCTTAAGCCAAATATGGAATAGACAAGAGCTACTCCTTGCTCAACGAAATGGACTCAACACCGCATATTAAACGCCTAAGAATGTACCTGACTAGTAAGTATCTTAAAACCTATGGATTGCTATGTCTCCGAAAGAGAATCAAGCATGTGTACAGGGGCATAAACGCAGCAGTGATAGGATTGGAGAGGTTCGGTGAGCAAATGAAGACCCTTTGAAGTCATATTGCATGGTACCCATTCCACGGGTTTCAACTCCCAGGTTTAAGGTATTCTTCCTTCAGCTAAAACATGCATGTGGAACCCAGAGTATGATCAACCATGTGATCGGGAGACGTGTTCAAATATGTCTCAGTTTTCCTCCCCTGGTACTCGGGTGCAACATTCCAGACGCTTTACTAACACTCTCCCCACTTGGAGAGTCAGCGCCTTTAACCTCCTGTTTGGCCCAGTTTGCAATTTCTGCGGAAGATGAACAGGAATAGCGAGAACCAATGAGAGACTAGCTGGAGGTGTCTGGACGGGCAAATTTAACTCTCATTTCCCACCAGGAAGAGGAAATAACCAAAGGCTCAGCGTGCCGTGCCGGAACCAGATTAGGGCCTGAAGCCATCCTGCGGTGTTGCGGCCAGGTCACAAGAAAGCGAGTTGAAGAAAGGAGCTCAGGGGCACTGTAATTCACAAACCTGCAGAGTTATAAATGACAGCTATCGTCCAAAAATAGACTGAAGTAAGGCTGCCAAGAGGACTTGAAAGCGGGGCAGAATTGCAGGAAACCGATTTCAGGAGGTAGACTGGAATTGCATTGAAAGCATAGGAAAAGAGGCAGAACGTCCACAATGATGCACTTGGCCAAAAAGGGCGTATGCGTTTTTTCCTGAATATATTCAGGAAAAAACGCATACGCCCTTTTTGGCCAACCAAGCAAGCTTGCAAAGGAAATCTGCACTACAATGAAGTCTCACTTCCCCCCGGTCAAAAGGGCCATCTGAAAAAAGTGTAAAATCCAGAAAGGCAGGACAGGCCATGGAGAACTGGGAGCCTTGTTATGCTGATGGGCGGGATGTAAATTGCCAACAGACACTCGGGAGAAGTGTATGGTGTTTCCTGAAACATCTAAAAAACAAAGCAACAGAGCCTAGGGCACTTCCACTTATGGTCCTATAGCTTAGGGAAATTAAAATCAAAAAGACACAGCCACCCCAAAGTTTGGGACGCCTCTGTTTACAAGAACCTCGTTTACAGTACAAGTTCAACATCGCAGAAAGTGAAAAATGGATAAAGAAGTTGTGGTATTTACTTACAAAGCAATATCACTCAGCAATGAAATCTATGTCATCAGGCCCTTAGCAGCACAATGAGTGGATTCAGGTATGATGATTCTAACTGAAATAAGTCACACAGAAAAAGAAACATCATAAGATATCAGTAATACACGGAATGTAAACTTGGCTACACAGGAACTGAATTACAGAACAGAACAGGGTCTCAAATTTAGAAAACCAACTTATGCTTGCTTAAGGGTAAAGGTGAGTTGGGGTGCTGCATAAAACCAGAGATTGAAATGAGCACAGATAAAGTTCCTTAAGCCAAATATGGAATAGACAAGAGCTACTCCTTGCTCAACGAAATGGACTCAACACCGCATATTAAACGCCTAAGAATGTACCTGACTAGTAAGTATCTTAAAACCTATGGATTGCTATGTCTCCGAAAGAGAATCAAGCATGTGTACAGGGGCATAAACGCAGCAGTGATAGGATTGGAGAGGTTCGGTGAGCAAATGAAGACCCTTTGAAGTCATATTGCATGGTACCCATTCCACGGGTCTCAACTCTCCAGGTTTAAGGTATTCTTCCTTCAGCTAAAACATGCATGTGGAACCCAGAGTATGATCAACCATGTGAACGGGAGACGTGTTCAAATATGTCTCAGTTTTCCTCCCCTGGTACTCGGGTGCAACATTCCAGACGCTTTACTAACACTCTCCCCACTTGGAGAGTCAGCGCCTTTAACCTCCTGTTTGGCCCAGTTTGCAATTTCTGCGGAAGATGAACAGGAATAGCGAGAACCAATGAGAGACTAGCTGGAGGTGTCTGGACGGGCAAATTTAACTCTCATTTCCCACCAGGAAGAGGAATAACCAAAGGCTCAGCGTGCCGTGCCGGAACCAGATTAGGGCCTGAAGCCATCCTGCGGTGTTGCGGCCAGGTCACAAGAAAGCGAGTTGAAGAAAGGAGCTCAGGGGCACTGTAATTCACAAACCTGCAGAGTTATAAATGACAGCTATCGTCCAAAAATAGACTGAAGTAAGGCTGCCAAGAGGACTTGAAAGCGGGGCAGAATTGCAGGAAACCGATTTCAGGAGGTAGACTGGAATTGCATTGAAAGCATAGGAAAAGAGGCAGAACGTCCACAATGATGCACTTGGCCAAAAAGGGCGTATGCGTTTTTTCCTGAATATATTCAGGAAAAAACGCATACGCCCTTTTTGGCCAACCAAGCAAGCTTGCAAAGGAAATCTGCACTACAATGAAGTCTCACTTCCCCCCGGTCAAAAGGGCCATCTGAAAAAAGTGTAAAATCCAGAAAGGCAGGACAGGCCATGGAGAACTGGGAGCCTTGTTATGCTGATGGGCGGGATGTAAATTGCCAACACACACTCGGGAGAAGTGTATGGTGTTTCCTGAAACATCTAAAAAACAAAGCAACAGAGCCTAGGGCACTTCCACTTATGGTCCTATAGCTTAGGGAAATTAAAATCAAAAAGACACAGCCACCCCAAAGTTTGGGATGCCTCTGTTTACAAGAACCTCGTTTACAGTACAAGTTCAACATCGCAGAAAGTGAAAAATGGATAAAGAAGTTGTGGTATTTACTTACAAAGCAATATCACTCAGCAATGAAATCTATGTCATCAGGCCCTTAGCATCACAATGAGTGGATTCAGGTATGATGATTCTAACTGAAATAAGTCACACAGAAAAAGAAACATCATAAGATATCAGTAATACACGGAATGTAAACTTGGCTACACAGGAACTGAATTACAGAACAGAACAGGGTCTCAAATTTAGAAAACCAACTTATGCTTGCTTAAGGGTAAAGGT
Source organism: Tursiops truncatus (assembly GCF_011762595.2). NCBI lineage: Eukaryota > Metazoa > Chordata > Mammalia > Artiodactyla > Delphinidae > Tursiops > Tursiops truncatus. The sequence continues at coordinate 458,863 of NW_022983326.1, forward strand.
GAGTTGGGGTGCTGCATAAAACCAGAGATTGAAATGAGCACAGATAAAGTTCCTTAAGCCAAATATGGAATAGACAAGAGCTACTCCTTGCTCAACGAAATGGACTCAACACCGCATATTAAACGCCTAAGAATGTACCTGACTAGTAAGTATCTTAAAACCTATGGATTGCTATGTCTCCGAAAGAGAATCAAGCATGTGTACAGGGGCATAAACGCAGCAGTGATAGGATTGGAGAGGTTCGGTGAGCAAATGAAGACCCTTTGAAGTCATATTGCATGGTACCCATTCCACGGGTTTCAACTACCCAGGTTTAAGGTATTCTTCCTTCAGCTAAAACATGCATGTGGAACCCAGAGTATGATCAACCATGTGATCGGGAGACGTGTTCAAATATGTCTCAGTTTTCCTCCCCTGGTACTCGGGTGCAACATTCCAGACGCTTTACTAACACTCTCCCCACTTGGAGAGTCAGCGCCTTTAACCTCCTGTTTGGCCCAGTTTGCAATTTCTGCGGAAGATGAACAGGAATAGCGAGAACCAATGAGAGACTAGCTGGAGGTGTCTGGACGGGCAAATTTAACTCTCATTTCCCACCAGGAAGAGGAATTAACCAAAGGCTCAGCGTGCCGTGCCGGAACCAGATTAGGGCCTGAAGCCATCCTGCGGTGTTGCGGCCAGCTCACAAGAAAGCGAGTTGAAGAAAGGAGCTCAGGGGCACTGTAATTCACAAACCTGCAGAGTTATAAATGACAGCTATCGTCCAAAAATAGACTGAAGTAAGGCTGCCAAGAGGACTTGAAAGCGGGGCAGAATTGCAGGAAACCGATTTCAGGAGGTAGACTGGAATTGCATTGAAAGCATAGGAAAAGAGGCAGAACGTCCACAATGATGCACTTGGCCAAAAAGGGCGTATGCGTTTTTTCCTGAATATATTCAGGAAAAAACGCATACGCCCTTTTTGGCCAACCAAGCAAGCTTGCAAAGGAAATCTGCACTACAATGAAGTCTCACTTCCCCCCGGTCAAAAGGGCCATCTGAAAAAAGTGTAAAATCCAGAAAGGCAGGACAGGCCATGGAGAACTGGGAGCCTTGTTATGCTGATGGGCGGGATGTAAATTGCCAACAACACTCGGGAGAAGTGTATGGTGTTTCCTGAAACATCTAAAAAACAAAGCAACAGAGCCTAGGGCACTTCCACTTATGGTCCTATAGCTTAGGGAAATTAAAATCAAAAAGACACAGCCACCCCAAAGTTTGGAACGGCTCTGTTTACAAGAACCTCGTTTACAGTACAAGTTCAACATCGCAGAAAGTGAAAAATGGATAAAGAAGTTGTGGTATTTACTTACAAAGCAATATCACTCAGCAATGAAATCTATGTCACCAGGCCCTTAGCAGCACAATGAGTGGATTCAGGTATGATGATTCTAACTGAAATAAGTCACACAGAAAAAGAAACATCATAAGATATCAGTAATACACGGAATGTAAACTTGGCTACACAGGAACTGAATTACAGAACAGAACAGGGTCTCAAATTTAGAAAACCAACTTATGCTTGCTTAAGGGTAAAGGTGAGTTGGGGTGCTGCATAAAACCAGAGATTGAAATGAGCACAGATAAAGTTCCTTAAGCCAAATATGGAATAGACAAGAGCTACTCCTTGCTCAACGAAATGGACTCAACACCGCATATTAAACGCCTAAGAATGTACCTGACTAGTAAGTATCTTAAAACCTATGGATTGCTATGTCTCCGAAAGAGAATCAAGCATGTGTACAGGGGCATAAACGCAGCAGTGATAGGATTGGAGAGGTTCGGTGAGCAAATGAAGACCCTTTGAAGTCATATTGCATGGTACCCATTCCACGGGTTTCAACTACTCCAGGTTTAAGGTATTCTTCCTTCAGCTAAAACATGCATGTGGAACCCAGAGTATGATCAACCATGTGATCGGGAGACGTGTTCAAATATGTCTCAGTTTTCCTCCCCTGGTACTCGGGTGCAACATTCCAGACGCTTTACTAACACTCTCCCCACTTGGAGAGTCAGCCCTTTAACCTCCTGTTTGGCCCAGTTTGCAATTTCTGCGGAAGATGAACAGGAATAGGGAGAACCAATGAGAGACTAGCTGGAGGTGTCTGGACGGGCAAATTTAACTCTCATTTCCCACCAGGATGAGGAATTAACCAAAGGCTCAGCGTGCCGTGCCGGAACCAGATTAGGGCCTGAAGCCATCCTGCGGTGTTGCGGCCAGCTCACAAGAAAGCGAGTTGAAGAAAGGAGCTCAGGGGCACTGTAATTCACAAACCTGCAGAGTTATAAATGACAGCTATCGTCCAAAAATAGACTGAAGTAAGGCTGCCAAGAGGACTTGAAAGCGGGGCAGAATTGCAGGAAACCGATTTCAGGAGGTAGACTGGAATTGCATTGAAAGCATAGGAAAAGAGGCAGAACGTCCACAATGATGCACTTGGCCAAAAAGGGCGTATGCGTTTTTTCCTGAATATATTCAGGAAAAAACGCATACGCCCTTTTTGGCCAACCAAGCAAGCTTGCAAAGGAAATCTGCACTACAATGAAGTCTCACTTCCCCCCGGTCAAAAGGGCCATCTGAAAAAAGTGTAAAATCCAGAAAGGCAGGACAGGCCATGGAGAACTGGGAGCCTTGTTATGCTGATGGGCGGGATGTAAATTGCCAACAACACTCGGGAGAAGTGTATGGTGTTTCCTGAAACATCTAAAAAACAAAGCAACAGAGCCTAGGGCACTTCCACTTATGGTCCTATAGCTTAGGGAAATTAAAATCAAAAAGACACAGCCACCCCAAAGTTTGGAACGGCTCTGTTTACAAGAACCTCGTTTACAGTACAAGTTCAACATCGCAGAAAGTGAAAAATGGATAAAGAAGTTGTGGTATTTACTTACAAAGCAATATCACTCAGCAATGAAATCTATGTCATCAGGCCCTTAGCAGCACAATGAGTGGATTCAGGTATGATGATTCTAACTGAAATAAGTCACACAGAAAAAGAAACATCATAAGATATCAGTAATACACGGAATGTAAACTTGGCTACACAGGAACTGAATTACAGAACAGAACAGGGTCTCAAATTTAGAAAACCAACTTATGCTTGCTTAAGGGAAAGGTGAGTTGGGGTGCTGCATAAAACCAGAGATTGAAATGAGCACAGATAAAGTTCCTTAAGCCAAATATGGAATAGACAAGAGCTACTCCTTGCTCAACGAAATGGACTCAACACCGCATATTAAACGCCTAAGAATGTACCTGACTAGTAAGTATCTTAAAACCTATGGATTGCTATGTCTCCGAAAGAGAATCAAGCATGTGTACAGGGGCATAAACGCAGCAGTGATAGGATTGGAGAGGTTCGGTGAGCAAATGAAGACCCTTTGAAGTCATATTGCATGGTACCCATTCCACGGGTTTCAACTACCCAGGTTTAAGGTATTCTTCCTTCAGCTAAAACATGCATGTGGAACCCAGAGTATGATCAACCATGTGATCGGGAGACGTGTTCAAATATGTCTCAGTTTTCCTCCCCTGGTACTCGGGTGCAACATTCCAGACGCTTTACTAACACTCTCCCCACTTGGAGAGTCAGCGCCTTTAACCTCCTGTTTGGCCCAGTTTGCAATTTCTGCGGAAGATGAACAGGAATAGCGAGAACCAATGAGAGACTAGCTGGAGGTGTCTGGACGGGCAAATTTAACTCTCATTTCCCACCAGGAAGAGGAAATAACCAAAGGCTCAGCGTGCCGTGCCGGAACCAGATTAGGGCCTGAAGCCATCCTGCGGTGTTGCGGCCAGCTCAAAAGAAAGCGAGTTGAAGAAAGGAGCTCAGGGCACTGTAATTCACAAACCTGCAGAGTTATAAATGACAGCTATCGTCCAAAAATAGACTGAAGTAAGGCTGCCAAGAGGACTTGAAAGCGGGGCAGAATTGCAGGAAACCGATTTCAGGAGGTAGACTGGAATTGCATTGAAAGCATAGGAAAAGAGGCAGAACGTCCACAATGATGCACTTGGCCAAAAAGGGCGTATGCGTTTTTTCCTGAATATATTCAGGAAAAAACGCATACGCCCTTTTTGGCCAACCAAGCAGCTTGCAAAGGAAATCTGCACTACAATGAAGTCTCACTTCCCCCCGGTCAAAAGGGCCATCTGAAAAAAGTGTAAAATCCAGAAAGGCAGGACAGGCCATGGAGAACTGGGAGCCTTGTTATGCTGATGGGCGGGATGTAAATTGCCAACATACACTCGGGAGAAGTGTATGGTGTTTCCTGAAACATCTAAAAAACAAAGCAACAGAGCCTAGGGCACTTCCACTTATGGTCCTATAGCTTAGGGAAATTAAAATCAAAAAGACACAGCCACCCCAAAGTTTGGGACGGCTCTGTTTACAAGAACCTCGTTTACAGTACAAGTTCAACATCGCAGAAAGTGAAAAATGGATAAAGAAGTTGTGGTATTTACTTACAAAGCAATATCACTCAGCAATGAAATCTAGTGTCATCAGGCCCTTAGCAGCACAATGAGTGGATTCAGGTATGATGATTCTAACTGAAATAAGTCACACAGAAAAAGAAACATCATAAGATATCAGTAATACACGGAATGTAAACTTGGCTACACAGGAACTGAATTACAGAACAGAACAGGGTCTCAAATTTAGAAAACCAACTTATGCTTGCTTAAGGGTAAAGGTGAGTTGGGGTGCTGCATAAAACCAGAGATTGAAATGAGCACAGATAAAGTTCCTTAAGCCAAATATGGAATAGACAAGAGCTACTCCTTGCTCAACGAAATGGACTCAACACCGCATATTAAACGCCTAAGAATGTACCTGACTAGTAAGTATCTTAAAACCTATGGATTGCTATGTCTCCGAAAGAGAATCAAGCATGTGTACAGGGGCATAAACGCAGCAGTGATAGGATTGGAGAGGTTCGGTGAGCAAATGAAGACCCTTTGAAGTCATATTGCATGGTACCCATTCCACGGGTTTCAACTACCCAGGTTTAAGGTATTCTTCCTTCAGCTAAAACATGCATGTGGAACCTAGAGTATGATCAACCATGTGATCGGGAGACGTGTTCAAATATGTCTCAGTTTTAGTACCCCTGGTACTCGGGTGCAACATTCCAGACGCTTTACTAACACTCTCCCGACTTGGAGAGTCAGTCCCTTTAACCTCCTGTTTGGCCCAGTTTGCAATTTCTGCGGAAGATGAACAGGAATAGCGAGAACCAATGAGAGGCTAGCTGGAGGTGTCTGGACGGGCAAATTTAACTCTCATTTCCCACCAGGAAGAGGAATTAACCAAAGGCTCAGCGTGCCGTGCCGGAACCAGATTAGGGCCTGAAGCCATCCTGCGGTGTTGCGGCCAGCTCACAAGAAAGCGAGTTGAAGAAAGGAGCTCAGGGGCACTGTAATTCACAAACCTGCAGAGTTATAAATGACAGCTATCGTCCAAAAATAGACTGAAGTAAGGCTGCCAAGAGGACTTGAAAGCGGGGCAGAATTGCAGGAAACCGATTTCAGGAGGTAGACTGGAATTGCATTGAAAGCATAGGAAAAGAGGCAGAACGTCCACAATGATGCACTTGGCCAAAAAGGGCGTATGCGTTTTTTCCTGAATATATTCAGGAAAAAACGCATACGCCCTTTTTGGCCAACCAAGCAAGCTTGCAAAGGAAATCTGCACTACAATGAAGTCTCACTTCCCCCCGGTCAAAAGGGCCATCTGAAAAAAGTGTAAAATCCAGAAAGGCAGGACAGGCCATGGAGAACTGGGAGCCTTGTTATGCTGATGGGCGGGATGTAAATTGCCAACAGACCACTCGGGAGAAGTGTATGGTGTTTCCTGAAACATCTAAAAAACAAAGCAACAGAGCCTAGGGCACTTCCACTTATGGTCCTATAGCTTAGGGAAATTAAAATCAAAAAGACACAGCCACCCCAAAGTTTGGGAACGCCTCTGTTTACAAGAACCTCGTTTACAGTACAAGTTCAACATCGCAGAAAGTGAAAAATGGATAAAGAAGTTGTGGTATTTACTTACAAAGCAATATCACTCAGCAATGAAATCTAGTGTCATCAGGCCCTTAGCAGCACAATGAGTGGATTCAGGTATGATGATTCTAACTGAAATAAGTCACACAGAAAAAGAAACATCATAAGATATCAGTAATACACGGAATGTAAACTTGGCTACACAGGAACTGAATTACAGAACAGAACAGGGTCTCAAATTTAGAAAACCAACTTATGCTTGCTTAAGGGGAAAGGTGAGTTGGGGTGCTGCATAAAACCAGAGATTGAAATGAGCACAGATAAAGTTCCTTAAGCCAAATATGGAATAGACAAGAGCTACTCCTTGCTCAACGAAATGGACTCAACACCGCATATTAAACGCCTAAGAATGTACCTGACTAGTAAGTATCTTAAAACCTATGGATTGCTATGTCTCCGAAAGAGAATCAAGCATGTGTACAGGGGCATAAACGCAGCAGTGATAGGATTGGAGAGGTTCGGTGAGCAAATGAAGACCCTTTGAAGTCATATTGCATGGTACCCATTCCACGGGTTTCAACTACCCAGGTTTAAGGTATTCTTCCTTCAGCTAAAACATGCATGTGGAACCCAGAGTATGATCAACCATGTGATCGGGAGACGTGTTCAAATATGTCTCAGTTTTCCTCCCCTGGTACTCGGGTGCAACATTCCAGACGCTTTACTAACACTCTCCCGACTTGGAGAGTCAGTCCCTTTAACCTCCTGTTTGGCCCAGTTTGCAATTTCTGCGGAAGATGAACAGGAATAGCGAGAACCAATGAGAGGCTAGCTGGAGGTGTCTGGACGGGCAAATTTAACTCTCATTTCCCACCAGGAAGAGGAAATAACCAAAGGCTCAGCGTGCCGTGCCGGAACCAGATTAGGGCCTGAAGCCATCCTGCGGTGTTGCGGCCAGCTCAAAAGAAAGCGAGTTGAAGAAAGGAGCTCAGGGGCACTGTAATTCACAAACCTGCAGAGTTATAAATGACAGCTATCGTCCAAAAATAGACTGAAGTAAGGCTGCCAAGAGGACTTGAAAGCGGGGCAGAATTGCAGGAAACCGATTTCAGGAGGTAGACTGGAATTGCATTGAAAGCATAGGAAAAGAGGCAGAACGTCCACAATGATGCACTTGGCCAAAAAGGGCGTATGCGTTTTTTCCTGAATATATTCAGGAAAAAACGCATACGCCCTTTTTGGCCAACCAAGCAAGCTTGCAAAGGAAATCTGCACTACAATGAAGTCTCACTTCCCCCCGGTCAAAAGGGCCATCTGAAAAAAGTGTAAAATCCAGAAAGGCAGGACAGGCCATGGAGAACTGGGAGCCTTGTTATGCTGATGGGCGGGATGTAAATTGCCAACAACCACTCGGGAGAAGTGTATGGTGTTTCCTGAAACATCTAAAAAACAAAGCAACAGAACCTAGGGCACTTCCACTTATGGTCCTATAGCTTAGGGAAATTAAAATCAAAAAGACACAGCCACCCCAAAGTTTGGAACGGCTCTGTTTACAAGAACCTCGTTTACAGTACAAGTTCAACATCGCAGAAAGTGAAAAATGGATAAAGAAGTTGTGGTATTTACTTACAAAGCAATATCACTCAGCAATGAAATCTGTGTCATCAGGCCCTTAGCAGCACAATGAGTGGATTCAGGTATGATGATTCTAACTGAAATAAGTCACACAGAAAAAGAAACATCATAAGATATCAGTAATACACGGAATGTAAACTTGGCTACACAGGAACTGAATTACAGAACAGAACAGGGTCTCAAATTTAGAAAACCAACTTATGCTTGCTTAAGGGTAAAGGTGAGTTGGGGTGCTGCATAAAACCAGAGATTGAAATGAGCACAGATAAAGTTCCTTAAGCCAAATATGGAATAGACAAGAGCTACTCCTTGCTCAACGAAATGGACTCAACACCCATATTAAACGCCTAAGAATGTACCTGACTAGTAAGTATCTTAAAACCTATGGATTGCTATGTCTCCGAAAGAGAATCAAGCATGTGTACAGGGGCATAAACGCAGCAGTGATAGGATTGGAGAGGTTCGGTGAGCAAATGAAGACCCTTTGAAGTCATATTGCATGGTACCCATTCCACGGGTTTCAACTACCCAGGTTTAAGGTATTCTTCCTTCAGCTAAAACATGCATGTGGAACCTAGAGTATGATCAACCATGTGATCGGGAGACGTGTTCAAATATGTCTCAGTTTTCGTCCCCTGGTACTCGGGTGCAACATTCCAGACGCTTTACTAACACTCTCCCCACTTGGAGAGTCAGTCGCCTTTAACCTCCTGTTTGGCCCAGTTTGCAATTTCTGCGGAAGATGAACAGGAATAGCGAGAACCAATGAGAGACTAGCTGGAGGTGTCTGGACGGGCAAATTTAACTCTCATTTCCCACCAGGAAGAGGAATAACCAAAGGCTCAGCGTGCCGTGCCGGAACCAGATTAGGGCCTGAAGCCATCCTGCGGTGTTGCGGCCAGGTCACAAGAAAGCGAGTTGAAGAAAGGAGCTCAGGGGCACTGTAATTCACAAACCTGCAGAGTTATAAATGACAGCTATCGTCCAAAAATAGACTGAAGTAAGGCTGCCAAGAGGACTTGAAAGCGGGGCAGAATTGCAGGAAACCGATTTCAGGAGGTAGACTGGAATTGCATTGAAAGCATAGGAAAAGAGGCAGAACGTCCACAATGATGCACTTGGCCAAAAAGGGCGTATGCGTTTTTTCCTGAATATATTCAGGAAAAAACGCATACGCCCTTTTTGGCCAACCAAGCAAGCTTGCAAAGGAAATCTGCACTACAATGAAGTCTCACTTCCCCCCGGTCAAAAGGGCCATCTGAAAAAAGTGTAAAATCCAGAAAGGCAGGACAGGCCATGGAGAACTGGGAGCCTTGTTATGCTGATGGGCGGGATGTAAATTGCCAACAGACCACTCGGGAGAAGTGTATGGTGTTTCCTGAAACATCTAAAAAACAAAGCAACAGAGCCTAGGGCACTTCCACTTATGGTCCTATAGCTTAGGGAAATTAAAATCAAAAAGACACAGCCACCCCAAAGTTTGGAACGGCCTCTGTTTACAAGAACCTCGTTTACAGTACAAGTTCAACATCGCAGAAAGTGAAAAATGGAGAAAGAAGTTGTGGTACTTACTTACAATGCAGTATCACTCAGCAATGAAATCTATGTCATCAGGCCCTTAGCAGCACAATGAGTGGATTCAGGTAGGATGATTCTAACTGAAATAAGTCACACAGAAAAAGAAACATCATAAGATATCACTAATACACGGAATGTAAACTTGGCTACACAGGAACTGAATTCCAGAACAGAACAGGGTCTCAAATTTAGAAAACCAACTTATGCTTGCTTAAGGGTAAAGGTGAGTTGGGGTGCTGCATAAAACCAGAGATTGAAATGAGCACAGATAAAGTTCCTTAAGCCAAATATGCTAATCAGACAGAGAACTACCCCCCCCTTGCTCATGAATATGGATTCCCAAACACTATGAGGTATCACCTCACACTTGTCAAAAAAAATTAGTCATCATAGAAAATCTACAAACAAAAAACT